>NC_092767.1:80321126-80621126 GCF_047496795.1 Chiloscyllium punctatum | reverse complement strand
CAGGCAGCATCCAAGAAGCAGGAGAATCGACGTTTCGGGCATGAGCCCTTCAGCCCTGAAGAAGGGCTCATGCCCGAAACGTCGATTCTCCTGCTCTTGGATGCTGCCTGACCTGCTGCGCTTTTCCAGCAACACATTTTCAGTTCTGATCTCCAGCATCTGCAGTCCTCACTTTCTCCTATTTGTGTTGAGGCGCAGGATTTTAATTCACTGAAGAATTGGAACAATCAATATTCTCAATAAATATCAATCCTCGATTCAACTTAAATGAAAACACCACCATATTTAAATTGACACAAGACAATAACCATCAGCAATAGAAGGTAATTTTTTTTTCAATAACTGGCACACAGTTCATAAGCAGCACATTTATTTGCACTGAACTTATTACTGTGTGTTGAAGCTATTTTGGCTCCCAGTCAGCAAGGCATTCCTTAGCTGAGAGTCTCCCTCCCCCCGCAACTCTCCCACTCACTTTGTCCCTCGCCCTTCTCTAGTTGTAGCTTATCGCCTCACCCAGTAAACTGTCTGCCACCCCTATCGCTAAGTACGGCAGATCCTCCTACCCCACCGAACTGTCAGACTCACTCATGTAGCTCCTGTTACCCTCCCCCAGATCACCAGGCAGACTCACTGCCCCGTTCTGATAAATCAGCCACCTTGCCTGGCTGACTTGCTAACCACACACCCTTGTTCCCACCCCACCCTATCCCCTAAACACATGCCACTAACACACACCCTGCCGATGTCCTGGCACCCTCCCCTCCCTATCTGCCTCACTTGGCAGCCTCCTATCCTGGCCTAGCTGCAACAAATCCCACCTCCCCTCCCCTCCTCCACCCCCCCCCCCCCCCCCCCACCCCCACCAAACACACAACTGTTGCTGATGGATTGATTTGTTAACCTATCGACAGCAAACATGAGGAGAAACAGCTTGTGATTGGAAGATCAATTTCTGTCCAACATTTTCAGTTCTACTTAGCAGAGTGGTGACATTTCTCATCAGTTCCCTCCCCTACTCCACCCTCAACTGTGATTCACTTTCTCTTTGTGATGTGGCCACTTTTGGGACATTCTCTACCCCTTCCTAGTTACTATATATTTTGAACAAAAATCTTGGGTGTCCAAGATCATCAAAACTTAAATGCTGGAAATAGAAACAACTTCATAAATACAATGAAAATAACACAGCGTAAACTGTTGGAGGAACTAAACTTGGTCTCAGTGCCCCTAGGATAGAGAGGCGCGAGTGATAAGGATGAGGCAGATCCATCAATGAAAGATAATTTTAATCCTGGCTTGCAGTGTATACAGCGATTGTTAAAACAAAAATAGGGATTTCACAAATTGCACCTACCTTCTCAATCTCAGGAACTGTTCGAGAGCAGTAGATGAGTTTAGTCACTTCTGTTGGATATGCCTAGATGGGAAGGGAAAGGCAAAAAGGTGAGAATATTTAGAGGTGCAGAGACAGGGCCTCTCTCACATACAGAAACATAATGGATACAGAAAGAGATGTATTAGTGAATTGAACTGACCCCATCCACAGGGTGAGACAGAGCATAGATACATCAATTTCTAACAATGCCTAGATACCTGCCTGTACTGAGGGACCTTCAGCCAGAGCAAATTGTCCAGTCAGTTGAGCTGAGAAGAACAATAGGTGATATCTGCAGTTGAACTTCAGTAGCGTGAAAGGATTAATATTGTAAGGAAAAGCCAGGGAACCACAGACTGGCGAGCCTGATGTCAGTGGTGGGTAAGTTGAGGGAGGGAATTCTGAGGGACAGGATGGACATGCATTTGGAAAGACAAGGACCGATTAGGGACAAGCAACATAGTTTTGTGCGTGGGAAATCGTGTCTCACTAACTTGATCGAGTTTTTGAAGAAGTGACAAAGACGGTTGATGATGGCAGAGTGGTAGATGTTGTTTATTTGGACTTCAGCAAAATCTTTGACAAGGTTTTGCATTATAGACTGGTTGTCAAGGTTAGATCACATGGAATCCAAAAGGAGCTATTAGATTGGATACAAAATTGGCTTGAAGGTTGGAGACAGAGGGGAGTGGTAGAGAATTGTTTTTTGGACTGGAGGCCTGTGACCCATCATGGGTCGCAACAGGCCAAGGAATCGCAGGTGGAGTTTAATTTAGTTAAATGTGAGGGAGTGTTGCTGAACAAAGAGACCTAGGGGTGCAGGTGCATAGTTTCTTGAACGTGGAGTCACAAGTAGACAGGGTAGAGAAGGCATTTAGCACATTTGCTCAGTCCATTGAGGAGGAGTCAGGGTGTCATGTTGCAGCTGTACAAGACATTAATGAGGCCACTTTTAGAATACTGCACTCAATTTTAGTCTCCCTGCTATAGGAAAGACGTTGTTAAACCTGAAAGGATTCAGAAAAGATTTACAAGGATGTTGCTGGGATTGGAGAGTTTGAGCTAAAGGGAGAGGTTGAATAGCCTGGAACTGTTTTTCCAGGAGCATCAGAGGTCAAGGCGTTATTGAGGTTTATAAAACATGAGGGGCATAGATAGGGTGAACAGTCACGGCCTTTTTTCCCAGGGTAGGGAGTCCAAAACTAGAGGGCATAGGTTAAAGGTGAGAGGGGTAATGTGTAAAAGAGACCTGATGGGCAACCTGCAGAGGGTGCTGTTATATGGAACGAGCTGCCAGAGGTGATGGTGGAGGCTGGTACAATTACAAATTTAAAAGGCATCTGGATGGGGACATGAATAGGAAGGATATAAAGGGATATAGACCAAATGCTGGCAAATGGGACCAGATTAATTTAAGATATTCTGGTCGGTGCAGTCAGGTTGGATCTGTTTCTATTTTGTACATCTCTGTGACTCATTCATTCCAGCTTTACATGAATTTAGTAGAAATACATGTTGAAATGAAGCTTAACCTTTCCCCTCCCTGACTCATCCCCCACCCCTTTCCAACCCTAACCCAACGCACCCCGGAGAAGTAAGCATCATTCTCACCATCTGATAGGCCACAAGCAGTGAAAGCAGTGACACAGTCTTCCCTGTGCCTGATGGCATTTCCAAAACCCCATGTCCCTAAGATACAGGAAGTGACACCAAGTTTGAAACAACAAGACATGATCAGCAAATATAAGCAGCCAAACAGGCTTTCAAACATAAAAAACAAATCCCGACTCTAAAAGATTCATCCTTGTGTTCAATTCCTTCCATCATTCTGTACAGCCTTGTGCTTTTGAACATACCATAGGAAATGCCTTTTTAGTAAAGAATGTGTTAACAATCCCCCCACACCACAGCATATTATATCTATGGAGGGAAAGTCGAATTTGACAAACCTACTGGACTTATTTAAGAGGTTACTACTAGAATAGATGAGGGAGAACCATTAGATATGGTATACTGATTTCCAGAAAGCTTTTAATAAAGTTCAACATAACAGGTTATTGCATAAACAATAAAAACAAACAGATTCACAAACAGGTTCTTCCCCACTGTTATCGGAGTTTTGAACGGACCCCTTTAATGTTAATTTCTCTCGCTGCCTTTTTGCCACGTGCAACATGGTGTCCTGGATCTTGTTCTGTTACCCTGATGTACTTGTATAATGCAATGTGGCTGTAAAGCACACAGGACAACACTTTTCACCGTATCTTGTTACATAGGACATTAATAATTAAATCAAAATTAAGGCACGTGGGATTGGTGATAATTATCTGGGCGTGGATTGAATTTGGTTCACAGAGAGTAGGAATAAGACAGCGACTAGTGGGGTACCGCAGGGATCAATGCTCTGGCTCGTTATTCCCAATATCTATCTGGATACAGAAATCAAATGTAATATTTCACAGTTTGCCGACATCATCAAACTAGGTGAGACTGAGAGTGGTGAGGAGCATGCAAAGAGGCTTTAAGACAATTGATAAAAGTGTGAATGGCAGATGGGGCGGCACGGTGGCTCAGTGGTTAGTACTGCTGCCTCACAGCACCAGGGACTCGGGTTCGATTCCAGCCTCAGGTTCGATTCCAACATTGGGCAACTGTCTGTGTGGAGTCTGCACATTCTCCCCGTGTCTGTGTGGGTTTTCTCCAGATGCGCCGGTTTCCTTCCACAGTGCAAAGATGTGCAGGTCAGGTGAATTGGCCCTGGGAAATTGCCCATAGTGTTATGTGCATTAGTCAGAGGGAAATAGGTCTGGGTGGGTTACTCTTCAGAGGGTAGGTTGGACTTGTTGGACTGAAGGGCCTGTTTCCACACTGTAGGGAATCTAATCATGTGATTAAATGTGATGATGCTCATTGAGGAAAAACAGAATGGCAGAGTATTATTTAAATGGAATAGGCTGGGAAAGACTGATGTTCAAAAGGACCTGGGTATTCTTGTAAACTGGGTAAAAACAATGACTGCAGATGCTGAAAACCAAATACTGGATTAGTGGTGCTGGAAGAGCACAGCAGTTCAGCTGCTCGTTGGATGCTGCCTGAACTGCTGTGCTCTTCCAGCACCACTAATCCAGTATTCTTGTAAACTGGTCATTGAAAGCTGGCATGCAGCTGTTGCAGGAATTTAGGAAGGCAGGCAGTATGCTGGCGGTTACTCCACAATACTTTGATGACAGGAGCAGAGAAATCTGACTGCAGATGTACAAGGCCTTGGTGAGACCATACCTGGGGAAGTGTGTGCAGTTCTGGTCTCGTTACTTAACAAAATATATAACTGCCACAGGAGAGCAATGAACGCTCACCAGACTGATTCCTTGAGGATGGTTAGTTTTGCATACAAGGAGAAGTTGGGTCGACTGGGCCTGTATTCACTTGGGCTGAGGACAATGAAAGGGGGTTTCATTGAATTGTACCAAATTCTGAGAGGGCTGGACAGACAGGGCACAGGGATGATGTTTTTCACTGGCTAGAGGGGTGGGGTTCCAGAACAAGGACTCACGGTCTCAGAATACAAGGTAGGCTGCTTTGAAAGGAGTACAAGAAGTGACGGTCTCCACTCAAATAATAGTGAACCTGGGAGATTTTCTACCACCAAAGCTTATGGAGGCTAGGCCATTGAATACTTTCAGAAACAAAGAAATAGATTTGAGGAAGTTAGAGGTGACAAGGGATATGGGGATTATTACCTTCAAGATAGATGACACATAATCAAGATTACTGAATGGCATGGTGTTAATGGCCAAACAGCATACTCGTGCTCCTATTTTCTATATTTCTACATTCTGCTTTTAGTTTTACGAAAGGTATGCAGTTCATGTCCAGTCTAAGGATAATATTCCAGTGAGTGTTGCTGAGTTTAGAGGGTTGAATTATGAGGTCAGACCTTACTTGAATTCTCTTGGGTTTAGCAGGTTGAGGAGTTGTCTGATTGTGGCTTTAAAAGTGATTAGAGGATTCTGCAGGTTAGTTGGAAATAGGAGGCAGCAACCTTCACACAAAGACTGCTGGATATTTGGCAGCCTCTCCCACAAAAGCTGATAATGATCAAATAATATGTTGAGAGTTGAGATTGATAGTTAAGGATGGGTATCAAAAGAAAAAAAATAGCCTGGTTGATAGAGTAAAGGTACAGAAGAAGCATGATTCAAATGAATGGTAAAATCTTTTGATCAGATAGTAAGTGGCTTCCCAATTGTTATAGGTCCCAAAATGACCTATAGCAGGTTCAAAATGATAAGAGCATTGATCCAGCCAGCTAATATTTTCCCTCAACTATTTTTGCCAAAACAATAGCGACTGTGTTATGAAGGTATAAGGAGTACTGTACCTTTAAGAGAGTTGAAAGATAGCAAGGACTTACAGAGGCATACAGAGTACTGGAAAATTTACAACGTAACATTTGGTCCAGCAACTAGCAGTACTTGGTTTGCTGAGACAAAAACAAATTCAAATTAGGCCAATCAGTTTAAATTATGCCCCAAGATACTAAACTCCAATCAAGTTTGAATGTAGTTTTTTGACAATATTAACACCAATGAAACAATCTAATAATTTGGCTTATAAATATTAAACAAATTGAATAGTTGGAGAAGAATTGCCAAGCCACCAACATCTGCAGACTGCCCAGAGAATAGCTCTCTTAAAAGGTACCTTTACCTATCAATGATCCGTGAAACAGATATCCCCAAGAAGAAGAAAATAAGACAGAGGAAGATACAAAGAGAAGATTCAACAACTGGCTGGTTTTAAAATTTGAAATTTTTGGTAAATCTTAATCGGGGGGCGGGGGGGGGGGGTGTTTATCGGACCAGTTTTATAAAAGAGAAAGTAAAAGGCAAGTTACAAAAAGGAGTTGTAAATTAATTATTGACTGTTAGACTTCAAGAATAACATTCATAAAGTTTTTCTGCTTTAAATAATGACTTTTGGGATAGTTCTTGGCCTCTCAAATTTTAACAGATTAAGTCACTTCATGCAGGTTTACATTAGCGGGGTGGGGGGAAGAATGGTTTAGTCCATGTCCTAGTAGGGTAACAAAATGTCTTGAAATGAACCTTCCAGCTCAGCAAGCAAACCTACATCCAAAACCTCAACCTGAGCTACAAATCTTCTCAAAACTCGCTAAGTGTCCTAGATTTTGAAATAAAATGTAAGTAAGGCAATTTGTTTAATTTCGGTAACTTGTGGTTGATTAAATTAAATATGAAAGAAATGGTTCTTAAAATTGCTAAAGAGGTTCTGGGATTTGAAGATGATTCTCAAATTTGCCAAGGAAGTTTAGAAGGAAAGAAAAAGGCCATTCTTTTAGAATTAGCAAAGAAGTTAGATTTGGGTTTAACCGAGGACAAAAGTAAAGCTGCAATTGTAAGAGAGTACTCAAACACTTAGGTGTTTCAGAGAAATAGAAAAGTGCAGTAGAGATAGAAAAAACTTAAATTACAATTAAGGAATATAGTTAGAAGATAAACAAAGAGGAAGTGAAGAGAGAGGGGAAAAAGAACAGAGAAGGTTCTTAGCTGAGCAAAGAGAGAAATGAAAGGGAGATAAAAAGAGAGGGGGGAAAAGAAATTGAGAGAAGGTTCTTAGCTGAGCAAAGAGAGAGATGAAAGGGAGAGAGAAGGGGGGGGGGGGGGGGAGAGAAAGAAAGTGAGAGAAATGTTCTTAGCTGAGCAAAATGAGACAGAAGTTGCGACTTAGTTAGCAAAGTCAAGTTAACAGGATGGAGTTTAAAAGAGAAGGTAGCGATATATACAAATATGACAAAACTCTGTCACCTTGTGATGAGAAAGATGTTGAAGCCTTCTTTATTTCATTTGAAAAATTGGCTGAGGATTTATGGGTGATGCTAGCTGAGACTAAACTGGTAGGCAGAGCTAGTGAGGTATTTGCCGCGCTGTCTATGAGGGGTCAAAAGATTATGGAGAGGTTAAACAGGCTGTTTTAAGTGCTTATGGATCGGTACCAGAAGTATATAGACAACAGTTCAGAAGTATAAAGAAAGAACCAAGGCAGACTTATGTTGAGTTCGAAGAATTAAACAGTCATTTTTGCGACTTTTGAGAAGATTTGTAGCTCAGGTTGAGGTCCTTGATGTAGGTTTGATATCAACAAATACATTGACTTGGATCCCATCTACCACCACCTGAGAGAAAGAACAGGAAATGGCATCACCACAGGAACTGACATCACCGACCCAAGGAAAACTAAACACATAAATAAAAAGCCGGCCATACCACCAGTTCTTCATATGGAGGCTCACTGATGATGTTACAGAGTATGGTGACGAAACATCCGCAAACAAACCTTCAAGCTTAGCTAGCAAACCTACATCCAGTCATTTTGATAGGTGGGTGCATGCTTTAAAAATAGATAAGGCCTTTGAGGCTGTACGAGAGATTGTTCTGCTGGAGGAATTTTAAAAACTCACTTCCAGAGATGGTAAGAATTCACATGGAGGAACAGAAAGTGAGAAGAGCAGCAGAATTAGCAGATGATACATGTTGGTGCATAAGACAAGCTTCCGGCCAGAATTTCATCATGTGAGGGAGAGAAGTTGGGAGAAAGAGAGATCCTACTCTATGAAAGAATGAGTAGAGAACACTGGTAAGAATTTACCATATGTTAAAGAAGCCCAAGAGAGTGAAAAGGAGATGAAAGGCCTTAAGTATTTTCAGTGTAATGGAGTGGGTCACAGAAAATTACACTGCTGGTGGTTTCAGAAGGGCACTGGGAAAAGGTGCTTTCACTGCTATAAGGTGGGACACAAAGTTACAGTGCTGATCGTTAAAGAAAGGCACTGTGGGAAAAGAAGCTAAGCCAGTGGCATTAGTGAAAGAAGCCAAGGAGACCCCAAGAAAAGTTGAAGAGTGGCAAGGGCTGGGTATGGAGTTAGTGCCTGATCTCGACAAAGCATTCGTCTCTGTGGGTCAAGTTTACTCAGAAAGAACAGGGTGAGAAGGACAAGACATTATACTTTTGAGAGATACAGGATCTAACCAGTCGCTGATAGTAAGAGATGAATGAATATGCACTCTTTCTGATCTATTACCCGAGAGTGTGGTAATTTGTGGAATAGACAGACCGAAATTTAGCATTCCCCTACGTAAGATCAGGTTGGAGTGCCAACTCAAGTCTGGGAAGTGGTAGTGATTGATAGAGTGTCAGTTCCAGGAAATAAGTTTGTTCTTGGGAATGATTTGGCAGGATCCATGGTGGGAGTGACACCCACCCCCACCTTGTTGTGGAGATGCTCAAGGAAGACCAAGAAGGTGAGGAGTTAAAACAGAAATATCCTGGTATTTTCCCAGACTGTGTAGTAACCAGATCCCACTATCTTAGGTCACAGCACGAAACAAAAAGTAAAGAGAAAGATGAAGTAGTTGAGGTGCAGTTAGCGGACACCCTGTTTGATGTAACGGTGTTCGGAAAAACCTGAACACGTAGCAGGTCAGACAGAAGTATTTAGTACTGAAAGGTGAAGGGACTTGCAACGCAAGACAAGATGATAAAAGATGTCTATGTGGATGTGTACTCCGAAAATCAGGCAGAGAATATTCCAGAGGGTTATTATCTGATAGATAAAATCCTAAGACTGAAATGGAAACCATGGCAGATTAGTGCAGAGGAGAAATGGGCCAAAATGCACCAGGTTGTGTTGCCTATAGCATACAGACAGGAAGTGTTACAGTAGCACATGAACCACCTGCAGGAGGTCACCTAGGGGTACGAAAGACTCAGGCTAAGGTACAAAAACATTTTTATTGGCCTGGAATACACAAGGATGTGGTTAACTTTTGCCGTATGTGTCATACATGCCAAATAGCAGATAAGCCATAGGCAGTAATAAAACCAGCACCTTTGTTTCCAATTCCCACATTTGAAGAACCTTTCATGCAGGTTATGATTGATTGTGTAGGTCCCCTCCCGAGAACTAAAAGTGGGAACCAGTACTTGTTCACCATAATGGATGTGTTTCCCAGATTTCTGGAGGCAATTCTATTCCAGAGTGTTAGATTAGATTAGATTACTTACAGTGTGGAAACAGGCCCTTCAGCCCAACAAGTCCACACCGCCCCGCTGAAGCGCAACCCACCCATACCCCTACATCTACATCTACATCTACCCCTTACCTAACACTACAGGCAATTCAGCATGGCCAATTCACCTGACCTGCACATCTTTGGACTGTGGGAGGAAACCGGAGCACCCGGAGGAAACCCACGCAGACACGGGGAGAATGTGCAAACTCCACACAGAGAGTCGCCTGAGGCGGGAATTGAACCCGGGTCTCTGGCGCTGAGTCAGCAGTGCTAACCACTGTGCCACCGTGCCGCCCTTCTTTCCTGAAGGGCTTATGCCCGAAACGTCGATTCTCCTGTTCCTTTGATGCTGCCTGGCCTGCTGCACTTTTCCAGCAACACATTTTTAAGCTCTGATACTCCAGCATCTGCAGTCCTCACTTTCTCCTAGGATTACCAGAATACTTGGGATAAAGGTATCCTATTTGTATTGTGTGTCATTAGAGATGCCCCAAACAAATCTACTCAGTTTACTCTCTGAGTTAATATTTGGACATGAAGTGAGAGGCCTTTTGAAATTAATTAAAGAGAAATTGATAAGACCAAATTTGGAGGTTTCACACTTGGATTATGTATTGGAGGTGAGGGAGAGTAAATCAGGTAAGTGAGTTAGCTAAACAGCACCGAAAGAGGGCACAGTATAGAATGAGTAGAAAGTGTGGCACTTGAAAGGCAGAGCAGGTCAGGCAGCATTTGAGGAGCAGGAAAATCAATATTATCAGATGTTTCTGCTCCGATAAAACAACACCCCTATTGGCTTAATCCTTTCAAAGTCAGACAGGTCCAGATGGAAGTGGAGGCCATGCTTGACGAGGATATCATTGATGAGCTGAAAAATGTGTTGCTGGAAAAGCGCAGCAGGTCAGGCAGCATCAAAGGAGCAGGAGAATCGATGTTTTGGGCATAAGCCCTTCTTCAACACCATTACAGAATCAGACTCACATCCAATTCCTAGATTGGGGGACTGTATCAAGAAAGTCGGACAAGCCAGTTACATCACCAAGTTGGACTTACTGCATGGTTATGGCAGGTAACTTTATCAGAGAGAGCGAAAGAAATTTCTGCATTTGTAACCCCAAATAGGCTATATCAATTTAGAACACAGCCACCACATTCCAAAGACTCATGAACAAAGTTGAAGCTGGGTTCATAAAATTGTGTAGTCTATTTGGACAATGTAATGATCTTTAGTAAGTCCTGGAAAGATCACGTGGTATAGTTGGCTAAGCTCTTTGAATGACTATGACAAGCAAAACTGGCAATAAACTTCAATAAGACTGAATTTGCAAAAGCAGAGGTGACGTTCTTGGGGCGTAACATTGGTCATGGGAGATTGACCCCCATGGAACGCAAAGATGAAGGCCATCGATGAATTTCCACAACGAATCCCAATTAAAGAGGTGCTTCAATTCCTAGGACTTGGTGGATTCTATCAAAAGTTTGTTCCAAACTTCAGTAGTGAAGTAGCACCATTCACTAATTTGTTGAAGAACAAAGTTTTGGTGGACAGAACAATGCCAGGAGGCAGTTGACCATTTTAAATCAATATTAACCACCTCACCAGTTTTAGCTACACCAAACTTTTCAAAACCTTTTAAAGTCGCCATTGATGTTAGTGAGTTGGAGCTGTACTGCTACAGAAAGATGAGGATGGGATTGAACTGCCAGTTGGTTACTTTTTGAAGAAGCTCAACATCCACCAGAGGAAATACTCCACGATCAAAAAAGAACTATTGAGTTTGGTACTGACCTTACAACATTTTAATGTGTATGTCACAAACAATGTGTCGGACATGTTTACACAGATCACAATCCTCTTGGGTTCTAAGAACGCTTTAAAGACAAGAATATTTCATTGCAGTCTTATGTTACAGACTTTTAATTTAAAAATCATACATGTTGCGGGTTGTAAGAATGTAATCGCAGATGCGTTATTGCAAATTTAACTGAAAGTACAGATAAGATGCATCTATCTAATGTCATATATACAGATGGGAAGATGTTAGGGTAAACTCAGATTAAAGTTATCTGTATGTTATGGTAATGTGTTTAAAGAATAGAAAAAAGGAACGAAGCCATCTTTTCATTGTGACAATTTTTTTTAAGGGGGAGGTGTTGTGAAGATGTAAGGGGTACTGTACCTTTAAGAGCGTTGAAAGCTAGCAAGGACTTAGAAAGGCACATGGAGTACTGGAAAATGTACAATGTAACATTTGGTCCAGCAGCTAACAGTACTTGAGTTGCTATGAGACAAAAACAAATTCAAATTTGGCCAAACAGTTTAAATTATGTCCCAAGATACTAAACTCCAATCAGGTTTGAGTCTGATATTTTGACAATATTAACACCAGTGAAACGATTTGAAGCTTTGGGGTATAAGACCAGGAAAACCTGAACAGATGGGGGGAGAACTGCCAAGCCACCAACATATGCATATTGCCCGGAGAATAGCTCTCTTAAAGGTACCTTTATCTATTAATGACCTGTGAAACAGAAATCTCTAAGAAGAAGAAAATAAGACAGAGGAAGTTACAAAGAGAAGATTTGACAGCTGGCAGGTTTTCAGATTTGAATGTTTTGGTAAATCTTAATTGGGACTTTTATCGGACCAGTATTGTAGAAGGGAAAGTAAAAGATTTGTTAGAGAAAGGAGTTGTAAATAGTAGTTCATTAATATTCTATGTTAGACTTAAAAAATAACGTTCTTAAACTTTTTGTACTTTAAGTAGTGACTTTTCAGATAGTTCTGAGCCTCTCGAATTTTAACAGATTACAGCACAGGTTAAATCATTTCTATGTTACAGGTTTAAATTAGCGGGAGGATTTATCTTGTGTCGTAACAATTGATTAATAGCGGATTGTGCTATGTTTAAATTAGTTATAAGGTCATGAAGCACATTTGGAGTATCTGGGCTGTGGTGTACAGTCCTTACCTCTGAACTAGGAGGCCTGGGTTTAGGTCCCATCTGCTCCAGAGTGTGTAATAACATCTCTCAATAGGTTGATTAGAAAGTTATATGGAGCACATCTAGAGATCCCAAGGGACATAGTCGGGTGCGTTAGCTCTATTTGACAATCTCTGATCTTGTCCCCCTTTCCATTGTGTCCTCACAGCCTCCAATCTGTCATTTCATTACAGCTGAGGATTAAGATCTGACCATTTTGTAACAAGGTACCTTAGCATCAAGAATCCTTTTCAGCTCCAACATGTAGGAATACTGCTCAGGATAGATGAAATCATAAGGGAAATACACCAACAATCCATCAATATTCAATCTGAGGAAAGAGAGAAACGCATTGCCAGCACTGGGAGTTAGATGCTGGTTACAGTATATTTCAATTTATAAATACTATTTTAGAATGGTTACATTTTATTTTGCCCTTTGAATTGGAGATTCCTATCCACCAATTCACTAAAGTCAAGCTCATTGTTCCCATTTTTCAATCTCCTCTTAGTGCTGTTCCAATCTAATACATACAGTCTAACAACCGCAATCACACTGAGCACCAATCCCGTCGAGCGCCCGAAGAATTGTCTATCATTCAATAAGGCCACCTCTTATTCTTCTAAATGCCAATGAATACAGGTCAAACCTACACAACTCCTCCTCATAAGAAAGTCCCTCCACACCTGGAATCAACTTAGTGAACCTTCTCTGGACTGCCTCCAGTGCTAGGATACCATTCCTCAGATAAAGAGGCACAAAAACTTCAATATTTCAGCTATGGCCTTGTACAGTTTTAGCAAGTCTTCCATATTGACATACTCCATGCCCTCTGAAATAAAGACCAACAAACCATTTGCCTTCCCTAGGTTAAAAAAAAACAAGGACTGCAGATGCTGGAAACCAGGTTCTGGATCAGAGTGTTGCTGGAGAAGCACAGCAGGTCAGGCAGCATCCGAGGGCAGGAGCCCTTCATCAGGAATACCCTCACCTACTGACTTGCAAATTAGCACTTTGCAGTTTATGCACAAGAACCCCCATATCCCCTGCCCCCCCCAACTCGTCTCTCCCCCCTCCCCCACGCTGCCCCCTCTATCCCAGCTCCTCTCTGTCCGCTCTTTCCCCCCTCTCTCTTATCCTCCCTTCCCCTCCACTTCCACTCTCTCTTTCCCCCCTCTCTCTCTCCCCACTTCCCCTCCTATCCCCCCTCCACTTCCACTCTCTCTCTCTCTTTTTCACCTCATTTTCGCCGCTTCACCTCCAGGCCCCGCCCTCTCCGGTGTCCGCCAATCACATTTCCCCTTTCCCAGTTTCCGCTTCCTATTGGCGGCTCTGCCTGCCCATCCGCGCTCTCCAGTCCTCACCAATCGAACGCCGCCCTGATAGCCAGGGAGAGGAGTCGAGCGCCGATTGACATGGATGGATTAGCTCCGCCCCCTTTCCAGCTGCAGAGAACATTGACCCAGATGACCACCTTCAAACACAGTCTGCCTTAATTCGGCAGTTTCTCCATCCAAGTCTCCATTCCAAACAAACTATCTCGGTGTCATACAGCATAGAGGAGGCCTTTCGGTCCATTGAATCTCCCACCATTAACATTTGGAGACCATAGACTCACACAACAGGAACCCTGCTTTCCCTGTCCAATTGTATTAAGGCTTATTCCTGTGCTCCATACACCAAGCTTCACTATTCTTACACACCTGCTAATTTAATCTGATACTATCTTTAATTTTAGCCAGCCACAATGGTCACTTTTCCTTCAGAATTTTATCTCTGCATTAGTTATTTTAAAATCTTTCTTCCACTTGCTGTCACATATTATCAAGCTCCACACCATTTATTCTCGTCTCCTGAACAACCTTGGGTAGTACTGTAGTTATCACTGCTGCCTCACTGCACAATTGACCCAGGTTCAATCCCACCCTTGGGTGACTGTGTGGAATTTGCACATTCTCCCCACGTCTGCATGGGTTTCCTCCAGGTGGTCTGCTTTCCTCCCAAACGTTAAAGATATGCAGATTAGATAGATTGGTAATGGGAAGTTGCCCATAGTGTCCAGGGATGCATAGGCTGGGTGGATTACAGTGAAACAATAGAGGGTGGTATACACTTTGGAGGGTCAGTGTGGACTCAATGGGCTAGATGGCCTGCTTCCACACTCAAGGGATTCATGATTCTCTCCTCACATATTACATAGTTGGTTTTATTTAACTTCAAGATCCTTATCTTGGATTGAAGTATGCATCTGTCAAACTTAATGTAAGAATCTTATTTTATGATTACTCTGCCTCAATGGATCTTTGATATCATACACAATATTGAAGCTGAAGTACCAGTTGGCAGTATTGAGGGAATCTCTGCTGCATCTGGTCTGATGCTATCACCTTGCACTGGGCATCCTTCCTCAACTAAGGATACTCCCCATCACTGTGTTTGACACAACCCTCAATCATTCAACCATGTCTGACCCACCTCCAGCACCTCTGCCCTTACCCATTCCCCTCCCTCCCAGAACAAAAGTTGACCCCCTCTTCTCCTCACTTTCCACTCCACATTCAAAGGATTGTCCTCTGCTATTTCTATAACCATTTCTGTGGGATGTCACCATCAAATAAATCTTCCTTTAACCTTCCATGACATAATTCCACAGGAACTCCACAACACCCTGGTCTACTCCTCCATCACACCTAACTCTTCCTCACTCCTCCATGGCATTTTCCTATGCAGCCACAGAAGGTGTAACACTTGCCTATTTTCCATCTCTTCATGCCCCCCAAGGGCCCAAACACACTAACCAGGCAAAACTGCATTTTACATGTAGGCAGAAGTGAGGACTGCAGATGCTGGAAATCAGATTCTAGATTAGAGTGGTGCTGGAAAAGCACAGCAGGTCAGACAGCATCCGAGGAGCAGGAAAATCAACATTTCAGGCAAAAGCCCTTTATCAGGAAGGTGGACACTTTGCCTTCATTCCTGATGAAGGGCTTTTGCCCGAAATGTCGATTTTCCTGCTCCTCAGATGCTGCCTGACCTGCTGTGCTTTTCCAGCACCACTCTAATCTAGACCCAGCATTTTACACATACTTCATTCAATCTAATCCACTGTATTTGCTGCTCACAGTGCAGTCTCCTCTACATTGTAGACTGGTGACCACTTTTGCAGAACACCTCTGTTCTGTTTGTAAGAATGGCTCCAACTCCAACCTTCCAGTTGCTTACCAGTTCAATAAACCAGCTTGAGCTCATGCTAACATTTCTAACCTGGGACTGCTGCAGTGCTTCAAAGAAGCACAATGCAAGATCAACCAATAACAGTCTGCTTTCCATTTAGGAACTTTATAGCCTTAGCGAGTTTTGAGAAGATTTGTAGCTCAGGTTGAGGTTCTGGATGTAGGTTTGCTTGCTGAGCTGAAGGTTTGGTTTCAGACATTTCATCACCATACTAGGTAACATCTTCATACTAGGTACCATATCACCAGTGTTTCATCCAAAGGATCATTGATGATGAAATATCCAAAACTGAACCTTGCAGCTCAGCGAGCAAAACCTACATCCAGAACTTTACAGCCTCTAGGACTCAACGTTGAATTCTAAAATATGAGACCATCACTGGATGTACCGCTACAGCTGTGAAGAAGAGTAATCTAGACTAAAACGTTATCTTGCTCTCTCTCTTTCTCTCCATGGATGCTGCCTGACCCACTGTGATTTCTAGCATTTTTTTTATTTCAGTCCATGAGATCATTCCACCTCAGTCCACAATTTTTATTATATTCACCCACCCCACTCTCATCCACACACACACACCCATGTCTTGTTTGTTTGAGTCTTTTTGGCTTTGTTCTTAGCAGAATGGACTCATCTTGTCCTATCACACCTCTCATTTACACTGATTTTAAATCTCTATCACTCCTTTCCCACCATGAGCACTGCCTTGAGATTTTGTTCTGGTCACACTCATCATTTGATCCAATCACTCCTCCTCCCCCTCTTGCTGCAGCACAAAAGAAATTCCAACTCCTTTAGGTTCTAAAAATAAGTTACATTGAATTGAAAACTTACCTTTACTTCTCTCCACAGACTTAGCCAGCCTGCTGAGATTCTCCAGTATTTTCATTGTAAAATTTTAGTTCAAATTTACAGCATACACAGTATTTTCCTTTGATTGGGACTTAGACAGTATTGCTCTCTCAGAGGAGTGGATCCTGGAATGAGGCATTAAACAGAGCCCTGTTCCCACTTGATCCCACAGCAACACTCAAACGAGTACTATCAGGTTTTGCAAATGTGTGGGAAATATTTATCCCTTAACAAACACATAAATCATCTGATACTTTATAACATTTTTATTTTTGGGACCTTGCTACACATAAATTGCCCATTGCATTTCCTATAACAGTGCTTGCATTTCAAAAGTAATCCGCTGGCTGTAAAATGATAGGTTCGAAAATGGTAAAAGATGCTGTAAAAATTCACTTTTTTTTATCACACTGGAAGAAATATCTGAAAGCAGATCACATTCTAGAGGAACAGAAAATAGAGAACGTATGAAGAGAAACAAAGAATGAATTAGATGTGCTATTTAAATTGGGTTTTATGAGTGCAGTTATTTCATGTGAGAATTATTTAAGAAGTTTATTTTGAATTTGAAGCTTAAGGGTTTATTTTGGAGAGGATATGATAAGGGTGCATTTTTAGGGGTTATTTATTATTTAAGTGATTTATTTATTTCGAAGAAGCTTTGATGGAGGGTTATACAAAGAACAAAGAACACTACAGCATAGGAACAGGCCTATCTGCCCTCCAAGCCTGTACCAACATATTTTGCCCTTTACACTGAAACTATCTGCACTTACAGGATCTGTATGCCCCTATTCCCTTCCTATTCATGTATTCGGCCAGATTCATCTTGAATGATGCTATTGTGTCTACTTCCACCACCTGCTCTGGCAGCGCTTTCCAGACATTCACCACCCTTTGTGTGAAAAACCTGCCTTGCACATCTCTTTTAAACTTACTCCCCCTCCACACACTTTGACCTGTGTCTCTTCGTAATTGACCCCTCCACTCTGGTAAAAGCCTCATACTTTCCACTCTATCTATGCCATTCATAATCTTATAAACTAGGAGAAAGTGAGGACTTCATAATCTTACAAACTTCTATTGGATCTCCTTTAATTTCTTGCATCTTAGCGAAAATAAACCCAGTCTACCCAATGTTTCTTCATAGCTAAAGTCTCCTATACCCAGCAACATCCTGGTAAACCTTTTTTGTACCTTCTCCAAAGCATCCACATCCTTCTGGTAGTGTGGTGACCAGAATTGTATGCAATATTCTAACTGTGGCATAACTAACATTCTATAAAGCTGCAGCATAACGTGTCCATCAATATATTCAATGGCCCTTCCAATGAATGGAAACATGTCTTAACCATTTTTTTTAACTACCTTCCACCCAGGTCCCTCTGCATATCAATAGTCCTAAGGTCTCTGCCATTCACTGTATAATTTCCAACTGTACTTGAGCTTCCAAAATGCATCATCTCACATTTGTCCAGATTAACCCCCATCTGCCATTTTCTGCCCATGCCTCCAACTAATCTATATCCTGCTGTATCCTCTAACAACCTTCCTCACTTTCCATAACTCCACCAATCTTTGTATCATTCGCAAACTTACTAATTAGACCTACTACATATTCCTCCAAATCAGTTATGTAGACCACAAACAGCAGAGGTCCCAGCATTGATCCCAGTGCAACACCATGAGTCACAACCCTCTATTCCAAAAAGCATCCTTCCACTGTCACCCTTTTTTCCCTTGACTAAGCCAGTTCTGTATCCATCTTGCCAACTCACCCTGACACTGTAAAATTTAGGGA
Organism: Chiloscyllium punctatum; assembly: GCF_047496795.1. Classification (NCBI taxonomy): domain Eukaryota; kingdom Metazoa; phylum Chordata; class Chondrichthyes; order Orectolobiformes; family Hemiscylliidae; genus Chiloscyllium; species Chiloscyllium punctatum. Next base: position 80,602,787 of record NC_092767.1, on the reverse strand, counting down.
AGTATTTATGAGAAGTTCATTTTTAATTTTGAGGTTCACTTAATTTTTGTTTTTTTTTTATCTGTTCACTGGACTGGGGCTGCATTTCTTGCCCATCCCTAATTGCCCAGAGGACAGTTGAGAGTCAACCACACAGTTGTGGGTCTGCAGTCACATGTAGACCAGACCAGGTAAAGGTGGCAGTTTCCTTCCCTAAAGACCATGAGTGAATCTGATGGATTTTTCCAGGAATTGACAATGGTCAGGGTCACCCTGAGACTCATCAATTCTTGAATTCTTTCAAAAATGCAAATTCCACCATTTGGCAGGGTGTTATTGGGGAGGTTTTGGGGATTATTTAGTGATTTATTTGGGTTTATTCAGGGGGGGTTGGGAGATATTTGAGTAATTTATATTAATGATATATTTTGGGGATTTATGGGGGGGGGGTTCTGGGTGATGAGCGGGTGGCCGACCATGAGCCTCTACCTGAATGTGTTCCCGGACAACAAACCCTCCCTCTCCCCGAGAGGTCAGTGTGTGTCCCTGGGAGGGCCCTGATTCACCCCAGCTCCCCGTCCCCTCCCCTCCCCACGGGGTTAGGGGGTGACCCCCGGGATGTGTATCCCCCGGGGGGGGGGGGGAAATGACGGGACGCTGACGTCACGGCCTGGGCTCACTCCGGGAAAGGAAGCGGCGGCCACCCGGAGACCGGCCCCACCTCTCTACACCCGCCGACACCCCCCCGGGTCAACCCCGCCCCCTCCCCCGGGTCAGCCCCTCTCCCGGGTCAGCCCCGCCCCCTCCCCCGGGTCAACCCCGCCCCCTCCCCCGGGTCAGCCCCTCTCCCGGGTCAGCCCCGCCCCCTCTCCCCCCGGGTCAGCCCCGTCCCCTCTCCCGGGTCAGCCCCGCCCCCTCTCCCCCCGGGTCAGCCCCGCCCCCTCCCTCTCCCGGGTTACCTCCCCCGGGTCAGCCCCGCCCCCTCACCCCGGGTCAGCCTCGCCCCCTCCCCCCCCGGGTCAGCCCCGCCCCCTCACCCCGGGTCAGCCTCGCCCCCTCCCCCCCGGGTCAGCCCCGCCCCCTCCCCCCGGGTCAGCCCCGCCCCCTCCCCCCGGGTCAGCCCCGCCCGGGCCTCAGCTAACACCCGAGCCCGGGCCCGCACCCGCACTAGGCCCCGAGCCTCGGTGTGATGGTGATGGGAGACGCGGTTCTGTTCGAGTTGCTGCACCTGGAGATGGTGGCGCAGGTTTACTCAGAGCCCGAGAGCGGAGACACGGTAACCCCGGGCCCGGGGGGGGGGGCGGGCAGAGAGAGGGGGGCGTCCCCCAAATATACCCGGGCCCGGGGGGGGTAATTACCCCCAAATATACCTGGGCCCTGGGGGGGGGTAATAACCCCCAAATATACCTGGGCCCGGGGGGGGGGGTAATAACCCCCAAATATACCCGGGCCCGGGGGGGTAATTACCCCCAAATATACCTGGGCCCTGGGGGGGGTAATTACCCCCAAATATACCTGGGCCCTGGGGGGGGGTAATGACCCCCAAATATACCCGGGCCCGGGGGGGGGGGTAATTACCCCCAAATATACCTGGGCCCGGGGGGGGGGTAATAACCCCCAAATATACCTGGGCCCAGGGGGGGGTAATAACCCCCAAATATACCCGGGCCCCGGGGGGGCGTAATAACCCCCAAATATACCCGGGCCCCGGGGGGGCGTAATAACCCCCAAATATACCCGGGCCTGGGGGGTGGGGGTGGGGGGAGACTGCATATCACTGAAATATACCCGGCACTGGGGAGAGAGGAGACTGGATATCACCCAAATATAATGTACACTAAATATACCCTGGACATTGGGGATATACACCCTGAATTAGGCATAATTAGGTCCAAAATAGTATCCTAAATATATAACAAATATACCAGTATGGAAACAGGCCATTCGACCCAGCAAGTCTGCACCAACCCTCTGAAGTGTAACCCACCCAGACCCATTCCCCCCATCACTCTACATTTCCCCCTGGCGAATGCACCTAACCTACATATCACTGAACGCTTTGGGCAATTTAGCATGGCCAATTCATCTGACCTGCGCATCTTTCGATAGTGGGAGGAAACCGGAGCACCCAGAGGAAACCCACATAGACATGGGGAGAATGTGCAAACTTCACACAGTCGCCTGAGGCTGCAATCAAACCCAGATTTCTGGCGCTGTGAGGTAGCATTGCTAACCACTGAGCTACCGTACCGCATCTGACAAAGTGTCTCCTTGAGTATCCTCAGATGCTGCCTGACCGGCTATGGTTTTCCAGCACCGCACTCATGACCCTGTGTATCACCTCAATAAACCCTACACCATAAAATTGACCAGACACTCTCTTAATTTACTTAAAAATGAATAAGACCTGATTTAACCCTGAATGTAGCTTAAATACCTTAAGATTGATGTATTTTTTTTAAAATCCAAATATACTATAAATGCAATCCAGATATACTAACACAAACTACAAATAATTCCATATAGCCATAAATAAACTTGATAATACACTTAATAAAACCTAAATGTATTGTAAATTATCTTAAAATTAATCTAATCTTGATGTACTTCAAATGTATCATAAATAAACCCTTACATTTACCTATACCTATACTGAAATAAGCCCTATATATAAAATTATGATAAACTAAGCATATATTGCCAACTCAGTTCTCCATAACAAGGTTTCTGACCCTATGGTGACCTTTTCATGCTCTGCTGTAAAAATGCTTTTATTCTGATTGATTCTTACAGATCTTTTACTGTGGAGGTAGGTATTCCTACTTTCCTGGTGTTGATGAGTAAACATTGTGAGGTTTGGATCCCAGAGTCAGAAGGAAGAACTTTTTCAGTTCTGAGAGTCTCGGCTGCCTTGGGCATCACACCTCATCAAGGAGATATTACCCTTGGAGGGCCTATAGTATGCTTTCACCTGAATAGTATCTCTGCTAAAATAGTTCAGCTATGAAGACCAGTTGTATAGATCTAGTCTGTAGTTGCTTAAGTTGAAAAGGTTAGTTCATCTGAATGAGATCTTTTTAATAAGTTCAAGGCTGATATGGATTTATATAGAAGAATTTAATCATTTTTTTCTGAAATATGTGACACTGTATGTGACTAAAGTAGAGCTGAGGTTGTGCTGCATTTGTTAAACTCCATTATTTCTGCCAACAGGAACATGGGAAATCCATTTCCACGTTGGAAGGGATGGGTTTTCGGGCAGGACAAGGTTTAATCGAGAGGTTAGTGACCACGTGCCTCAGGGATCTGCTGATGTTACATTACAGTGCAGTAGAGACAATGATTAGTTATTCTGAAATGACCTGGTAAGACCATCCTGTCTCCCTGCTATGCAGTGCATTTTGATCAGACCTGCCTCAGATTCACTGATGCAGATAATGTTCCTCTTGTTCGCTGATGCTGGTACGATTCGCCTTTGCTACATAACCACGGTTTTAGGAGGTTCGACCTCACAACAAATGTGTATTGATGCAAAGAATGAACAGAACAGGGTGGGTGCATGGAATGCACTGCCAGTGGAGATGGTGGAAGCAGAGACACGTTAGCAATGTTTAAGGCATACCTTGATAGGCACACAGTGCAATACAAGCTGCACATGGGCAGTAAGTAGCAGGTCTAAATAAGAATCAGATTTGGCGCAGAATTGGTGGGCCGAAAGGCCATTGTCTTGAATTGAACATGATTTTAATGTGATTTTTTTTTGTTGTGACATTTGTTTCCAGTCATTTTGTTTTCTGATAAATATGACTCTTAAGCTTATGGCCTTAACCAAGCCATTTTATAGCTTGTTGTCAGTCAGCGAACATGGCACAATTCCTTTTGCTGTTGTATATGATGATTCTCTGCAGGTTTGTGTTACCAGCCCCATCTTGTCTTTCCCATTGTGCTACCTTCAAACCTTGTCTCTGTTTTATGGGGAATCTCTTTCTGTCATAGCAGCAAATCTTTCTAGCAATGAGCACTTCTGATCTACAGAATAACTATGTAGCCAAAACTTGTATCCTAACTCCTCCAGATAAAAAATATTCAGCATTAACCCGAAAACACTACTGATCACCCAGTGTCAGCGATTGAGTCACCAGAACAGGATGATTTCCAGGTTTAATGCTGAGTCTGCTGATTTTCTGCAGCAGAGTTACAGTTGAACATTCAGTAATTTCCATGAAGCCAATCAGAACAGCTGTTGCTTCAGATGGGTGTGGTAGGATCCCTGGGACATAATTCACATGTGTTCAATCAGTCTGACAGTTGTCTGAGTTCTCTGCGCTCCGTGTAATGATGACTTCTTGTGCAGCCCCCATTTTTATCCCATCATCAGTGACAATCGCGCCATCAGTTGTGTGAGCTCTAAACCTGTGGGATTACCTCTTAAACCTTTACTATTACTACCTGATCTCACTGAAGACATGCCTTAGAACCAACTTCGTTGACCAAGCTTTGCTCCTATATCCTTATGTGACTTGGCTGCCATTTCAGTTATTCTTTCATGGGATATGAATGTCACTGGTTAAGTCAGCATTTATTTCCCAAGACGTGGAGTAGACGGTGGTGACTACTTTCTTGAACCACTGCAGTCCTTGAGGTGTAGGAGCACCCACACTGCTGTTTGTGAGGTGACTGTAGTGCATCTTCTAGATGGTACCTGGTATTATCATTGTGTGTTGGCAGTGATGTGGAAGATAGTGGATGAGTTGCCAAACAAGTGAGATGCTTTATCCTGGATGGTGGTTCTTGAGTGTTGATGGAGCTGCAGTCATCCAGGCAAGTGGGGACTATTCCATCGCACTCTTGATTTGTGCACTGTATATAATAGACAGCATTAAGGAGTTAGCAAAATGAGTTACTTGCAATAGAACTGCCAGCCTCTGACCTGCTCATTTAGCCACTGTATGTATGTATAATTGTTCTGGTCTGTGGTAACTCCCTGGATATTTATAGTGCACAGTTTGGTGGAGGTAATGCCATTGAGCATCAAAGTGTGATAGGCACTTCTCAGCCCAAGCTTGGGTGTGATCTAGGTCTTGCTGCATATTTACATGAGCTGCTTCAGTATCCGTGATTTGGAGGAGCCGGTGTTGGACTGGTGTGGACAAAGTTAAAAATCATACAACATCAGGTTATAGTCCAACAGGTTGAAGCAGCGCTTTGAAAGCTAGTGCCTCCAAATAAACCTGAAGGACTATAACCTGGTGTTGCTTCAGTATTGTCGCTATGGTAAAGAGAATTCAAATGCATGCGGATTATTGTTGTAGGTTCACCAAAGAGACACCATCCTTCAAAGATGAGCTGGACATTATGAAATTTATCTGTAAGGAGTTTTGGACCAACCTCTTCAGGAAACAGATTGACAACCTACGAACAAACCATCAGGTGAGTGGAGCCTCATACAAAGTTTTTATTTTGCTATTAGCTGGAGAAGGAAGGTGATCAAGATGGAATTGGGTTGTTGTAGAAAAGTGTTTATATGGGGGGGGGGGTGTCACACTCCTATTGAGGAATAAGCATTTTATAAAGGGAGGGTTTAGTTCTTTTGGGAGTGAGGCAATTTCTAAATGAAAGAGGTAAGGAGGAATTTTGGCCTTTTTACCAAGGCATTGGGTGAAATGAACTGGGTGGTGATTTTTTTGAAGTGTCTAGATTAGAGTGGTGCTATAAAAGCACAGCAGGTCAGGCAGCATCCAAGGAGCAGGAAAATCGATGTTTCGGGCAAAAGCCCTTCATCAGGAATGATGATCTATTCTTTCACAGATGTGTGCATAGTTGGCCAGGCCAGCATTTATTGTCCATCCCTAATTGCCCAGCGGGCAGTTAAGAGTCAACCACATTGCAGTGGGTCTGGAGTCGCATGTAAGCCAGACCAGATAAGGATGGGAGTTTCCTTCCCTAAAGGACATTTGTGAGCTTGATGTGTTTTTCTTGACAGTCAACTCAAGGTCGTCATTTGACTTTGAATTCCAAATTTTTGTTGAATTCAAATTCCTCTGTCTACCATGGAGCAATTTGAATCCCAGGATATTACCTGGATCTTTAGATTAACAGTCCAATGATAATACCACTAGGTTGTTATCTCATGATTCATTTGTGCTTTGTTTCTCTCAGGGAACCTATGTACTTCAGGACAATCGTTTTCGCCTTCTCACTCCAGTCTCCAATGGGAAGCAGTACTTGGAGGAAGCACCAAAGGTATCGACCCCTTTGATAGGTATTCCTTCTGGTTATTAAAAGTGTGAAGGAGAAAATATGGTTTGCAGTTGTTGATTATCCCTCCATTTATGTAAATGTGACCATAAAACTTATGACTTCCCCAGCAAGACTCTGCCAATAATTGTGTCTCACTGCCACAAATTGTCACAAAATTATAAAATCCCAATTAAACCACTAGCCTGATTGACTGCTGTCTAGAACAAAAGCAATTCACACCAGGTTTCATCAGTAACATAAAAAAACACACTTTATTGTAATGTAACTTTAACGAAAGACTAAGGGAAAGATTTCTAATCCATTATTATGTCACTGAAACTATACTACTACAAAAACCACAAATGTGTACACACTTCTTCATGATTAAGACAAATGGTTTGACACACATTGTGAGTGATGAAAGAATATAGATAGGATAAAAAGTCCAAATCTCAAGGATGGGTTAAATTGTCTCATAAAGTTTCTTTTGATCTTAGCACTGGTGACATGCTGCTCTATATAAAGTGATGATTGCTGTTTAGTAAGTCATAAGCCATTTGGGAAAATGCACCGCTCCGTTCAAGTGTAAACAGGGATGGGTAATAAATGTGGGCCTTACCAGCAATGCCAACAGTCGCTGATAGAATAAAGAAAGTCACTGTGGGAGCGTTGCACTGATCGGGGAACGTTCTTGACTGGACCTGTTAAGTTGATGCCCATCTGCCTTTTCTGGTGAACGTTAATGAATTTTAATCTCTCTCGGCATTGTCAGAAGATAAGGTTTCGGATTTGTCGCAGTGAACTAGCCAATACTTCCTCCACTGTGAAAAAAGATTAAATGAATGTGTACTTTGTGGTGCAACATTCATATGCAAAACAATAATGATTTCAAAAACAACAGAGAAAATTATTGTAGGGAGGGTGGAATGTAATTAGACAACTGTGCATCTGTTTAATTATATTCTGAATGCCTGTGTTTCTTTTTTCAGTTCCTAGCATTCACCTGTGGGCTCGTAAGAGGGGCTTTATCCAACCTGGGCATCGACAGCACAGTTACTGCAGAGGTTTCCGTAATGCCAGCATGTAAGTGGGATACGACTGGAGGGGAGAGGTTGCACTGATTAATGTTCCTATCCCACCATTTCCTTCCATACAACCTCATTGAAAACCTGTCTCAGAACACTGGTCTATTGGGGCATTGGTCTGTGTCTGCAGTTTACCCACACTGACACAACTTTAGTCTGTCATTTCCCCCACATGGAAACAGGACAAGGGCCTGTGATTTCCATAAACGGTGATAGGGCATTAGGCTGCCTCTGATTTCCCCTACGTTATGACGGGATAAGAGTGTGTCTGTGATTCCCCTACACGAGGATGGGAGGGGTGTGTGTCTGTGATTTTCCCCCACACGATGACAGGACAAGAGGGTGTGTCTGTGATTCTGCCCACATTGTGAACTCCTTATTTCAGTTGAACCCCTCTGTGTTGCCACAGCCATCGACTGAAGACTCCTTGCTGACAAAATAAGCCAGGGTTGATGGTGCGATGGTAAAAGTGCCTTTTCATAGTTGGTAGATAAGTCATATTGTTAGTAAGTGGTTTGACCTTGTCCACGTAGGAAGCTATGGCAACAGTGGCTGTAAAATTAGCAGGAAGCCCACTCCTATCACAGACTGCAGTCAGAAAGGCAGAGAGTCCTTCACAATAGGAATTACATAGCATTTAAAAAAGAAAATGGAGAGTTGTTTAAACAGGGTAATTCCAGGATACAAGCTAGCACAAACTGAGCAAAAGTGGGCCACTGATTCTGAAGTATTTTTGGGAAGTGGTGTGTAAAGCCTGCAGGAGCTGGAGACTGTGGCAGGAATCTCCAGCAACACTAGGTGGTGCTCTTACCTACTATAATCAGACATTTTCTTATTTCCTTTAGCCGCCTGTTCTTTGGCTCCTGAGGATTGCAGTGAATATTTAGCTAATACTCATCATCCATTTTGTTCACCTCATACCCAGCCAGCTCCTTTAGATTAACGTTTTCACACTATCCATCCCAGACACATTTAGGTGTGAGCTAGTACCAGCCATCATTTGTGTTTGACCATGAGGCCTCATGCAGAGTAGGCTAACCATGTCACTATCCACCAGGCCAGTATGGCTCCGTGTTGATTCCCACTCATTTTCTGCATCCAGTGTATATCTCGTGTGCTTTCTGTCTGTGTGTAGTGCTCTCAGTCTCTGCCCTGCCCTGATTTACATAAACATATGAGAAAGGGAGCATGAGCAGGCCACATGAGTGTGTTCTACCATTGATTGATGTCATGCTTCCTCAAACTGCGGCTTCAAATCCTTGCACCCACCAACTCCATTTTCATTCCCTGCTCTGCTTAGTACGCCATTTCTATTACTTTATTTCCTTTGTATTTCAGGTAAATTTCACATTATAATGCAGAAATCCTAGGACCATGATGCCCCTGTTGGGGTTTGAAGAATGCAGAGATGACAGTGAAGCTGAAACTTCGACAGAAAGAAGAACTTATGCCTTGCCTTCTCTGTTATTGTGTGTTCCAGGAGATGCATTAGTTGTTTCTCAATGCGTTAGTGATGGGAATTAGAATCAGCCAAAGTTTCTGACCTGGTGAAGGTTAAACACTGGGCACTTGCTTGGACTGGCCACGTTTGGGATTACCATGAAATTGCAGTGTGTTACTGAAGTATGATCTCATGGGAAATTTTTACTGAGCGTTTGTTCTCTGAAGGTTCCACCTCTTCCTTGTCTATCCATCTCAGTCCACTCACTACCTATTTATGTATAGATGGGGCGATGAATAATCTGCCTGCACTGGATTCAAAAAGATGGAATCTTTTTCCCCTGCGTTTGGACACCACCATTGCTTTTCCATTTCAAAAAATAGTAACAATCTGTCCTCGTTTTGTTTGGCATTCTCTCTTTAACCAGTTAGAGCATGTGAGATGGAGTCTGTTGTGGTTTCTAGGACTCTGTGTGAATGCTGCCCTGATGCTTCACAAAATATGGGAGTAGCCTTAGACAGTCCAGTTATGTTCTGAAGGTCATAGCTTGTGACATGTTTTATGTGATCATCTCAAACATGTGGGCTTATGGCAGGTCTGGGGCCATCAGGTGAGGTGTAAATGCTTTACAGGGAGGATCGTAACTCGGGCCATTTTGTTTAGTCAGCGACCTTTCAATTTGGCCCTGCTTTCATTATTGATGCAACACATTGAAAAGCCAGGAAAGCAGCAGGACCTGGATCTACACTTTGGGAATGTGTTTGAAGTTTTAAACCAAAAAATGGTCACACCCAAAAAAGTGAGCCATTAGTAAGTTGAACCAAAGGAGCCCAAGTACTTTGCTTGTTTTGTTTTTCCATTGTGTGAGTGATTTACTCAATGCCTATGGCTCTTCACCTCCCACTACCATTCTGTTTTGTCTGATTTTCTACTGAAAGCAGTCACTGTATGAGTTCATGCACCTGCCAAGTTTTTGATTAAATGCATCTCCATAAAGTGAGCCACAGATTGTTGTGAATGATTTATTGTACAAGTGAAAACAATTGTAACTTCCAAATGATATAGAGACTTGAATGATATCTTTATTGAGAATTTCTTAATGCTGATCAACAAAGCAAGATCCCATGATCAGTGCTATCATGAATGGGTGAATTGGTTGTTTGGTGATGATATGACTGCCAAGACCTAGGAAATGGCATTCCAGTTGAACAGTACTCATGAACGTTTAACACAACACCTGCCTTAAAAGTGCGGCACTCCCTCAGCACTCTCCCTCCAACAGCACACTCTTAGTCCTACTCCATCTGTGACTCTCTCTGATCTCAAGTGTTCTGTCCTTACCTGACAGTTCACCAATGATTGAATTGTCTGCCTTGCTCACATGAAGAAACGCCACTTTCATTCAAAGCTTTGCATAGGATAGATTAGTGTTTTCATCAGAGGACAGGAGGGACAATTTTATGGTCAAATTATTTGTAAAGAGAAATGAGGAGGGAAATCCGAGTTAAGGTTTCAGGTTGAATGATCCCTCCTTCTGATGCTGCCAGACCTGCTTAGCTTTTACAGCAATTTCTGTTTTTACTTTGGGTCTGGAATCCTGTTTAGGTCAGACCAGATCAGGATGGTAGCTTTCACTCCCTGCAGGACATTAGTGAACGAGATGGACTTGTACAATATTCAGTGATACTGTCATGATCACCAAAACTGAGCGTTTTCAATTCTAGATTTTTATCAAATTAATCTAAATATCACCTTTTGCTGTGGTGAGATTTGAACCTGTTTCCACAGAGCATTAGCCTATATCCCTGACCTATGAACCCAGTCGTTTTGCCACTGCCTCGGATATTTAGAAGTCTTGTCCTATTTATTTCCGTATATTCTTAATCACGATCTTGTGAAGAATGATTTATTTTGCTTATTGGAAAATATTAGCGATCTATCAGTTGGGTGGAGGTATGGTATGAGTCACTGGCAAGCATTGTCTGAATTAATTTTACATAGAACATAGAACAATACAGCGCAGTACAGGCCCTTCGGCCCTCGATGTTGTGCTGATCAAAGCCCACCTAACCTACACTAACCCACTATCCTCCATATACCTATCCAATGCCCGCTTAAATGCCCATAAAGAGGGAGAGTCCACCACTGCTACTGGCAGGGCATTCCATGAACTTACGACTCGCTGAGTGAAGAACCTACCCCTAACATCTATATCTACCCCCCCTTAATTTAAAGCTATGCCCCCTTGTAATAGCTGACTCCATACGTGGAAAAAGGTTCTCACTGTCAACCCTATCTAACCCTCTAATCATCTTGTAATTTTGTTAGCTCTTGGGTAATATAGAAGCTAATCTGTGTCTGAAACCTATACCTTATTCTGTAACAAAGCAAAGACTTTGTGCTTGATTTTCATGGAGTTGGAATACAACAGACCTTTTTAAAATACTTGGCAGGACCCAGATGTAGAAGACCTGGCCCCATTTCCAACAGATCTATTGTATTGGTGGGAGAAAGGCTGTAATTGACACCAGGAGGGAAACCCAAACTCAGGGCTAAATGCAAATGGCTCTGCTGAGTTCAAACAAAAGCCGCAAGTTCTTTAACCTGTTGTGAGAGTCAGAAACTAATTGTTCATAGTTCGCATTCCCCAAGTACTATCAGTATTTCACGATGAATGTTTGGCCATGCTTTGAAAGCTGTAAGTATCTCAATTGGGGGATCTGACATCACTAATTTACAGTTTAAAGAGGCTATTAAAGGATTAACTGTCCTTGAAGTGGGACCTGAATAGAAATTTGCTTTAATAAGAGATTAGCCATTGATATTTGAAAGCTTTAAAAAGATTTTATGAATGATTGTGAAATAAAAACGATCGTGTTGGAATGAGAGCTGTACTAAATTGTGGGTGGCACGGTGGCACAGTGGTTAGCACTGCTGCCTCACAGCGCCAGAGACCCGGGTTCAATTCCCGCCTCAGGCGACTGACTGTGTGGAGTTTGCACGTTCTCCCCGTGGCTCCCCGTGGCTCCGGTTTCCTCCCACAGTCACAAAGATGTGCAGGTTAGGTGAATTGGCCATGCTAAATTGCCCGTAGTGTTAGGTAAGGAGTAAATGTAGGGCTATGGGTGGGTTGCGCTTCGGCGGGTCGGTGTGGACTTGTTGGGCCAAAGGGCTTGTTTCCACACTGTAAGTAATCTAATCTAAAGTAATCTAATCTAATCTAAATTGTTAGAGACTTTGTTTTCATCTCCACATGGCTGGTGAGGTAAGCCCATGGTGAGTACTGGGTTAATGACATAGAGGGCATGAAAGGTCAAAGGGTTGGGGAGTGGTTGGTGGGGGTTTGGGTGGAAGTAATGAGTTAATATGGAGGACATTGGGGAAAGGTAAGAACTCGAGGGCCGAAAAGTTTCTAAAACAACCTATGTAAAGTCCTAGTGAATGGAGGTGGAGTCCGTTTTGAAACCCAGTTGCCTTATGACTAACCACACTCTACACCCATGTCAGTGGATCAGATTCTATCCCTATCTTAAGGCCAGCTTGATTAAGTATGATGAAAGCATTATCTGTCTTGAAAGTCTGTTAAAGGAACCACAAGGAAGATACTGTTACTGCATCTTGATTTGTTTGATTAATACTTCACTTAATTGAACCTTAAGGCTTTTGATTGGTTTTCAGTTTTCAGAGAATTCAACCATGACTCTTTCAGAACCTCAGCATTTCTACTGCTTGCTCGCAGACTTTACTGTGTTTTAATTTTAAATGCATTTATGTATCACATCAGTGGCATCTCCAAGTGCTTCAAATCAAATTAATTACTTGGAGCTGTAGTGACTTGTTATTTATGAAAAGACTGAGACAGATTAGATTTGGCTATTATTCTTCTCATTCTTAATTCACTTGCTAACACTATGTAGGCCAAGTCCTTTGGTCACTGCAGCAGCTATTTCACACAAGTGACCTGGAATGATTAATAAATATTTGGTTATCATTGGTAATGCTGAACATGTAATTTTCTTTATTCATTTGGGGATCTGAATGTCACTGGTTGGGCCAACCTTTATTGCCCTTGAGGAGGTGGTGGTAATGATAATATAACTGTCCTCTACAGTAATGACAGCAGGATATTAAACATCCACCTGAACCACCAGAATCTCCATTTTCGACCACCGTGAAAGGATGGAAACGCTAACAATGCCATCTCACTGAAAAGCAATGTGAACTTTGATTATCTCCTTCACTTTTGAAGCTAGGTTTGTGCTATCAGAATCTCACATGACTATAATAAGTTGAGAATTCAGAAGAAGTACCACCCTCACAGGTTCTGGACATTGATAAGGATGGTGAAGTTGAGTGAAATTAGGTCGCAATTGTTTGGGGAACCTCAAATCTAACTTTGTCAGTGATTCACGTTGCCAGCAGTAACTGTTTGCAACACTGTGACCCCTTTGCTGAGCATAAAATATTGGCCACATAGGACAGGAAAATTGCATAAAATGGCGCCTCTCTCACACGACTGTTTCCAAGTGAGCTACTTACCCATTTGTCTGATCCTTACGCCATCTACACTTTTCAGTTTTTCCATAAAGTTATCTGATTAAAATGATTTTCATCAGATAAAAGAAAGCTGTTTGTGAAGCAGCAGCATCGTTTATTTAAGGAGTGTACAAGTGTTGAAAGATTGCATCCACATTATGGATGCAATGAATGACAGGTCATTCGGTCTAAAAAGCCTAGTTTCCAGTGGTCAGAAGCAGTGATGTAGTAATAATTTTGATAGCCTGGTAATCCAAAATGCAAGGTGAATGTTGTGACAATTTTGGGTTCAAATCCCATTATGGCAAATAGTGAAATCTGAATTCATCAGGAAGTTAGCTTAATGGTGACTGTGTAACCACTGCCGCTTGTCATCAAAATTGTTTTGCCTCAGTGTCTTTTAGGGAAGGAAATCTGACATCCTTTCTTGATCTGGTCTGTCGTTGACTCGAGATCACATCAATGTGGTTGATTTGTAACCACTATCTGGGCAATTGGGGATGGTCGATAAATGCTGTCTTAGCCAGCTACACCCATGCCTTGTACAAATTAAATTTAAAAAATCTCTTATACAAAATGTCCTTCAATTTCAAAAACTGGTCACTTTTCCATTTAATGGGTTGCAGGAATCTGCGATTCATCATGTTGCCATAATGCTATAATGTTCCCTGTCAACCTTTTTGCCTTTCTAGGCATCTCTAATCCTATCCTTCCAAGCTATTTCAAGAACCTCACTAACTATAACTCCTACATCATTTAAAAACAATAGAAGGAATCGAAGGATTTTAGAACCTAAACTGTAATAAATGATTTTTCACTAATGTTGACCCTGATAAAACAAAGACGTCTGATGCAGAGATTACACAAAAAAGAATAATTCCACTGAGATTGTGAGTTTGGAGTGGTTCAGTTGGTAGAATTTCTCTTGGATCAAGTGCTGTTATTGGTGAGCTTTAGTTAAAGCATGGATTCATGGTGTTACATGACCCAGAAACCTGTTGATATCAAACTTGCAGAAAGGTCCAACCTCACTTCTTTCAAATATTCCTGTCTCCTGCAGTCGGCTGAAAAACCCAAGCTTGCGGTGTCCTTAGCTCCAATTGATTTGAACTTGACTTTTCTTGATTTGAACTTTGCTGTTCTTGTTCACCTTGGAACTTAACCCTTTCCTCCTGCATGTCCAACAGGTGAAGAAAACAGGCTGTACATTTATTTGTTTATTTTACATTGTAACTTTAGTTTTAATAGCAGGTAACTGAATATTGCACCCCATTGTGTTTGATTTGATTTATTGTCATGTACCTAAATACAATGAAAAGTTTTGTTTTGCTGGCAGTACAGGCAGATCACAACATACAATGATGTACAGATCACAGGCTGTGAGGGACTGCATTTTGGAAATGCAAATCAGAGCAGGAGTTATATACTTAATGGTATGGTCCTGGGGAGTGTTGCTGAACAAAGAGACCTTGGAGTGGCGGGTTCATAGTTACTTTAAAAGTAGAGTCACAAGTAGATAAGATAGTGAAGAAGACATTTGGTATGCTTTCCTTTATTGGTCAGAGTATTGAGTATAGGAGTTGGGAGGTCATGTTGCGGCTGTTGGTTAGGCCACTGTTGGAATATTGCGTGCAATTCTGGTCTCCTTCCTATTGGAAGGAGATTGTGAAACTTGAAAGGGTTCAGAAAAGATTTAAGGATGTTGCCAGGGTTGGACTATTTGAGCTACAGGGAGAGGCTGAATAGACTGGGGCTGTTTTCCCTGGAGCATTGGAGGCTGGGGGGGTGTGACTCTATAGAGGTTTATAAAATTATGAGGGGTGTTGGTAGGGTAAATAGACAAGGTATTTCCCTGTGTGGGGGGGGAAGTCCAGAACTAGAGGGCATAGGTTTAATGTGAGAGGGGAAAGATATAAAAGAGACCTAAGGGGTAACTTTTTCATGCAAAGAGTGGTGCTTGTATGGAATGAGCTGCCAGAGGAAGTGGTGGAGTCTGGTACAATTACAGCATTTAAAAGGTACCTGGATGGGGATATGAACAGGAAGGGTTTAGAGAGATATGAGCTAAGTGCTGGAGTGGGAGGGATCTTTGATGACACTGGCTGCTTTTCCATGACAACAAGAAGTGTAGATGGAGTCAATGGAGGGGAGGTTGACTTGTGTGATGGTCTGGGCTATATTCACAACTTCCTGTAGTTTCCTATGGTCCTGGACAGCACAATTGCTGTATCGAACCGTGATGCTTCCAGAACGAAATGATTTTTATGGTGCATCTGGAAACGTTGGTGAGGGTCCCTATGGATGTGCCAAATTTCCTAAGCCTCCTGAGGAAGAAGACTCATTCTTGTGCCTATTTGACCGTTGCCCAGGACACATTGTTGGTGATTGTCACTCCTAGAAACTTGATGCTCTCAACCCTTTCACCTCAGCCCCATTGATATAGATAGGAACATGTCCTCCTCCTTTCTTCCTAAAGTCGATGATCAGCTCTTTAGTTTTGCTGTCATTGAGGGAGCGATTGTTATCTTTGTACTGTCTCTTGCTGACTCATTCTGCATTACCAAAACTGAGAATCTAGCAAGTCTGGTGAAGCATTTTTCAAAGGATAGGCTGCATTTTGAAGGGATAGTCATTAATAACACCATGAATTCTGACTTTGCCTCCCAGACATTCACAGGAGAAATAGAATTGTTACAGAGAAAGCTATTCAAGTTTAAGTGAAAGAAATGGATTTTAGATTCTTGATATGTTTCAAATCCTGATGCCATTAAAGAATGTTGACAGAAACAATGAGGCTGGCTCACATTATATACATTGTAATATGTTTTCAATAAACAATAAGTAAACCTTTTGAGTAATGTGCTTTTCTGGATGCTCTGGACAATAAATATGGCAAATATCCTAATGATCAGCTGGAATGATTTGAGTTGAAATTTATTGAGGAAAGGTAATGCTGCAAATGGCGATGAAAGTTTATCAAATTGTTTGCATTAAAAAGCCACACAACCACACGCTCTTTAAAGCCTATAGCTTTGCAGATGAATATTTGGCTAAGCTTGAAAGAAAAGGGTTCTGATTATATCACAGATACTTATATAACCAGCTTCTTGGTACATATTAAAGCACATTACAATCACGACTGTTCTTAAGTGTCATAACTGCAAATTCAACCACCAGTACAAATTTGAGCTGAATGGTTAGCTAACGTATAGTTGAGAAAGTCAGTCGATAAAGTATTTTGGTCTAGGCACTGGGCAAACTGTCTGCTCTTCCTGAACAAATTTGACATCTTATTAAAATAATGGTATGTCCTACATTGCACCAGTACCTCAATATTCAACCCCCAATGCAGTGCACCCTCAGTACTGATCATCTAACAGTCCAGCACTCCCTCAGTACTGACCCTCTGACAGTGTGGTGCTTCCCCCAGCATCAAACCTCTGACAATGCAGCACTTCCTCAGTACTGACGCTCCGACAGTGTGGTGTATCCTCAGTACTGACCCTCCAATAACGTGACACTCTCTCAGCATGGACCCTCTGACAGTGCGGCACTCCCTCAGTACGGACCCTCTGATAGTACAATGTGGAGAGCTGCAGCAACTTTATATAGGGCCTTCTTTGAGTTCACGTTGACCTTTGACTCTAAACCAGCAAAGATAATGCTAAGTCCTCCTCAACCTGTTTTTTTTATCTGCAAGTGATGCACATCCCTGCCCATTCAGTAGTGAAACTGTAATCCGTTAGAAGGCTTCATGGAGATAGGATAGGGTGTTGCAGTGAGGAAGGTACAGAGAACGTTGGTGTAATTTGACTCACTTATCTGTAGTTTGCAGATTGGTCTGTGGTGGATATTTGATAAGGGTCGGGGGCTGCATCCCCTTTTGCAGTAGGCAGGAGTTGGTGATGACTTTCTGCAGACAGCCAGATTTGAGAAGGATGCTCCATAATTTCTCCTGGTTGACAGAGTGCAAGACCTTTGGGGGGTCAGAGAAGGTCATGTACAGAGGCTGCTGCACTTTTCTTGCAGGCATTTTGCTATGAAGACTATGACACTGTGCACTTTGCTGGACAGAAATTCATACTGTGACTCCAGGAGGAGTACATCAGCCACTAGGAGGAGGTGATTGAGGAGAACTCTTGCAATGACCTTCGTTGTGGCAGAGAGCAGGGAAACCCCCTACAGTTATCACAATTACTGTGTCTCACAGATTTCCTGGAGTGTTCTCCTCCTTGGTGATGGAGGTGGGTTGTGTATTTGAGCCAGGGGCTATCCTTCACTGTGTTTTGGTGGCAATTCTGTCTGTCTGCTGCAGTGACCTTGTTTCTCAGCTGTCGATCCCTTTCCAACCTTATGTCAGACTGGAGCTTTGTTGAGATTGTGCCAAGACGCTGTGGAAGATGGTTGAAGGACTGAGTCTCTGCTGAGCAGATCCATTGAAGCATTCCCTCCAATGAGTGCTGACTGACTGTCCTTGATGAACATCATTCCATTCTCAGCTGTCAATGGCATAGGATCCTTGCGCAATGAAGGATTCACACACAACATGGCACTCACTGTGTTGTAGATTACCTGAGCTCTTTCTGCCCACCATCTGTTCATTTGGTTTTATTGGGACCTTGATTTCCATTTGGCTGTGGACCTGAATTTTGGAATTTCCAATTCAGAAACGTCTTGTAGTCTAGCAGCTCCTGGATTTCCTGATCATTCTCCTCAAAGTGGTTCTGATCTGGAATGAACTGATCAAGATTGCAGGTGTTTTACTGAGATATTTGAAAGGAAATTAAATATTAATCTGTAAAAGACAAATGTACAGCATTACAGGAAGAAACCGGAAATGGAGAAGGGGGTGTTGGGGGTGTGTGGATGGCACTAGGGGAGCTATCATAGACATAACAGACTGAATGGCATTTTTCAGTGCTGTAAATATTTTATGATTCTGATTCCTTGGGGGCGGGGGAAGAATCTGACAAAGTGAAACCTAAGTCAGCAGTTTATCAGTAATGGATGCCAACTAGATGGCCCTCAATCTTCTCTGATGCAGCTTGAGTCCTGAAGGTTTTTTGTCTCTCCCTCACACCTGTCTGTGTTGTATACAGGAGATGTATGTTCTTAAAATGTCAAAACAATCTGTGCATTCAAAAGCTCCTGATTTTAATTTTGATATTTTTTGCCTTTCTAATCAGTGTAAGAGCCCACAGAGACCAGCCTGAGTCTTTCTGGTGAATTCACATTGATTATAATTTATAATCTACCACATCTCATTAAATCTTATTGACTTTCTCTCAGGCTTGATTCAGCCACTAACAAAGTTATCAAACTGCAAGTTAAAAAATTTGTTTTAATTAACAACATAAATGTTAACCCTTTGTGATTGTGGTATTTGTATTCTGACAGTCATTCTGCCCTGATCAGTAACTTCATCCATCTGTTCCTTCCAGAGATAAACTTGTCCCTTGAACTCAACTCAGCAGTATTATCCTTCAGTAACTTTCACAACTTCCCTCTACCTGACATTCCCATGTCCTGTTGTTTAAGAATCTGAGGACCCTGGAGCAGCCTTATGAAGATGTCATGGGGCTACTTTTCACAGTGCAAATTAGCACAGCCTGGGTGGGGTTTACAAGAAAGAAGGGAGAAACATAGAAGAGGCTGAAGTCTAGCCACATGAATGTGAGGAGCGAGAAGCACATGGAGCAGACCAAGTAACATTATTCATAGAGTTTATGAAATAGTCTTTTAATAATGAGTGTTGAGAAGATTTGTAGCTCAGGTTGAAGTTCTGGATGTAAGTTTGCTCGCTAAGCTGGAAGGTTTGTTTTAAGATGTTTCGTCACCATACAAGGTAACATCATTAGTGAGCTTCCAAGTCAATGTTTTTGTTGATAGAGTTCTGGTTGGAATGCTATGCTTCTAGGAATTCTCATGCATGCCTCTGTTTGGCTTGTCCTAGGATGGATGTGTTGTCCCAGTCGAAGTGGTGTCATTCCTCATCTGTATGTAAAGGTACTAGTGAGAATGAGTCACATCAAAGATACCTTGGATATGACTGCCAGCCTACTCAGACCTCTTGGCATCGTGGTAGCCCACAAACCCATCAACATCAACACACTAAAACAGCAGCTAATGAACTGGAAAGACCCTATACAGACAACAAGCAAAACTAATGTCATTTACAAAATACCTTGCAAGGACTGTGACAAACACTACATTGGACAAACAGGCAGAAAACTAGCCACCAGGATACATGAACATCAACTAGCCACAAAACGACATGACCCACTCTCACTTTTGTCCTTACATATGGATGAGGAAGGACACCACTTCGACTGGGACAACACATCCATTCCAGGACAAGCCAAACCAAGAGAAGCACGAGAATTCCTAGAAGCATGGCATTCCAACTGGAACTCTATTGACTAGGATCCCATTTATCACCCCCTGAGAAAAAGAACAGGAAATGACATCACCACAGGAAATGGTGTCACCAACCCAAGGAAACCTAAAGTGCTTCACCGGAGGCTCACTCACTAGTATGGTGACGAAATGTCAGAAAATGAACCTTGCAGCTCAGTGAGCAAACCTACATCTAGTCTTTCAATAATGTAACAGTGAGATTAGAAACTCTGCCGTGTTTCAGTGTAATTAGTCTTAATATGTAAGGCCTAAGTCTAAACACCGTTCTTCAAGCTTGCCTTCTCCTTGATCAATTTATGTTTTGTTTTTAGAGTCTTACTGAATTCAGAATGTTAACTTTGTTTCTGATGCTGCCAGACCTGTTGAGTTATAGATTCATCGATGCATAGAGGTATATGGAAACAGGTCCTTTGGCCCAACGCGTTCATGCCAACCAGCTTTCCTAAACTGAACAAGTCCCATTTGCCAGCCTTTGACCCATATCCCACTAAATCTTTCCTATCCAAATACCCATCCAAATGCCTTTTACATGTTGTAACTGTATCTGCCTCTACCACCTCCTCTAGCAGCTCATCCCACACATGCACCACCCTCTGTGTGAAAACATTACCCCTCAGGTCCCTTTGAAATCTTTCCCCTTTCATCTTAAACTTATGCCCTCTAGTTTTGGACTCCCTTGCCCTGGGAAAAGACCTTGGCTATTTACCTATGCCCCACATGATTTTTATAAATCTCAGCCTCTTACGCTCCAGGGAAAATAGTCCCACCCTATCCAGCCTCTCCTTATAACTCAACCACCCCCCGCCCCCCCCCCCCCCTCCAGTCTCAGAAACATTCTTATAAAATTTTCTGCACCTTTTCAGTTTAATAACATCCTTTCTAGTGAGGTTTGTGAAGATTTGTAGCTCAGATTGAGATTCTGGGTGTAGGTTTGCTTGCTGAGCAGGAAGGTTCATTTCCAGACGTTTCATCACCATACTAGGTAACACCTTCAGTGGGCTTCTGGGCGAAGCACTGCTGATGATTTCTGCTTTCTATTTAAAGCAGAACCCAAAAAACCCAAACATATAAATAGAAAGCAGGAATCATCAGCAGTGCTTTTCCCAGGGGCCCACTGAAGATGTTACCTAGTAGGGTGACGAAATGTCTGGAAATGAACCTTCCAGCTCAGAGAGCGAACCTACATCCACACATCATTCCTATAGCAGGGCAACCATATTTGTATGCAGTGCTTCAGTTTTCTATTTTCACTTCAGATTTCTAGCATTTTGCTTATATTCTCCTGGACGGGTCTATATGAAATTCAGACTCACGGATGTAGCCATTAAAGTACACACAGCAAAAGATGTTCCTCCTCTCACTGCTCTTTTTAAGGTGCTGTATTGTGTTGAGTTACTATGGTCTGCCAGATAGCCTCTGCCTTTTAATTTCAATAAAATAACATTTTAAATGACTGGGGAAAGGATAAAAGGATTCCCTTCATTCTGCAGGTCTCAGGCTTGGAGACAGCAGCCTTTGAAGGAGCTAACTGTGAGATGTACATTCAGAAAGAGAAGATTTGGACCTTATACAGAGGTCAGAACACTGAAACAAACCCCATGGGACCATGTTAGTGTTTATCCTTCACTTGAGCTGTATACTTATCACACTTACCTCTGCTGTTCCTGTATCCCTTTTTCTCTTTCAATTCTAACCTGTTAACAGTGACTTTGTTTCTGCTTCAAACACCGTATTACAGACCTCCGTGTAAAATAATTGCATTCTTTCAAACCTCCAAATCTTCGGGGGAGAGCGGGGTAAATCAGTCAGGGTTCCACCTTGCTATGGTAACCTCTCTGCTCTTGCTTATACAAATCAAACCTGCTTAACTGAGGAAATAGGGGAAAGCAGCACCTTCACCAGGCTAGGGAAGGAAGATGCAAAGAGAAAGATATTTCTGGTGTGACATTATTTCTGTAACAGTGTGTGTGGCTGGGGGCTCTCTGTTGCTGATGAAAGCAGGGAACCTGAGAATAACACACTTAGTCTGTGGAACCCAGAGGGCCTTGGCTCCTTCTGCAAACCTAGAGAATCACAGCCATGAAGATGATGATTTTTTTTATTGATGGACAAGGTGAGCAGTGCAGCTCATGCAATCTACAAATCAAATTTGGCATTCCCCTCGGGCAGGTCCTGAATGATTCATGTCCTCTCCTGCAGTTGCTCACAGCAGCCCCATCCTTAACTCCTGCTAAACTGGGTCAGCGAATAAAAGAATTGTTTAAATATAGACAAGATTGTGGCAGGGGACAAGGGAGAAGCTCAGGAAATGGCAGGTGGAGTGAGGAGAAGATGGAGGAAATCAGCATTGACTCTGAGTGGGGTCTGAGAAGACATTTGAAGGTGAGAACTGAAGCAAGGAGGTGAGAGATTTGGGGGAGAGACCCCAAGATGTGGGAAGGCTGAAATTTGTGTGTGGAGCACACAGTAATCCATTGTAAGAGGATCAGAGGATGATATAAAATATGGGCAGGTTGGAGTGTGAGGGGCAATTGTGGATATGTAACTGCAATCCGATTGTTGTACATCCCTTATCACCAACCAACCTTGTTCCAAGCACAAACCTTCCTATATTTGATCATGCTCAGGAGTAGAAGAATCTTTCAGAGGCAGGAGAACACTGAACCAACTCTTGGGGGCAGCACTGTGCACTTGCTCAGAAATCCTCTTTTTATTGGTAGCTCCCTGGATTTGTATCAGGGGCCCAGGGGCTAACTGTAATTTCCCATGTGACTGATCGACACAGACCTGACAGGACCCAGCTTCAGCTCCTGTGCTGCCATAGCAACGATGTGGCTTTCTTGTTGGCTTCAGCAGGTACAGAGCTAATCATCAGACCAGGTCTCAGCCTCTGACTGGAAAATCCATGTTTGCTTGTCTGGTAACGAGTGGGATGAGTTTGATTGCGGAGTTGAAAAATGTGGTGCTGGAAAAACTCAGCAGGCCAGGCAGAATCCGAGGAGCAGAAGAATCGACGTTTTGGACATAAGCCCTTTGTCAGGAATGAGGCTGGTGTGCCAAGCGGGCTGAGATAAAAGGTAGGGGGGAAGGAATTTGGGGGAGGGGCGCTGGGAATACGATAGGTGGAAGGAGGTGAGGGTAATAGGCCAGAGAGAGGGTGGCAGTGGAGAGGTCAGGAAGAAGATTGCAGGTCAAGAGGGCGGAGTTTGATTGCCCTGTGCTCTAATACACTTCACCTTTTAGACTCAGACAGAAGATGTGATGATGTGACCAAGGACTCAGAATAAGGTCACTAAATGCCACTCCACTGAACATTAACAGGGTACTTTCTGGCTTTCTGCACCGTTAGAGAACAGGAACAAAAGCAGAAATTGCTGGAAAAGCTCAGCAGGCCTGACAGCATCTGTGGAGAGAAATCAGAGTTAATATTTCAGGTCCAGTGATCCTTTCTCAAAATAGTTTTTTTTCTGATTTCCGGCACCCACAATTCTTTTGTTTTTTTCTTTGTTAGGGAACAGGACCTGATACACAACAGGGTCAAGAGTTCTATATAAGGTGAAAATTCAGGAGGTTAACAGGGGACTTAAGGAAAGTTATTTTTACCCCGACGGTGGTGGGAGTCTGGAATACACTGCCTGGGAGGATAGTTAAGGCAGGAACTGTCATAATCTTTAAAAGTACTTGGATGAATACTTGAAATGTCATAGCATTAAAGGCTTATGGGCAAAATGCTGGAAAATGGGATAGTTTGTGTTATATGTTATTTCAGATGGATGGACTGAAGGGCCTCTTCTGTGCTGTACAATTCTATGATTTTATGAAAGGGCTTGTCACTTGTGTCACAGAAGACAGGAATACCCTTCTGCTTTTCCAAGAGAATAGGAGAAGGAGAGTAATCAGGAATGTGCTGCCTGAAGAGGCATTGGAAGCAGATTCAATAACAACTTTCCAGAGGGAGTTGGAGTAATGATTGAAAAGAAACGTTTGCAGGATTTTAAGGAATGATCAGGTGGAAGGGGGAATGGGGGCAAGGTGTCAAGGTGGAGGTGGGTTCTTGGGATTGGTGGAGACTAGTGATTGGCAAATGACCTGACTGGATTGCTCTTTCAGAGGGCTAACAGAGGACAATGGGTCAAATGGCTGCTGTCCTCTCTCTATCATTCTGAGTGGTAAATTCAGTCAGAGTGCCAGGGCCTACTCACTAACTAGTGCATCTCACCCAGGAGAGGTGCTGATTAATGGAGCCAGGTTTATGTGAGGATATCCATTGAACATTGTCACCTGCATCAGGCAGAAGTCTACACATTCCAGTGGAAAGAATAACAGCAGCAAGCATGGTCTTTCACAGCCAGCCATGGTCTCAGGCACCTGCTTCGTTTACAGAATCAAGGATCAGTTAACCTCAGTGCAAGAAGTTAGTTTGAATCGTCCTGCAGTACTTTTATACATCACCTGGTCATTTTAACATGCAGGATAGCATTGAAAGGCTCATTTCTCTTCTTTCACACTCCAGTTGATTTGCAGTGTTGAGCAGAAAGGATGGGATTGGAAAGGTCAGTCAGCTTAATAGACATTTCCCTGTCTCTGTTACTGTGTGCTGGCAGATAAAACAGAGAGAAATGACAGCACGAGGTGCCCAGAGATCTTCATACCACTGATCCAGGCAAAAGAACAGAATTGAAATGTGGTGGTTGAACATGAATTAGACAAGACTGTGAATCAAACCCACGATCCGCTGAAAATATCACAAGCTCACCCCTCAAAACCACTAATAGGATTGATGACTACTGACCTTTTTTAATTCATTCATGGGATGTAGGCATCACTATTAATACCAGTATTTATTGCCTGTCCCTAGTTGCCCTTAAGGAGGTGGTGGTGAACTGTCTTCTCAAACAGTTGCAGTCCATGTGCTGTAGGTAAACTCACAATGCCCTTAGGGAGGGAATATTGCAACATTTTGACCCAGTGACTGAAGGAACAGTGATATATTTCCAAGTCAGGATGGTAAGTGGCCTGGAGGTGCAGTGTATTTCCTGCATGTATACCACTTAAGGGAATCTAGAAACAAGTAAAGAAGAAGCTTTAATGTTTGAATAACACATGCAGTTCTGCTTCTGAAAGCTTGGTGCTGAATACTGTATCTTACTGTTTCTTCTCAAGGAATTTCTAATGAGAACCTTGCAGCTACTAAGACTCCTAAGCATCTGCTGCCTTTGTCCTTCTTGGTGGCAGAAGTTGTGTGTTTGTAAACATGTTTGGATAAACTACGAGGGAAAACTAATGAGGAATATTAAAACTGACAATAGAAGTTCCTTCCGGTTCATAAAAAAGGAAGAGAGATGTCAAAGTGAACATTTGCACCTTAGAAAATAAATTTTGGGAGGTTCGGGTGGGACTGTTATTGGGAACAATGAAATTGCAGAGGAGTTAAACAGATATTTCTCATCAGCCTTTATAGAGTTATAGTCATAGAGTCATAGAGATGTACAGCACAGAAACAGACCCTTCAGTCCAACTTGTCCATGCCGACCAGATATCCCAACACAATCTAGTCCCACCTGCCAGCACCTGGCTCATATCCCTCTAATCCCTTCCCATTCGTATATCCATCCAGATGCCTTTTAAATGTTGCAATTGTACTAGCTCCACCACTTCCTCAGGCAACTCATTCCATACACATACCACCCTGTGTTTGAAAAAGTTGCCCCTTAGGTCTCTTTTATATCTTTCCCCTCTCACCCTAAACCTATGCCATCTAGTTCTATGTTGGAAGATATTTTTAAAATCACATAATACTACAAATTATGGGGAAAAATTAAGTACCATCACTATCACTAAAGGAGTGCTATTAGACAAGCTAATTGCACTAAAGCAGATCAGTTCCCTGACCCTGATGGCTTGTATCCGAGGATCCTAAAACAGGTAGCTACAAAGATAGTGGGTGGATTGGTTGTAATTTTTCAAAAATCAGTGGATTCTGGAGAAGTACCAGAGGGTTGGAAACCTGCTAATGTGTGACACTTCTATTCAAAAAGACAGGGAGAGAAGGAAAAAGTGGATAAGTATGTATCATTAGACTAACATCAATTATTGGAAAAGTATTATAATCAAATATAAAGGAAGTACTGGCAGCATATTTGGAAAGTCATAATCTAATCATGCAACATTATCATGGCTTCATGAAAGGGAAATTGTGTCTGACTAATTTATTAGAGTTTTTCAAGGAAGTCTCAATCAGAGTGAATAGAGGGGAACCAGTAGATGTGTTGTATTTGGACTTCCAGGAGGCATTCGACAAGGTACCCCACAGAAGGTTGTTAAAAGAGAAGAGCACACGGTGTTAGAGGCTGTTTACTGGCATGGATAGAGATTTGCCTCATTGGGAAGAAACAACGAGTGGGGGTAGGGGATCTTTTTCAAGGTCAGTGACCTGTGGCCAGTGGGGCACCACAGGGAACAACGCTGGTTGCACAACTACTTAAAATATACATTAATGACTTGGAGAAAAAAAGCAAATGTACTGTACCCAACTTTCTAGACAACACAAAAATAGGTGGAAATGCAGGTTATGAGAAGGTTACAAAGAGTTTACAGAGAGATAACAAGAGCTTAAATAATTGGATAAAAAGGTGGCAAGTTGGGTTCGATGTGGGAAAATATGAAGTTCTTTATTTTGGAAGGGAAATCAAAAGAACGCCATTATTTAAATGGAGAAAAACTGCAGAAAGCTGCAACATAAAGGGATTTGGGGACCTTATACACAAGACACCGAAAGCTAGTTCAGAGGCGCAGCGGAGAATGAGGAAGGCTGATAGAATGTTGACCCTTATTTTATAGGGTTGGAATATAAGAGAAGTCTTACTGAAACTGGACAAGATGCTGCTGAAACTACATCTGGAATACTGTGAATAGTTTTGGTCCCTTTATTTTAGCAAATATCTCATTTCATTGGACGCAGATGAGAGAAGGTTCACTAGGATGATCCCTGGTGTGGAGGGATTGTCTTATGAGCAAAGACTAAACACGTTGGGACAGCATTCCCTGGAGTTTCGAAGAATGAGAGGTGATCTCACTGAAATGTATCAGATTCTTAGTGGTTTGACAGGGTCAATGCTGAGAGGATGCTCCCCCTCATGGAATTGTCTAGGACCAGAAGGCATAGTCTCAGAATAAAGGGGCACCAATTCAAGACTGAGATGAGGAGGAATTTCTTCTTTCAGAGGATTGAGGGCCTCTGGAACTCAGTGCTGCAGGGAAATGTGGGGGTTGAGTCTTCTTGTATATTTACGTCTGAGAGAGAATGATTCTTGATCAGTTGGGGAATAAAGGGTTACAAGGGAAATGGCAGGAAAGTAGATGTGAGGAATGTCAGATCAGCCATGATCCTATTGAATAGTAGGGCAGGCTCGAGGATTCAAACTGTTCTTATGGAAAGGAGCTGTTGAAGGAGTCCAGGTGAGATTCCTTGGATGTGAAAGAGGCGGAAGCTGCTGGCTCTCCATGGGAATCATACAGGGTTCCTGTGACCCAAGCCAAGCAGGACTTGTCCAAACCCCCATTTCCACCATCTCATTCTGGCCTGTCAGGGCAGCTTTCAGTCTCTGCTTTCAATAATGTTCACTGCTTTCTCTTCTCCCCCCATATTCTCCATCTCCTCCACCCGCTCCTCCTACAATCTCCTCCTGCACCCTCCCCACCTCCTCTGCTCCCTTCCCTTCCCCTGCCCCCATGCACACTCCTTCTGAAATATAATTGCCCGAGTTAGCAGCATGGTAAGAGCCCATTGCTGGGGCGGTGTGAATGGGAGCGTAGGACAGAATCAGTCTTACAGAGCTCCTTCTAACTGGTGACTGAGTAAGATTAATGGAGACTCACAATAAATAAATCACACACAATACCTTGAAAGGTAGGAATTAAATTATATTTTTAAATAGATTTATTTGAAGTTTTTGTGAATGACTGGGTGATGATGATACCTTTATGCCAGGATTAGAGATGAAAGATTAAAGATTAATTGAGCAAATGACAGTGTTGAGTGGAATAATAAATTCACGCTTCATAGAAAAATCATCAAGTCTGAAAAAACATGAAGAAGGCAGAAGCAAGCTTCAAGAAATAGAGTAAATTGTGAAGAAAGGTTGTCCACAAGGAATAGAAACCAGATTTAGCCATCCCATTTGGTAGCCTATTATAAAAAGTAATCTTCACACAGATGGAGCTGATTCGAAGGAATTTGGGATAACTGAAAAATACTTCAATTACCCTGTTCACACAACTGTGTGACGTCATGCAATAACCTGACCCTCTCAAATACCCAAGGTACCTCCGCTCTGGTGAGTCTACCTACGATGACCCTCAGCACAGTCATCTCATGCTCCAGATGTCCCATGGTCTCATTTGTTGGCGCCGTTACATTTGAGAGTTCTACGTAAACTGTGATTCCACGCAGTATTTCAGAGAACACTATTGGGAAGCAGAATTAATCCCAGTGAGTGCACTAGCCTGAAAACAGATTGATCATTCTACAGACATGTGCTTGGCTTCCCCTTGACAACTGCCTAAAGAAGGAATTATTAAAATCAAAAGCTTGATTTGTGGGGAAATCCTTGTTGCATATTCCAGTTTTCTGTGTTCGATTCATGTAAAAGTTGGAACATTAAGAATTTACACTTTTTTTTCTGTTGCAATCTGATTATTCTCCATCGTCCTCCCATCACTTTCTCTCCCTGCCTGTGTATGTCCCTTGTCCTTCTATCCTAAAGTCATCTCTGCCTTCCCCACTTACTGACTGTCTTCCACAACCTACTTTCCATCTCTCTATCCTTCTATCTCTGCTTCTTCTCTTCTTGCCTCCCTCTCTCTCCCTTCTTGCCTCCCTCTCTCACCTTGATTGCATGGAAGCTTTAGAGAGGGTTCAGAGGAGATTTACCAGGATGCTGCCTGGACTGGAGGGCTTGTCTTATGAAGAGAGGTCAAGGGAGCTAGGGCTTTTCTCATTGGAGCGAAGAAGGATGAGAGGTTACTTGATAAAGCTGTACAAGATATTGAGAGGCATAGATAGAGTGGATAGCCAGAGACTTTTTCCTAGGGTGGAAATGTCTATCACGAGGGAACATAATTTTAAGGTGATTGGAGGAAGGTTTAGGGGAGATGTCAGAGGGAGGTTCTTTACTCAGAGAGTGGTGGGTGTGTGGAATGTGCTGCCAGTGGTGGTAGTAGAGACAGAGACATTAGGGACATTTAAGCAAGTCTTGGATAGGTACATGGAAGTCAGTACAATGAAGCATATATAGGTTAGTCTGATCTCAGAGTGAGATAGAAGGCCAACACAACATTGAGGGCTGAAGGGCCTGTACTATGCTGTACTGATTGCTGTACTGATATATGTTCTGTGTTCATCCTTCCCAGTAGAAACCAGTTGTGGAGATATCATAGGCCCTGTGTTGTCAGAAAAGACAATTCTCTTGAATATGATGCAGTCTCTGTCTCAGTTAGAAGCCATATCAATTCCCATTCAAAGGCAAATCAGTCATCCAATCTGCGTTTGATGGAAACCACATTGTGAGCAGTGAATACACCATGTTAGATTAAAAGAAGAATATGTAAATCATTACTTCAACTGGAGGGATTGTTTGGGGAGCTTGGATGGTGAGGAGAGATGCAGTAAAGAGGAAAGCATTACCTCTCCTGTATTTTTGTATGGAAATAGTGGACAGGGCACTGAGGGAGGCTGGGGGAATAGTCCCTTTGCAATACTGAAAGGGGAAGGAGAGAGGAAGGTGTGTTTGGTGGTGTTTGTGCACTGGTGTTGGTGGAAGTTTTATTTGTTTTCAAAATCACCATTTTCTTTAGCCAAGGAAAAGAGATTTCTGCCATTCAATTTCTCTTAGTTTCTACAGCATCCTTCATCCTTGCCCCACCTTTCTCAAAACATATTATGCCTCTAACTTACTCTCAGAAATGAGACCTTCTTGCCATTTCCTGATCCAAAGTTGCTGTGAGGCGTATTTCCAGCATGTCCAGTTTACAAGCTAAAAGACCAGGAGGAAATCTTTAAAAAAATCAAATTAACAGCTAAGTAAATAAAACAGAAATGTCAGGCCAGGTGATCTGCTGTGACTGCATGATGTGGGAGCTGGAGGATCCCATTGTTGTTCATAGTGACCACATCCACAGCAAGTGTTGGTTGCTTGAGGAACTCTGGCTCAGAGTTGATGAGCTGGAGTCTGAGCATCAAACACTGCAACACATCAGGGAGGGGGAGACGCTGGGTTTAACTTCCTTAAATTAGGTCAATGCTCCGGGCCAGGGTGTGTGGCCATGAGTGAGGTAGTTAGTGGGTCCAGGAGGTAGTGCTGAAGGAGCCTCAGTCCTGGAGAATGTCTAACAACTTGGAGATTCTTGTTCCCTCCGTCAATGGGAGTGGGGGATGTAGGGAGGATGAACAAACTGGCCAGAAGTTGAGTGGTACAGGGAGCCACAAGGTTCAAGAGTGGGGGGGGAGGGGGGGGGGGAAGGGAAATGGGGGCAACATAGTCAGAGGAATAGACACTGTTCTCTGCAGCCAGGATTGAGAGTCCTGAGGTCAGTGCTGCCTACCTGGTACCTGGATTCAGGATCTCTCATCTGGGCTGCAGAGGAACTTGAAGTGGGAGGGGACAGATCTTGTTCTCATGGTCCACAAACCAACAGTATTGGGAGAAAGAGAAACTAGAATATGAGAAGCTAGGGGCTAAATTAAAAAGCAGAACCAAAAAGATGATAATTGAATTACTACCTGAGCCATACACTAATTGGCACAGGGTCAACAAGATGAAAGAGGTAAATGTATGGCTCAACTTCATGGAACTTTGATACCAGTACTGGGGAAGGAGGGAGCTGTTCCGATGGGACTAGGTCTACCTGAATCATGCTGGGATTAGAGTCCTGATGAATCAAATTAGTAGGGATGTCAATAGGGCTTTTATCTAAATAGCGGAGAGTGGATTCATTTGAATGAAAAATTATGGAAAACATCAAAGGAAGGGAGGGATCAGCAGAGGATATTAAAGTTTACAGAACAAGTAATAGGCTGGAGTGTATGGGAAGTGTTAGGAATCTAACTTTAGACACAGCAGATAAGGGGACAAGGAGAAAGTGAGGACTGCAGATACTGGAGATCAGAATCGAAAAGAGTGGTGCTAGAAAAGCACAGCCGGTCAGGCAGCATCTGAGGAGCAGAAGAATCACTGATAAGGGAAAACCTATGAGAGGGGAGACTGAGGGTGTTGTACTTAAATGCATGCAGTATATGAAACAAGATAAATGAGTTTATAGCACAGATTGAAATTAATGGGTACAATGTTGTGGGTATGACAGAGATGTGGCTGCAAAGAGATCAGGACTGGGACCTTGATACACGTCCTATCAAAAGGACAGGCAGATGGACAGAGGAGGTGCAGTTGCCTTCTGAGGAAGAAATGAAATGAAATCAATAGCAAGAAGAGACATAGAGTCAGAAGAGTAGATATAGGTAGAATTGAGAAACTGCAAAGAGAAAAAGACCTTAATGGGAATTAATGTATAGGCCTCCTAGCAGTAGTCAGGATGTGGGGAAGAAAATAAATCAGAAGATAGAAAAGGCCGTAAGTAAAGCACTATTGCCATAATCATAGAGGACTTCAATATACAGGTAAACTGGGAAAATCAGGGTGATAGCAAATCTCAAGAAAAGGAATCCATGAAATGTCTGCAAGATAGATTTTTGGAGCAGCTTATGGTAGAGCCCACTAGGGAACAGGTAATTCTGGATTTGGTGATGTGTAATGAGGCAGACTGGATTAGGAGCTTAAGGAGGAGGAATCCTTAGGGGGTAGTGACCATAATATTATAGAGTTCCTCCTTAGAGGGAGAAAGTGGAATCAGATGTAACGGTGTTATAAATGAGTGAAGATAACTACAGAGTGTTGTGGACTAGATCAGACCACTCAAAACATTCTTAAGCAGGCAGCCCCAGACCATAACTTTATAATTTGTTTTGGTAAGTGTATAGTGAAAATTACCCAGAGTAAGTTAGCTCAGTTGACTACTAGATTTTAAACAGACAAACATTTATTTACAAAATTACACATTGAAACACAAAGAACAGAATAAAGAACCCTGACAGAACTCAACCTATCCAATTAGGCTTAATTATACTGTTCCGAATATATGCAACAGTCCCAACAAGCAAACTCCCTTTAAAGCCCAGTATAAATGGAACACATGCTTACAGGTTGACGGTGAAGGGGAGAAAAGAGAGAGAGTTTCCACACAGCTCCCTGTTAAACTTCCCAGTTCAAGACTGAATTATAACTGTTCAGTTCAGGTCAGGTAGAGAGATGACCACCACACCCCCCCCACTTTCATTATACAGGTCACTTCTAAAGCGTGACCACTTGGGCCTGAAGTCTCATCTGCTTACATATAAACAAAAGGCCTCTCAAAATCCTTTTCATTTCTGTACCAAACCAGACTAATCGGAGCCTGGCCTGGTTTACTGTCCCTCTGAAAAAAATCAAGGACAGAGTCTCCTTGAACCGAGGAACAGCTTTTAGAAAAAAAAGCAACTAGCTTTGTGACAAAAGGCATAAGAGAAGAGCTGGCCAGCGTTAATTGAAAGGGAAGCCAAGCAGGGAAGACAGTGGAGTAGCAATGACAGGAGATTCTGGGGGTAATTTGGGAGCGACAAAAAACTTCATCCCAAGGAAAAAGCAACATGTTAAGCAGAGAATGAGGCAAGCCTGGCTGACAGGGGAAGTCAGGGACAGCATAAAAACAACAGCAAAAACATACAATGTGGTGAAGATTAGTAGAAAGCCAGATGATTGGGAATCCTTTAAAATATAAAGGCAGATAAATAAAGAAACATAGAAATAAAGAAGAATAGAGGCATAAACTATTTTCCAAATGGGAAAAGATTTTGAGAATCTGAAGCACAAAGGGGTGTGAGTTGTAGATCAGGATCCTCTTCAGGATAACATGCAGATTCAGTTGGCAGTTTGGAAGACAAATGTAGTGTGAGCATTCATTTCAGGGACACAAGGGCAGAGATGTACTACTGAGCTTATGTAAGGCTCTGGTCAGGCCATCTTTGGAATATTTTGAGGAGTTTTGGGCCCTGTACCTAAGGAAGGATGTGCTGGCATTGGAGAGGGTCCGAAGGAGGTTTACAAGAATAATCCCGATGATGAAGGGCTTGTCATATGAGGAGTGTTTGAGGACTCTGGGTCAGTACTCAATCGAGTTTAGAAGGATGAGTGGATCTGATTGAAACTTACAGAATACTGAGAGGCCTGAGTAGAGTGGACATGGAGAAGATGTTTCCATGAGTAAGGCAGACTAGGATCTGAGGGCATAGCCTCAGAGTGAAGGGATAATCCTTTACAACAGAGATGAGGAGGACTTTCTTCAGCCAGACAGTGATGAATCTGTGGACCTCATTGCTGCAGAGGGCTGTGGAGGCCAAGTCATTGAGTGTTTTAATGACAGAGATAGACAGGATCTAGATCATTCAGGGGATGAAGGACCATGGGGAGAAGACAGGAGAGTGGATTGAGAAATATCTCAGCTCTAATTTAGTGGTGAAGCAGATTTAATGGGCCAAATGGTTTAAATCTACTCCAATATCTTATAAGTTTATACAAATGTATTCTGTAATATACAGGGGAAGACTGTAACATACAAAAGGGCTACCATATACAGATTGTAATTTGTGCTCCCAATGCCTATATCTAAAAATACAGCAAAATATACAGCAAACAGAAGCAGAGAGAATAACTGACAGTTATCAGGAGTTACTGTGAATGAGATGTTTTGTTAATTGGTGGAAATAAATACCTCACTTGAGATTTTGTTAAAAGCCACTCTATTTTTGTAAAATTGTATTTATAACTAACAGCTATCAGTGATAGGTATCAGTGTGGTTTTATATAGCTTACAAAATCACTGGGTAATAACATGTAAACTGAGTGATTGATTTAATCTGCCTACATTACTGTGATGCAGGGTTGTGACAGGCATTTTAAGCATCTCCTATGCTCGAAATGTGTGAAATTCAACCCAGGCTTTAACTAATCAGATCATAACATCTGAGGGGTCTGGGCTGAATTCTCAAACCAATCTCTGATTAGCAGAAACACAGGATCATGAGCAGGATCTTGACCAATTCCCTTTTTGGTGAAATAACACTTTCGGATGCATTTCTTGATAGTAGTAATGGTGCATTGAATACTCGGTGTCACCATGATCAGTGTTCACCGGTGCATCATCCCATTGGAGTTACACATGAATCTCCTGTGTAGCTGAACGTGTTTGTGACCTTGGTTTGCAGGATATTGACATAGAGCTGCCCTTTCTGGGGTTGGAGTGAGGAGCTGTTACGGGATGTTTAAGAAGCACTGGCCTCTGTTCTGAGAGGAGGTTGCCCATGTCCCATGAGCACAGGAAGGTTATCTGGGACATGAGGGGCATGGGTTGGTGAGGGAAGCAGGGAATCAATCTCACTGCAACATTTACCTACAGTCTGTTTAAACAAGATTGGGTACAGTGTAATCAAAAACATCTGCTAGAAAATGGGCCTTGTTCAGTTTTACCCAATATATTTCTTGTCACTGTTTAGAAAGATTCAATTCTAAAGCCTCGTCAAATCTCTGCTCTGGCTTGTAGATGAACACATTCAAGCCTAATTCCAAGGAGGATCAAGGAAGGAAGCTGGTCAGAGAGGACTTCCTCTGTCAAGGAGGCTCTTAATGATTTGTTGCTTTGCAGAAGGTGTCAGTGCATCATTCTGAACAAATTATTACCTGCAGCTTTCAGATACGTAGCATTACCGAGCCTGGCAGAAACAGGAAAAGGAGCCTCTGCATTAATCCAGGGATGGTCAAATTGTGGCCTTACTGATTTAGATAACTTGGGCTGACAGTGTTTTATCTCCTTATGGTATCATGGCATCAAGCAGATTGATTCCTGATGTTTGCCAAGAAACACAAAGCTGCCCCAACACTGCATTGTGTCTCCAACTTTGTCCCATTGTGCTATTGGGAAATAACAGGAGGCAAAAGTCAATTAATCCTGTGGAGCTGAATGCATAGAGCTGGATTCAGTGTCAAACTCTCATATCCCAAACCTCCCGCCACTGAGCTTTTCAGAACTCGAGTCAGAATTCACAGTCGCAAGGAAATGTTAACTTCAGCCGAATATAGAGAACTGTGACGTGGTGTTTGTTAGTCTAAACCCCTCATCCAAAGCATCGGGTGTCCCATTAGGTTTGGGTCTCACTCTGATAATAATTAACTTTGTTATTGTGCATTATCAGATTTTGTTGGGTCTGATCACCCCAGAAGCCCCTTTTGCAAAGTTTTTCTTACACTATCAGTGAATTTGACCATGTCAGCCATGGCTTATTGGGTTGCACCCCTCAGCCAGAAAGTTGTGGATTCAAGTCCCACTCCAGCCCTTGGCTGACTCTTTAGGTGCAGCATTGATGGAGCTTTGTACTGCCAAAAATGGCTGCCTTTCAGACAAAGCTAAACTGAGGGCCCACGCGCACCCTCTGAGACTGGCCTCCACCCTGTGTCCTGGCCAATTCTTTAGACAAAATCAGAAAAATGCCAGATGATTTGGTCATGAACATGGTAACTGACTGTGAGATCTCGCGGTGCATAGGTTGACAGCCATATTTCCCTCAAGCGAACACAAGAAAAAGATACTTCACGGTGTTCATGACCCTGTGAAGTGCTTTTATGACATTCTGAATTTGTCCCTCAGATAAATTCAAGTTGTCATTTTTTTTAGGAGGCTTAAATGTGGCGTTGCCCAGTGCTGAGATCATTCTGTTTTTAATGTGGATATGAAGCAAGGTAAGGAACTGGGCCTTGTTGCTGCCGTCTCTATCCTGGAAGGAAGACAGAACCAGGTGTGGTCCCAAGACTATCCTGGTCACCAAGACATGGGGCAAAGGGATTGGGAAGGCACTACCGACCCCTCTTCAAGGAATAAAATCCACCCTCAGTGTCACGCAGAATATCCCCTCTCCCTCTCCCCAAGATCCTCCCAGACAGCAGACTCCAGGGGAGGGAGAGACAAGCAAACTGTGGGACTGGTCACCATGGTAACAAGCCGACGACCAACCTTTCCTCATCTCTATCAGTGGAATTTTTATATCTGATATTTAAAGGCTGTGATTAAAATCTGCGAAATTACACAGGAGATAGAATTCTGTCTCAGATGCAACAGCGAGCCCTTGGCTGCAGGGAGAATGTAAAACAGTCTGAGGTGGTGACAGGAATGGAAGCTGGAAATCTGCATCAAGTCATTAAAATCTGGAGATTCAGTTCTAACTACCCCAGTTAACCTTTTATATTTTCAGTATGTAAGGAAGGAGATCTCATTTATAAACTTTCATCATATCTCCTGGAAACAATGTTTCATAAGCAATTAATTACATTGAAACACAATGAGGAATGCATTGTGGCAGCCATTTTGAGAACAATGGTGACACCTAATTAGTGATTTGCTGCTTTTTGGAGGCAAAGTATTGAACAGGAAACCTCCTTGTTCTTTCCTGAATATCCTTCAGGCAATTAGTCTTTTATCTAAAGATTGAAATGTAAAGAAGTGACTGAAAGTAAAACCATGCATTTGCAATTTAAACTCATTCCAATCGATTTTATAACCCCTTTATGACCCAATGATTAAGTCACATTCACCCACCCTGCAAACTCCCTGATTCTATTTAAGCTTTGACAAACAAACAACAAGGAAGACAATGAATTCACCTGATTTGTTTAAAATTTCTCATTGTATTTATCAGTGCTGTCAGTCAGTTACAGGGCTAACCTGCCATAAACATTTTGGGTTGTTCACGTTCATACTATGATATTCACAAATGTGTACTCTTCAAAGAGAATTATGTTTTTTGAACACAGGCATTTTGTCCACACAAACTCCTTCATGAAGCAGATCAGTACAATTCTTCCTAGACATAAAACTCTAGGGATGGCAGGACTGATGTACAAAGGCAGACTAGATCAGCTTTGACTATATTCACTGG
Organism: Chiloscyllium punctatum; assembly: GCF_047496795.1. Taxonomy (NCBI): domain Eukaryota; kingdom Metazoa; phylum Chordata; class Chondrichthyes; order Orectolobiformes; family Hemiscylliidae; genus Chiloscyllium; species Chiloscyllium punctatum. The sequence continues at coordinate 80,566,015 of NC_092767.1, read as the reverse complement.
AGTTTAGAAGAATATTTTTGGGGATCTCCTAGCAACCTATAACGTTCAAACAGGACTAGGCAGGATAAACGCAGGAAAGATGTTCTTGAAAGCAAGATGTCCAGAACCAGGGGTCACAGTCTGAAGGACACCAGGTAAGGCATTTAGGACTGAGATCAGAAGAAATGTCTTCACCAGAGGATGGTGGGCCTGTAGAATTCTCTGCTACAGAGTGTGATGGAGATCAAAACATTGAATGTTTTCACAAAGGTGTTAGATACCATTCTTAGAGCTAAAGGAATCAAAGAATATGGGAGAAAGTGGGAACAAGGTACTGGGTTGGAGCATTAGCTGTGATCATATAGAATAGTGGAGCAGGCCCCCCAATGGGCTGACTGTCTGATTCCTGTTCCTTTAGTTCTAATTGGTCTTGTGTCCATTTTTGATAATGTGATCAATACTCACCAGGTTTTTGTTTTGTGTATTTTGATGTTGTGTATTTTTCACCTTCTGACTCCTCAGACCCTGTCTACCATCTACAAGGCACAAGTCAGAGTGGAAAACTGGCCACTTGCCTGGTTGGGTGCAGCTCCAATAACATTCAAGAAGCTTGACAGAATCCAGGACAAAACAGCCCACTTGACTGGCTACACATCCACAAGCATCCACGGCCTCCATCACCAACACTCATTAGCAGCAGTATGTATTATCTATAAGATGCACTGCTGAATTTCACCAAAGATCCTTAGACAGCGCCTTCCAAATCCATGATCACTTTCACCTAGAGTGACAAGGAGACCAGATACTTGGGAATTCTGCAAGCTCCCCATTCACCATCCTGACATGAAAAGAAATTACAGTTCCTTCACTGTCACTGGATCAAAATTCTGGAATTCCCTGCCCAATGGCCTTGTGGGTCAACCTACTGCAGATGGACTGCAGTGGTTCAAGAAGGCAGCTCGCCACCACCTTCACAAGGGCAACTAGGGACAAGCAATAAATGCTAGCCAGCCAGCGACACCCACATCCCACAATGAATTTTAAAAACTTTTTGTTATGATAGTCTGTGCCAGCGACACTCACCCGACATATCCCTCACTCATGCAAACTCAACAACAGCAACATCTGGCTGTGCCAGGCTTTCAACCAATGCCCTGTTACTCACTTTTTCAGTCTATGGAACAGGCTAAATTCTATGAATCATGTTCATGATAAAGTTAAAAATTAAGCAGCCACTGAAGTTGGAACAACAGATTTCATAACTGTACAACAAAATGTTCTTACCTGACTGAATAACTGTGAATCAGATTAAGGATCTCAATCAGATATTATTTGTGAAGGTTATTCACTGCACACAACAATATATCTTCATTGCAGCATCAAAAGAATTGCTGAATCGGCGAAATGCAGCACAATTTATTTCCCTCCTTGAAAGTAGAGCTGTCAACCTATTGTGCAGTAAGATGTCTGCTACAGAAACCGGTCACTTAGATTTATAGAATGCAGATAGCTGGGGTTTGAGAGTGGTCTTACGTCTGTTAAATTCAGGGAATATTTTCTATATTACAACTGAGACTACACTTCAAAAGCACTTAATTAGCTGGAAAGTGCTTTGGGAAGTGCTGAGGTCATGAAAGGCACTATTGAAATGCAGGTCTTTCTTTAGCAACTTGCAGTCCACAACCATAACTTGCAAGGAGCTTAGGGGGTAGAGTTTAGAGCAAGCTTGTCTCTCTTATAGAGCAGTGCAAGAGCAATGGGAAAAGGCCATCAAAATAAGCCTTCCTGCCATGATATCCTGAGGGCATGTTAACTTATTGAACCTCTCAAAGATTTTAATGATATGTAAATAGTTTCTTGGTACACTTAGTAAATGTTCTAACTTTGTGTTTGGATGGAGGTGCAGAGAGTGTAAGTGCTCAAATGAGAAACATGAAAATATTTGATGTAATGTCTGATCTAAACAGTTTTCCTAGTGTACTCATTGATAGCTATGAATAAAATATATTGTTGCAAAGCAAATCACAACAGCAGAAGGAAATAAGAAATGACTCACTCTCAACAAAAGTTAACACCTAGGACCTCTTGATAAGACTTATTGTTCCAATTTAAATTTGTTAAATACACAGTGACTAGCTTTAGGCCAATCTGTGTGTTAATTTCCACTTTTACTCTGTTGCCAAGATCTGAGCATTTTGTTATATTTTCCTTTCTGTTAGGGGGCGTCAATGAAGTTAGTTCAATAATAGATATCTGTAGTTGACCCTGTGCTAGTCTTACCCAGTGCAGCGTACAATATCTCTCAGCATGGAACATCCGTTCCAAGGTTACCTCATGATTCTGTACATGAGAGAGGGCAGATTTAAGATTTATTGCCCTCTCCTCCTTTCCAGTAGTTGCATCTCAGACAAGTTGATCCCCCAGCTTGAGAGCCAGCCTCTGAAGGAGACACAGGAATGGGTAACTGGTGGCTTGATGTTATCAGTAGCGCCTGCATTCTGTGGATGGAAAAAGTAAAAGCACATTAAGACCTCATCTGCTGAAAGGTTTTAAAAGCAGCATGGTGGCTCAGTGTTTAGCACTGCTGCCTCACAGCACCGGGGACCTGGGTTCAATTCCAACTTTGAGCGACTGCCTGTGTGGAGTTTGCACATTCTTCCTGTGTCGGGGGAAATATAAGATAGTTGGGTAGGGGAGTGGGTCTGGGTGGGTTACTCTTCGGAGGGTTGATGTGGACTTGTTGGGCTGAAGGGCCTGTTTCCACACTGTAGGGATTCTAAATCAGTATCACTGTAGCAGCCCCTTGCAGATTGGATGGAGTACATTGAAGGCTCAATAGCTATGGTTAGTGCCTGGCTTTATTCAGAGCTCTGATGGATCTCTGAGGCAGGAGAAGGGGAGGCATCTTAGGTTATGATGTGAATGCCTGGACAACAGAATAATTCCAAACTTAATGACAGCAGTAACTCGTCAATGAGGTTTCATCAGCAGTGATCATATCAATGCTTAGCAGTTTTTAGCATGTGATATATGCAATACAATCTAGATGAATACTGTTAAATCACGAAAAAAGCATACTAGAATTACATGAGATTTTTAAAAAATTAAGCAGTAATTTATTGTATCCAATGATTATTAGGGAATAGGAGATTGGAAACCTTTGGAAACATTTCCCTCAGACCCAAATGAAGTTGTATTTTAAAAGGAACTAATTTAACTAGGCTTTCTTCAGTTATTGAGGAGTGAATTTATTAATTACTATACTCAACAAGAAATACTAATGCAAAACACAAATGTACAGATTAAAAATAAGAGGTGATTCCAAAAAGATCAAAATTAAAGAGGACTTATACAGATCAGTATCTGAATTGTTCAGAATGGTTGAATGTTATACTTTATGTTACCAGTAGCATTGACTGCAGTAGATAGTTGGTTTCACAATTCCCAGATCTACTATTCTCCCATTGAGCTTCAGAGCAGAGGAAGAGTGGGAAGAATCAGGGGGTGAGGGGATTAAAATATTGCCAAAGTGAGAGCAGAAGGTTCAAAGGAATTGAACAAAAAACCGTCAACATCCAAATGACAAAGCCAAAAGAGATACACCAAAGAGGTTAAAGTGTGAATCTAACTCTGACACTTCGAGTCATAGACATGTACAGCATTTAAACAGCCCCTTCGGTCCAACTTGTCCATGGTGACCAGATATCCTAACCCAATCTAGTCCCCTTTGCCAGCACTTGGCCCATATCCCTCTAAACCCTTCCTATTCATATACCCATCCAGATGCCTTTTAAATGTTGTAATTGTACCAGCCTCCACCACTTCCTCTGGCAGCTCATTCCCTACACACACCACCCTCTGTGTGAAAATGTTGCCCCTTAGGTCCCTTCTTATATCTTTCCCCTCTCACCCTAAACCTTCTAGTTCTGGACTCCCCTACCCCGAGGAAAAGACCTTGTCTGTTTATCCTATCCATGCCCCTCATGATTTTATAAACCTTTATGAGGTCACCTCTCAGCCTCCGACACTCCAGGGAAAACAGCCCCAGCCTGTTCAGCCTCTCCCTGTAGCTCAAACCCTCCAACCCTGGCAACATCTTTGTAAATCTTTTCTGAACTCTTTCAAGTTTTACAACATCCTTCTGATAGGAAGGTGACCAGAATTGCACGCAATATTCCAAAGGTGGCGCAATATTCCAAAGGTGGCCTAACCAATGTCCTGTCTAGCCGCAACATGACCTCCCAACTCCTGTACTCAATACTCTGACCAATAAAGGAAAGCATACCAAACGCCTTCTTCACTATCCTATCTACCTGCGACTCCACTTTCAAGGAGCTATGAACCTGCACTCCAAGGTCTCGTTGTTCAACAATGTGCTCTGGGTTTGCTGACAGGTTTGGGGTAAATTGGGAATTAACATGACATTTTGATCGAGAGCAGGAAATTTAATAATGTTTCTTTAAAAGCTGCACCTCTGCTGAAAATGGGGTCACTTGAGGATCGCACGATGAAATTGTTTTGCAACTGTTCCGTTTCAGTCTTAAAATAAACAATGCAAAGAGAATGGAGTCATTTTAAAAATAGATTGAACATGGATTGCTGGTTCGGTGCATATAGATATGGCATCAGACAGAAGAGAGGATTCACCTCCCTGATTTACACAACTCTATTCAGTTACAATCACCTGGTGAAGGAGCGGCGCTCCGAAAGCTAGTACTTCCAAATAAACCTGTTGGACTATAACCTGGTGTTGGGGGATTTTTAACTCTATTCAGTTATAATTGTTTAGTAAATGGAGTTTATTGATAGTTTAAGAATAGTAGCTGTATTTATTTTCATTAATAGTGGTTGAATCATTGTTTTTGTAGCAAAACAAATAATAGCTGCTAATGCATTTGTTCTGACCAGACCCTGAGTGAGATTCCCCACTTTGTTATAGTTCTGGATGGGATACTCCCAACTCCCAGGTGAGGACGGTTGAATTGGCTCCCCCTCTTTATTCACCCATGTCTTTTGTTGGTTGCAACAAGGTTAATTGAAAAGGATCCCCCCTTGTGGATACCTTTACCTTAGATCCAAATGAAGTTCGAGTTTAAAAGGAACCAATTTAATCTGGCTTTCTCCAGTTGTCAAAGAATGAATTTATTAATTACTACACAAAAGAAGAAATAGTCCAAAAAGATACAAATTAAAGAGTGTTTTTACAGATCAGGCTCTGAATTGTTCATGGTCGTTGAATGTTATTGTGCATTTTACCAGTAGCATTGACTTCGATAGTTGAACAGTCATTTGCATGATCTTTAGTTTTACAGGTTGTTTGAGATTATGTCGTTCCGATTCCTTTTGACTGTGATCTATCATTATGGTGAGATAGAGTCCTTTTGTTGTCCTGTTTCCTTTTGTCTAGCATTACAAGTCAGAATCTCTTTACTTACAACACAGGGGTGACTAGAGGATATGTCTTTAACTGTGATCTTCACAGCACATTAATGCTTGAAACTAGTCTGGGTCAAAAGAGAATGTTCAGTTCCACTGGAACTCTCCAGTCGAGTTTAAACTGGCTTTTTATCCTCTGTCCTTGTATTCGACAAAAGGAAAAGCATAAATGTGTCTGTGATTTGGGACATATTCTGCAGGAATGGCTGGATATGCAGCACAGGTTGGAGAGCCCTTTATTCTCTTTGTAGTCACAAGAGATCATAATCTAGTCAGTTTTGACTTGCCTTTCTGTCCCTTTTGTTCTTTGAGGTTCCCTTCACATCCTTAGATGTGATATTCCATAAATCTCTCTCTCTCTCTCACTCTCTCGTCAGTGAGCCATTTAATTTATGTCCCTTTCTATTTTTGTTTATGTCAGACATCTTGGCACGTTTTGGAATTTGAAGTTAAAATGTCCACAGTACTTTGGAGTTCTGGTTCGTGGTCATGTTACTTTTTTAGTGTGCATAATATTTGTTACAGTAACAGTAATAGTAACATTAAGATACAGGAACAGTGGTTGAAGTAAATGTTGCAATATTAATAGATGAAGCAATAGATATAAGTGTAATATAGTTACAGTAGGGAACTGTGATTTGAATTTAACTTATTACATTAGTCCAATCAGATTTTAAAGTGTGTTAGAATGAGATTTTGTTTTGTTTCAGTGAGAACAATAAATTCAAAGTTTGGGAGAAGATTTGTAGCTCGGGTGCTCGTTGTTGTGGTTCTGTTCGCCGAGCTGGGAATTTGTGTTGCAAACGTTTCGTCCCCTGTCTAGGTGACATCCTCAGTGCTTGGGAGCCTCCTGTGAAGCGTTTCTGTGATGTTTCCTCTGGCATTTATAGTGGTTTGAATCTGCCGCTTCTGGTTGTCAGTTCCAGCTGTCTGCTGCAGTGGCCGGTATATTGGGTCCAGGTCGATGTACCGGCCATTGCAACGGACAGCTGGAACTGACAACCAGAAGCGGCAGATACAAATCACTGTAAATGCCGGAGGAAAGATCACAGAAGTGCTTCACAGGAGGCTCCCAAGCACTGAGGATGTCCCCTAGACAGGGGACAAAACGTTTGCAACACAAATTCCCAGCTCGGTGAACAGAACCACAACAGAGAACAATAAATATTGTCTAATAATCTCCTCAATATGATATTTACAAATTAAAATATTATAAAAACAACCTCTCTCACTTTCTACTTAATTTTCAGACATCGAATGGTTCTGCTGCCTAAATACCAATCATTTTTATTAAAGCTGGCTCTGAAATCACCTTTATCTCACTTCTGACAAGTACAGTGGTGTCAATCATCTCACTGAACAACTAGGAATAGACAACATCATTACTGTTCGAGAAAAAGCTGTCAATCAAAGAAAATCTGAGTGGACATTATGTTCCCTGTACTATAATACCTTGTCACTGAGGAGCTAAGTAATAATCACTCTGTTATGAAGTTGCTAATATGCATTGTGGCCTTTGCCTATTTATTTATTTGATTCAAAGGGAATGAAATTAACATGTTATTCTTCAATCAGCATTATTTTACAAGTTAATGTTTAACACTTTTAAAACACAAAGCCAGAGGACCAACTAGTGAGGAATAATAGCTTAATACTGAGATATATTAGATCAGTGGCCAATGCTATAGTGCACAATACCACAGTCAAAGTTTAGGGAGAAGACTGATAAGTCAAATGATGCTAGTGCGTTAGTGATGGCAAACTTGGACTTTCAAAAGTGATCAGTTGTAGGAATAAGAGTAACTAGTAAGGACCAATCAGATAGTATGGTCAAACACAATGGTCTCTGCCTAGTTCAGATCATTGGAGCTCATGTCAGGAAAGGTAAATAGTCATGGTTGCATAAGATTGGAGATAAAGATATGGCAGGGTGGAAGTTTGGAAATAAAATTCCTCACGAGATATAATGGATTGAGTTGGGGTCATGGCAGATTGGGTGTCAACAATCATATTTTTTCCCTGAAGCATCAGAGGCTGAGGGGTGACCTGACAGTGGTTTATAAAATCATGAGGGGCATGGATAGAGTGAATAGCCAAAGACTTTTTCCTGGGGTAGGGGATCCAAAACTAGAGAGTATAGGTTTAAGGTGGAGAGAGACTTACAAAACAACCTGACAAAGAGGGTGGTGTGTGTATGAGCGAATTGCCAGAGGAAGTTGTGGAGGCTGGTATAATTGCAACATTTAAAAGGCATCTGGATGGGGTCATGAATGGGAAGGGTTTGGAGGGATATGGGCCAAATGCTGGCAAATGGGACTAAGTCAGATTGGAATTGTCGGCATGGACTGGTTAGACCAAAGGGTCTGTGTCCATGCTGTATCTCTCATGACAGTTTAGAAAGAAAGGCCCAATTGCCCAATCTCTCCAAGGGATCTTAAAATCCACGAGTGAGAAGAAGCCAGGTTTTCTCCACTGAATGAACAGATTGATTCTAGCATCACTATTAAAAATGCTCTTTTACAATGTGAGATATTACAGACACTCACTGCTCAGTTATTATAATAAGTTCAGAATACCCTTTCTGTAACTCTAGAAAAGTGGAGAATTTAGTTCGTGATCTCTGCATTCTCCTGAAAAATAGTTAAAAGAATGCTTGCAAATATAATAAAACCTATAAAATAGCCACGGTCTTTGACATTAATTTTTGAATAAACACTGTATTCCTATTTCCATTATTCTAACTGTATTCTAACCTTCTCTCCCCAAGGGTCATGAAATAATAATTATTCCTGATTCAGCTTGACCATAAGTTTGAATAAATGCTTTTCAATATCTGAGCCCCTGAATAGAAACTCTGCCCAGATTGGTGAGGCAAAACCTCAGAAAAGTGTAAAGCTGCCATATATCAAAGTCAATATTGGTCCCAAATGGGTATAACTCACAGCACAAAGTTGTAAAGTGTGGAAACTTTGTTTACTGTAAAATCTAGTACGGGGAAGTAGAACCTCATCAGAATGATACATCCTCCAGGACTTGAAATATAAAATAATGAATTCACTTGGTGCTGCTTCCTGTGTTCCTACTGCTGCTGTTATACTTTCACACTGTGGTGATGGGATAAGGTTTAATTTTAATTCTATTTACTTCAAAAATGTATAAGGAACTCTGTGTAAGTACAAATTTCAGCAGTTGGCCCATGATTGGCCAACTGTTACTTGGCTGAAGTATCTCTACGTTATGGTTAGAATTACTGGTTCATCCTTCAATTTGAGAATGTTTTGTACTGTAACTTACTGGGAGTGTGAGTTGACAGTTAACTGTCAATCATCATTAATTGGTGCATTCTTTTTGGCAGAAACTCTGCTGATCGGAGTGTACTTACCAACCAATTAGTCCTGTCATCACATATCATGTAAATGTTGCCTTTGCCTTTGAATAGATATTCTTGCAAAATATCCTGATGGGTACAAAATAAAAAGGTTCAACAAAATATGTATTTATTTTCTGGAGTAAACTGTAAGATAACTGCAGAAAAAAAATAATGGGAGATGAGGAGAAAGGTTATATGTATAGAGGATGGGTAGGAAAAATTCTTGACTACAAATGTATTCCTAGCATTTTCCAAAGAAATTCACACTCATGGAAGTTAGAAATCTAGAGCACTCTTCTGGATACTGAGGAATTAAAATTTTATGGACCGAATGTGAAAGATGTTTTGTAAGGATATCAGGGAATATGAAGAAAAAGGTGACTAAATGGGTTCGAGCCATGAGCTAATTGCTTACAAACCAGTCTCAAATGCCGGAGTAGCCTCTTCTCTTTCTGAGAGTTCTTAGTACAAGACAGAGAGAATAGAGAGAAAACAGAGGAGAGAAAAACAATTCAAGAGTTAGGAGGTTGCTTTGGAGAGAATGAGAAAAAATACAAAGGCAATAATTCTCAGCTGATCTCATTCAACATGGAACTGGAAAAAAAATCCACCAAGTTTTAATTATGTAAATGAATAACTGCCAATGTTCCTAACATCACAGATTTTATAACTTTCTTTCTCTTTGTTCAGTTTCAAGCAGTTGGCTGAATATATTTGAATTAATTTGCATTTTTTTTTGCAAAAGACAATGAATAACTATTTAAAATATTTCTCAAGTGTCTCGTGAGAAGGAGCCTTTGTTGAAGAATCTTAAGGCAATTACAATATTACAAAATGTGAAAAGAATACTTCAAAAACATACCTCTTCAGCTGTGAAGCACTTTCAGGAATCTGGTAGTCATGAGAAAGAGCTCCGGAAAATGCAAGCATTTCATTATTTTTTAAAATCACCGCACTTACTCAAGAACAGCATTGAATGTGGTGTGATCAAGAAGTCTGAACTAAGGGTGTTGGAGAGGAGATTGGAATTGGGTCTGAGCTGAGAGTGTGGGATGAGGAATGGGATTGTGTCTGATGTGGAGGTGTGGGTTTGGGGAATGGGATTGGGTCTGAATTGAGGGTGCCGGATTGGGGATTAAGCTTGGGTCTGAGGTGAGAGTGTGGGATAGGAGATTTGGATTTGGTCTGAGTGGAGAGTGTGGGACACAGGAATGGGATTAGGTCTGAGCTGAGGGTTGGGATAGTGGCATGGGATTAGGTCTGACCTGAGAGTGTGGGATAGGAGGTAGGGACTTGGGCTGAGCTGAGAGTGTGCGATAGGAAATCGGGATTGCATCTACGCTGAGGGTGTGGGGTAGGGGATTAGGATTGGGTCTGAGCAGATCATGTGGTATAGCAGAATGTGATTGGTTCTGAGCTGAGTGTGTGAGATAGGAGAATGGGAATAGGTCTGAAGTGAGGGTGTGGGATAGGAGATTGGGATTGCATCTGAGCTGAAGGTGTTTGATAGTGGAATGGAATTGGGTCTGAGCTGATGGTGTTCTGTAGGAGATCGGGATTGGGTCAAGGCTGAGGTGTGGGATAGGGAAATGGAAATGGGTCTGAGCTGAAGATATGGGATAGGGAACTGAGATTGGGTCTGAGGTGAGGGTGTGGGTTTGGGGAAGGGGATTGATTCTGAGCTGAGCTGTGGGATAAGGATAGGGATTGGAATATTGGCCTGGGTGCCAGGGTATAGGGGTCAGTGGCTTGGGTAATAGGCTGGGCTGAGGGGATGGGTCCGGGGATGGGGTCAGAGGCCAAGCGTAGGATTTGGAATCAAGCTGTATGGTCAGAACCCGGGGCTTAGTGGCTGCAGGTAGTGGCTGAGGGGACAATGTAGTAGTTGGGGCCAGGGGCTGGCAGTCGGAGCCAAGAGATAGGGATAGGGTCAGGAGATGGGGGCTGGGATCATAGGTCAAAGGTTAGGGACTGGAGTTCTAGCCAGAGGTCAAGGACTGGTGTCAGGAGCCAGGGGATAGGGGCTTGGGTTGCGGCTGGAGGGTAGGGGCTGGAGAGCAGGAGCTATCCATTGGTTTTGAGTTGATTAGATTCTGCTACTCTAACCTTAGCCAAATGTTGTTCATAACTCACTATTCCCTGTGCTCATTGACCTACACTGACATCTGGTTCATCATTATCTTGATTTAAACATCTGACCTTTGATTACAAAACTGTTCACTTCCTCACCCTTCTGGTCTCAGTATGACCTTGACCAACCCCTACAACTGTCGCAGATATCTGCACTGCTGTAATTCTGGCCTATTGTTCCTCTCTGAATTTAATCATTCCATGTTCGTATCTGCAGCTGCCTGAGTCCCAAGCTCTGGAATCCAGTTCCTAAACCTCTGCCCCTTTCACTGCTTTAGTGTGCTCCTTCAAAGCCACTCCTTTGATCATTTGCCCAACTATCTCCTTCCAAATTGCAGGGTCAGATTTTGTTTGACAACTCTCCAATGAAGTGACTTGGGATGTTTCACTCTGCTATAGGTGCTATATAAATGCAAATTAATGTTGATAAATGTTCAGAAAGGGAATATACATTAAAGTAGTTTCCCAGTTTAATGTTGAGAAACCTGGATTAAGGCCAGCAGTCTATAAATCCAAGCTTCCCCCCCAAGCTCAAAAAAATCATAAATGAAGATGAAGTGGAATAATTAAAAGATGGGGGTTTTCAAAACTTAAGGTTGAAGAATGAGAGTGTATTTCCTAATTAGCAACCTACCTGAGGGAGCCTTATGAGGACTACTGAATGTGGAGGCGGCCTGTTTAAAAGGCCCACCAGGGTGCTACGTGATCTTGTCCCAGTTCTGATGAAAACAATAAGAGTTTTTTGCCCTCACTCTCAAATCCCCTTCATTGCTTCTCTCACACTCTGAATGGCTTGTCCATGCCAACTCCATCCCCTTCCATCTACCCCAATGGCCCCTCAGCCCCCTCCTGCCAATTCATTCCCATGGCCTCTCATACTCTCCGTGCCCCTGTAACCCCACATTTCCCATGGCCTGTACATCCAGGGACACTATGGACAGTTTCCCATGACTAATCCATCCTAACCTGCACATCTTTGATTGTGGGAGGAAACCGGAGCATCCAGAGGAAACCCATGCAGACACGGGGAGAATGTACAAACTCCACTCAGACAGTTGCCTGATGGTGAAATCGAAGCCGAGTCCCTGGCACTGTGAGGAAGCAATACTAACCACTGAGCCACGTTAGTAACTAGGGGAGTCATATTATCAAGATTGTCAACAAGAGAGCTAGGAGCAAGATGAGAAGGAAAAATCTTTACTGAGAGAGTTGTTCAGATTTGGAATACACTGCCTGGGAGAGTGGTGGAGGTGGATTCCATACAATGTTTCAAAAGAGAGTTGGATATATCTTTGAAAGTAATGAAGTTAGAGGCCTATAGAGATGGGGCTGGAGAGTGGGGCTTGCTGGCCATTTACAGAGGGTTTCTGGATTTGAGGCGCCAGCTCCATCTTTATGCAAATTCAGGCCCGAGTTTTAATCACCCTTTGCCAATTTTCTCTAGTCTTTGAGAAATGCATTTCTACAGTTCCCACTTGCCAGTATTCCACTGTCTGAACTACAGAGTTAATCCACCTTATTTTGCTGAATAAAGCACAACTGACCTTGTAGAAAATGCAGATGTATCTCTTTTGGATGCAATATTGTTTTCCTTCAGGATACAGATTTTTATCTTTAGAGAACACAGCCACCCACCAGCCAGTAAAGGCTAAGAAATAGACAAAAGGGTCATAAAGAAGCCTAAGAAAGAAAATGACTTACTCCAGAGATCTTCACAAGAAATGGTTATAGTCAAGATAAAGATGTTGAAACTTTAATGAAGGAGCTTCTATTTTTCAGATAAGAACGGATACTGATTTAGAAACTGAGAATCTACAGAGTAGTACAAACCCTGTAATATAAAATTCATCAAAGTTTTGTAACCTTGTAGCAGTAACAATGGAGACTGTAATGTTGCAGGGAGATTAATGATAACTGTGGAGAGATGAAATCCGATGGTTCACTTCAATATTAGGTCAAGCCAATCAGAAAGCAATGAACTTGCATTCGGCAAAACAATGTAAAGCCCTACCTAAAAAAGTTAAGGCAGCAGTAGGCAACGTTAGCAGGATTGAGAATTATGAAAAGGGTGAATCTGACGTTTGATACCTGACACTGGCACTCTAAGGGACTGGTCTCTTTGCTTTCAGTCATCACTGGACTCTGAAGGTAAGCATTGAAAGGAAAGAACATTTTCACAAAAACAAAATTGCTGGAAGAGCTTAACAGGTCTGGCAGCATCTGAAGAGGGAAATCAGAGTGAATATTTTGGGGCCAGTGACCATTCCTTCGAATGGTTCAGGACAGTTCTAAAGAGCAGTCTCTGGACCTGAAACATTAAATCTGATTTCTCTCACTGAGCTGTTTCAGCAATTTCTGCTTTTGTTCCTGATTTGCAGCTTTTGCAGTTCTTTTCATTTTTAACATCTCAGTCTGAGAACTCACAGCCTGTGGGCAAATGCAGCAAAATCCAGACTTGAGTTCCCTGGGCGATTTGCTGACTAAGGCAGGATATTGGAAATAGATGGGATTGTAGTTGGAAACACTGAGTCTAGTGAGCTGATTGGATACTTTGAGCACTAACCCCAAAACCAAATGTAAGGATTGCAATGCTCACATTGGCCAGACTGAGTAAGGAAAGCAAATTGCACTCCGTAAAGAATCTGATGAACATTGATGTTACTATTGCTGCTGTGTTTAATTTGTGTCACTGAATTTAAAGCCCCTGCTGTTAGGATGCAATTTGCTCTCATGTTGTGGCAGTAACAGTAGGAAGATTACAGTCGGGTGGCTTTACTAAATCTCGCATGTCATTCTTTACTGTGGTTCAGATCAGAGAAACACCAAGCACCTCTGGGTGCCTATGAAAAGCCCTTCTCCCCTTCCTCCTCCCTCTTCCAGCTGCTTCTCCTGTTCTGCCTGACCTCTGTTTCTTTTTCCTGGCCATGCTACATCCCAAAGGAAATAGCAACAAATGTCACATTCACAGATGTTCTGAAGGAATTGCTTTATTCAGAAGCCTCACCATTCCTGTAGCATCATGGTGATGAGCCAATCAGCTTGAGAGAATACACTTTCTTGTCACTTCTTGTCAGAAAGCTCTGTTAGTGACACTTCTCCTGAGCTTTGAGGCTCCTGCTGAGGGTTGGCCAAGTCATTGATGCAAATAGAAATGGAAGGATCAGTACTACCTGGTAATCTCTGACCTTAGACTCAGTTTGAAATCGTGGTCCTCAAATACTTTCTCTCAAATGACTGGAGGCTGAACTGATGCCTTGGAGGAGGTGATGAATTTCTGCATCTATTTCGGCCTTCATTGAGAGGTATAATGGACAATGAAGAAGGTCATCGAAAATTACAAAGAGATTTTGACCAATTGGTCAATGAGCTAAAGAGTGGCAAATGGAATTTAATTTGGATAAATGTATTTTGGTAAAACAAACAAGCATGACTTATACAATTAATGGTAGGGCCCTGGATAATGCAGAACAAAGAGATCTAGGGATTCAGGTACACAATTATTTGAAATTTGCAACACAGGTAGGGTGGTTAAGAAGGCATTTAGTGCTTGGCTTTATTGCTGAGACCTTTATGTGCAGGAGTTGGGACATTATGTTGAGGTTGTACAGGACATTGGTGAGGCCTCTTCTGAAATACTGTGCCCAGTTCTGGTCACCCTGTTATAGGAAGGATATTATTAAACTGAAGAGGGTTCAGAAAAGATTTACTAGGATGTTGCTGGGAATGAAGGACTTGAGTTATGGGGAGAGTTTAGGTAGGCTGGGACGTCTTTCCCTGGAGCGTAGGAGGTTGAGGAGTGACCTTAGAGTGATTTATGAAATTATTAGGGAACAGCAAGGGTCTTTTCCCTAGGGGTGGAGAATTTCAAAATTAGGGGACATATTTTTAAGATGAGAGCAGAAAGATTTAAAAAGGACCTGAGTGGCAATATTTTTATACAGAGAGTGGTTCGTGTGTGGATTGAACTGCCAGAGGAAATTATGGATGCAATTGCAGTTATAACATTTAAAAAACATTTAGATAAATACATGAATAGAAAGTTTGGAGGGATATGGGACAAACGCAGGCAAGGGGGACTGGTTTAGTTCAGCAACATGGCTGGTATGGACTAGTTGGACCAAAGGGTCTATTCCATGCTGTATGACTGTATGACTTTAATAGAGGAGACTTCCAAGATATAGAAATAGCCAAACAATACTAGGCTGATCACTCCAAACCAGCTCCACTCAGCAGGAACTATCACTCAGATCCCTCACCTGCTCAGACTGTGTGAGCCATATCTAATCTAGCAAGAGGGTACAGCCCTGGAGGCAGGGCACTGAGCGGGTTAGCAGCTCGAGGTGGAGCCAGGCTCAGTGGACCAGCCTGTTATTTGCTGCCCATCTGGTCCAATCTGGAATGAACCTGATGCCTGTGATACGTGGTTACTGAGGCACACAGAGCTCTGAACGAAATGTCAAACAGGCAGCATGGTTTGCCAAGATTAAAAGAAGGCTGATGATGAAATGGAAGCATTGTTGGGGCTGTGTTACTTTCAGTCATGATGGATTGTGAGGTGTGGCAAATAGAGCTTTGATCTGTGTGCAATCTGTACGCAGTCTGACCTGGGAAGGTTTGATGTTGACACCAGGAGTGAAAAGCATTAAATTTTCCCTTCATCTCCCATAAAGGAGGATAGAAAAGTATTCACTGAACACATAAAAACCTTGTAATTTTAGTTTAATGTATAATTTCCTTGTTATAAAATATTGACGCCCCAATTGCAAAGCTGTAGAGTATCACATTGTGGTCTGACACTGCCAGTTTATTGTACAACTGACATGACTCAACAGTTCAATTCAGTTGAATCCTGTTCCATCTGTGAGATGTATGTTCCAGCACTGTGTTTTCAGGAATGTTTCTCTAACCCTCCATACTTGAATTACTATCTCTGAGGAGATCGTTATCACTCTCCCCTCTCAACACTCCTACATCTGAGCTTGTCCCTTGTACCCAACCATACAAGTGCTAGAAGAGCTAAAAGGTCTTAAAATTGATAAATCTCCTGGCCCTGATGGGCTACATCCTAGAGTTCTGAGGGAGATGGCTGAGGAAATAGCAGAGGCGTTGGTTGAGATCTTTCAAAAGTCACTGGAGTCAGGGAAAGTCCCGGATGATTGGAAGATGGCTGTAGTAACCCCCTTGTTCAAGAAAGGATCAAGACAAAAGATGGAAAATTATAGGCCAATCAGCTTAACCTCGGTTGTTGGTAAAATTCTAGAAATCAATCATTAAGGATGAGATTTCTAAATGCTTGGAAGAGCAGGGTCGGATTAGAACAAGTCAACATGGATTTAGTAAGAGGAGGTCGTGCCTGACAAACCTGTTGGAATTCTTTGAAGTGGTGACAAGTAGGTTAGACCAGGGAAACCCAGTGGATGTGGTCTATCTAGACTTCCAAAAGGCCTTTGATAAGGTGTCACATGGGAGGCTGCTGAGCAAGGTAAGGGCCCATGGTGTTCGAGGTGAGCTACTGGTATGGATTGAGGATTGGCTGTTTGACAGAAGGCAGAAAGTTGGGATAAAAGGTTCTTTTTCGGAATGGCAGCCGGTGACAAGTGGTGTCCCGCAGGGTTCAGTGTTGGGGGCCGCAGCTGTTCAAATTATATATTAATGACCTGGACGAAGGGACTGGGGGCATTCTAGCGAAGTTTGCCGATGTTACAAAGTTAGGTGGACAGGCAGGTAGTACTGAGGAAGTGGGGAAGCTGCAGGAGGATCTAGACAGTTTGGGAGAGTGGTCCAGGAAATGTCTGATGGAATTCAATGTGAGCAAATGCGAGGTCTTGCACCTTGGAAAAAAGAATACAAGCATGGACTACTTTCTAAATGGTGAGAAAATTCGTAAAGCCAAAGTACAAAGGGATCTGGGAGTGCTAGTCGAGGATTCTCTAAAGGTCAACATGTTGTCATTTATCTCAAGAGGGTTGGAATATAAAAGCACTGTTGTGCTACTCAGACTTTATATAGCTCTGGTTAGGCCCCATTTGGAGTACTGTGTCCAGTTTTGGTCCCCACACCTCAGGAAGGACATACTGGCACTGGAACGTGTCCAGCGGAGATTCACACGGATGATCCCTGGAATAGTAGGTCTAACTTATGAGGAACGGCTGAGGATCCTGGGATTGTATTCATTGAAGTTTAGAAGATTAAGGGGAGATCTAATAGAAACTTACAAGATAATACATGGCTTGGAAAGGGTGGACGCTAGGAAATTGTTTCCGTTAGGCGAAGAGACTAGGACCCGTGGACACAGCCTTAGAATTAGAGGGGGTAAATTCAGAACAGAAATGCGGAGACATTTCTTCAGCTAGAGAGTGGTGGGCCTGTGGAATTCATTGCCACAGAGTGCAGTGGAGACCGGGATGCTAAATGTCTTCAAGGCAGAGATTGATAAATTCTTGATGTTACAAGGAATTAAGGCTACAGTGAGAATGCAGGTAAGTAGAGTTGAAAAGCCCATCAGCCATGATTGAATGGCGGAGTGGACTCGATGGGCCGAATGGCCTTACTTCCACTCCTATGTCTTATGGTCTTATGGTCTTATACATCTGCAGCCTTAAGGGTCCTCCATTCCCCTCTGAGTAGTCACTCTCACTCTCCTGTATTTTGGGGTAGTCCCTCTTGTCTCTTACATTTGGGCGATCTCTCTAAACGCCTCTCTTACATTGGTATTGGTGGTGGACTTTCTGGCTCCTTCCTCCCAATCTTGTACTTGTCATATCTCTTTACCCCCTCAGTTTAAAATAACCATGTAACTGCTGTTGGTTGTTGTAAAAACCCATCTGGGTCACTCATGTCTATTAGGGGAAGGCCTGGCCTACATGTGTTACTCTAGACACACAATGATGTGATTGACTCTTAGCTAACCCCTTCGCAATTAGGGATGAGTAATAATTGCTGTCCTCACAGTAATGCCCACATCCAGTGAATGAATTAAAGGTATCTGAAGAAACAGACTGAAGGATAACAGTTATTGCATTTCCTTCTGGATACAGTCTCAATATTAGACACAGTCATGTGTAAGGAGTAGTGGACAGGATAAACTACTAATAGACAGTTCAGTAACACAGAGTTACAGATTTACATAAATCCCATGGCACACAAAGCAGAGACCTGTGAATTTCCAGATTGTGAGACCCAGTGAGAGTTGGATCAGTAGAGCACTGAGCAATGAGTTTGACACGATGAGGATGTGGAGAGCAGGAGAGGTGTATGGGATTGCACATGAAATTTAAGTGGGACTTTGACAAAGGTAATATTGAATGAAAATTGAAAGGTTATAACAGTGAGTGAGGAGAGAAAGAGAGAGACTAGACTTTTTCTGAATTCTGATCAAGAGTTGGAGATGTTTTATGGTGACCCAAGGCTAGGCAAAATAGTGAGAGTCAAAAACTTGGAAAGTAATTGCTGCTGAGTTATCAGAACCTCAAACAATATCAGAAAATAGAAGTAATAAGATTAGACAGAGAGTGTGGAGGATCTACAGAGGGTATTGGCCAGATGTCACCTCGTTCTTGCCAACCAGATATCCCAACCCAATCTAGTCCCATTTGCCAGCACCCAGTCCATATCCCTCTAAGCCCTTCCTATTAATATACCCACCCAGATGCCTTATAAATATTGTAATTGTACCAGTCTCCACCACTTCCTCTGACAGCTCATTCCATACACACACCACACTGGGTAAAAACGTTGCCTCTTAGATGCCTTTTAAATTTTTCCTCTCTCACCTTAAACGTATGCCCTCTAGTTCTGGACTCCCCTAACCAGGAAAAATACTTTGTCTATTTACCTTGTCCATGCCCCTCATGATTTTATAAACCTCTATAAGGTCACACCTCAGCCTCCAACACTCCAGGGAAAACAGCCCCAGCCTATTCAGCATCTCCCTACAGCTCATACCCTCCAACATTGGCAACATCCATGTAAATCTTTTCTGAACTCTTTCAAGTTTCGCAACATTCTTCCTGTAAGAGGGAGACCGGAATTGCACACAATATTCCAAGGTGGCCAAACTAATGTCCTGTACAGCCATATATTAGCAATGAGAATGGAGATATTGCTTGTTCTGATGTAACCACGGTACAGGCTGGTGAGATTCTGGAGGGGATAAATTATTTGAAAATTGTTCTCATTGAGAAGTTTATCCTTTGGTCTCTAAACCATCAGTGTTTTCAGCTTGACAAGAGAATGAACATTTAACTTGGAGAAACATCAGATTTAACAAAGTATCTGAGGAGGGGGTCACTTGATCCGAAACATTAACTCTGATTTCACTCCACAGATACTTCCAGACCTGCTGAGCTTTTCCAGCAATTTCTATTTTTGTTTCTGAATTATAGTATTCTCAGATCTTTCGGATTTTATTTAAGATTTAATTTGGGCCTGTGCTCGTCTGTAATGGTCTGTAAGAAGCAGCAAAAGATCTTTCCACCATCAACTGGCAACAGCCAATGCTCTGTCTATTGTTTCATCCTAAAGCTAGTGAGTCCACATAGTTCCTTCAATCACCTCCTTCACTTGCTTTAGTTCCAATCCTGCCGCAACACTCTGATTCAAGACAGAAATAATTTTGAAAAAAAAACCAAAAAACCGTGAATGCTAGAAATCAGAAACAAAAACAGAAATTGCTGGAAAATGTCAGGTCTGGCAGCATCTGCGAAGAAAAAACAGTTAATGTTTCAGGTCCAGTGGCCCTTCTCCAAAACTGAAATAATTCTTATTCTGTCTTGTGCTGTCATTGAATGACCCCCAAACCCACAATTTTTCAGAGCAGTAGAGACTACATTTAACAAACAAGGATTAGGTTCCCTGTCTTTGTTCTGTAGATTCTCCAATATACTATGTCGACATGAGATCAGTCCTTTAACAAAGTTATTCTTTCAACCTACACTAATATATCAGCCTAGATGAGCTAAAAATGATCAAACATTTGCAAATCGTCTCAACTTCAATCTCAGGTCTCTCAAATTCTTAATCTGAGTGCAGTGCTCTTTCTTTGGCAACTAATTAAAGCATTGCTCGCGATTCAAAGGCAATGCTTAATTTCACTCCTGCATGAAATCAGTGTGCTATGTGAAAGGTGGTGCATAATTTATAATCCTGCACCCAATCAATAAGGAAATCCACTCTTTGTTTAGAGACTTACCAAGATCTACTTCATATTGGATTACTGTTGCTTTTTTGAAAGGAAGAACCTCACTTTTTCTCCAAAACCTTTTATACTTGCATAATGCACCTAACTTGAGAGTGTTTGATGGGAACAATGCAGAGGGATCTTCACTTTTAATCTAACCCTATGCTGCCCTGGGAAAGTTTGATCATAGAATCCAGACAGTGAAGAAAGAGGCCATTCAACCCGTCAAATCTGCACTGACCATTTGAAGAGCACCCCACCCAGACTCAGCAGCCCCTCACTATCCCTGTAATCCTGCATTTTTCCAGACTAATCCACCTAACCTGCTCATCCCTGGACCCCACGGGGCAATTTAGCATGGCTAATCTGCCTAACTGGCGCATCTTTGGACAGTGAGAGGAAACCAGAGCACCCACAGGGAACCTGCACAGAGAGTCACCCAAGGGTGGAATCAAACCTGGGTTCCCAGCACTGTGAGGCAGCTGTGCTAACCATTGAGCTACCATACCATCCTTTGATGGAGACAGTGTTGATAGAGCTTTACTCTGCATTGAAAGCCCTGCTGCACTTGAGTTGAATTAGACTGGGAGGGGGATTAATGGTTTTGCAAGTGGGGAGAGGGTGGGATATGATTGGGTGGGGTATTATTAGTGGGAGGGTTCAGCAGGAAGTGGCATTTGCCGTAAACACTTTGATGCAGACATTGTGACCTTGTTTCTGTTCCAAACCTGATGGGATTTGAAATCCTGATTTAGAATATTGCTGTTAGGTAGGATTACTTTCTGTGGTATAATTTTCAATATTTCAATTTATCCCGAGATTAGCTCTTTGTTAAAGTCTAATTGAAAGTTATTATGATCCTGTACATTCTGCCATAATGATACATTCATTTATTAGATTGTATCAGATTTATTTAATCAAACTGAGATAAAATGACTGTTTTGCTGTGAACCCTCCATCTGTTGGTCCCCTTACAATTTATGAGATATTGCTAGTTAAGAATATTCTACATTGCATCCTATCTGTTGGAATACGCTTTCCTTAAAAAACACTGAAATGAATACATTTACACTATTTGTGTAGTAAATGAAGAAAATTTGAAAATTGTATTTTATTTTCTGGCTGGACTGTCATTTATTGCCCATCCCTAATTGCCCCTTGAGTGGGTGGTAATGAGCTGCTTCTTGAGCCGCTGCTGTTGGGGTGCTGGAGGTAGATCCACTATCCTGTACAAGACAGTGCTTCGAACATTTTAGCTCAACTGCTCTCAATACAAGCATAGCCTCTTTAATAAAATAGGTAAAAACAATGACTGCAGATGCTGGAAACCAGATTCTGGATTAGTGGTGCTGGAAGAGCACAGCAGTTCAGGCAGCATCCGAGGAGCAGTAAAATCGACGTTTTGGGCAAAAGCCCTTCATCAGGAATAAAGGCAGTGAGCCTGAAGCGTGGAGAGATAAGCTAGAGGAGGGTGGGGGTGGGGAGAAAGTAGCATAGAGTACAATGGGTGAGTGGGGGAGGGGACGAAGGTGATAGGTCAGGGGGAGGGTGGAGTGGATAGGTGGAAAAGAAGATAGGCAGGTAGGACAAGTCCGGACAAGTCATGGAGACAGTTACTGAGCTGGAAGTTTGGAACTAGGGTGAGGTGGAGGAAAAGGAAATGAGGAAACTGTTGAAGTCCACATTGATGCCCTGGGGTTGAAGTGTTCCGAGGGGGAAGATGAGGCGTTCTTCCTCCAGGCGTCTGGTGGTGAGGGAGCAGCAGTGAAGGAGGCCCAGGACCTCCATTTCCTCGGCAGAGTGGGAGGGGGAGTTGAAATGTTGGGCCACGGGGCGGTGTGGTTGATTGGTGCGGGTGTCCCGGAGATGTTCCCTAAAGAGCTCTGCTAGAAGGCGTCCAGTCTCCCCAATGTAGAGGAGACTGCATCGGGAACAACGGATACAATAAATGATATTAGTGGATGTGCAGGTAAAACTTTGATGGATGTAGAAGGTTCCTTTAAGGCCTTGGATAGAGGTGAGGGAGGAGGTGTGGGCACAGGCTTTGCAATTCCTGCGATGGCAGGGGAAGGTGCCAGGATGGGAGGGTGGGTTGTAGGGGGGCGTGGACCTGATCAGGTAGTCATGGAGGGAACGGTCTTTGCGGAAGGTGAAAGGGGTGGGGAGGGAAATATATCCCTGGTAGTGGGGTCTTTTTTGGAGGTGGCAGAAATATCGGCGGATGATTTGGTTTATGCGAAGGTTGGTAGGGTGGAAAGTGAGCACCAGGGGCATTCTGTCCTTGTTACGGTTGGAGGGGTGGGGTCTGAGGGCAGAGGTGCGGGATGTGGACGAGATGTGTTGGAGGGCATCTTTAACCACGTGGGAAGGGAAATTGCGGTCTCTAAAGAAGGAGGCCATATGGTGTGTTCTGTTTTGGAACTGACCCTCCTGGGAGCAGATATGGCGGAGGCAGAGGAATTGGGAATACGGGATGGCATTTTTGCAAGAGGTAGGGTGAAAAGAGGTCTACACACACACACACACATTTACACTCACTCACACTAATACAAACTCACGCACACACTCATACAGACAGACAGATACACACACATGCACACTCACACTAATGCACACATTTACATTCATACTAACGCACACACTCAAACTGACAAACACTAACACACATACACAATCTCTCTCAGACACACACACACCCTCACACTCACACACACACTCACACTAATATATACACACACTTACACTCAGACACACACATTAACACATACACACACACTCTCTCACACACACACACACTAACACACACTTACACTCACACAAACACACTCTCACACACACACTCACACTCATACTCACACACACACTCACAAATTCACACTTGCACTCACACACATTCACACACACACTAACATGAATACTCACACTAGCACACACTCACATATACTCACACACACTCTCACACACCTCCACTTCCACTCTCTCACACACACACTCACACTCACACACACACACACACATACTCACATGCTCACAAACACGCAGATACTCACATTCCACAAACACACACTCACACATACACTCTCACAATCATGCACTACGCTCTCACATTCTCACAAATGCATACTCACAAACACATACATATATGCATACACACGCACACACATTTATGTTCACATTAACACATACTCACACTAACATACACAAAACACACACTCACACTCAGACACATGCACATTCACACTTACACTCACACTAACACACACACTCACACTCATTCACACACACTCACAAACTCAACTTACATTCACACACACACTAACATACTCACACTAACACACACTCGCACTCACACATACCTACACACACACTCACACACACTCCCACTTCCACTCACACATGCGCACGCTCACACACACTCACACTCTCACAAACAAACACATATACACACTCACAAACACACACACTCACATGCTCACAAACACATATATGCGCACATTCACATCTCACAAATGCACACACACTCACAATAATGCATTCACATTCTCACAAGCACACACTCGCAAACACACACACACACACACAAACCCACTCAAACTCAAACACACACTCACAAACTCACATGCACTGACTCACAGTCACAAATATACACACACTCTCACATACACACACATACTCACTGCCATAAACACATACACACGAACACATATAATCTCACAAACACACATACACTCTCAAATACACACTCAAACACTCACACACCTTCAATCACACACAAGCACTCAGTCACAGTCACAAATACACACACACTCACACACACATCCATTCACACACAAACACTCTCTCTCACACACATACACTCAAACACACACTTTCTCACTCACACACACACCCACACTCACACCCACACTCACACCCACACTCACACACACAATCACACTACACACACACTCAAACACAACTCATACTCACACTCTCACTCACACATACATACACTCACAAGCACTCCCACTTCCAGTCTCACATATACACTTACACTCAAACATACACTCACACTCTCACAAATACACACTCACACACTAACTCATACTCACACACATACTAAAACACACACTCACACTCACAGTGTCACTCACACACACACTCACACTAACACACTTACACTCTCACACCCTACCTCCACTGTCACACATGCACATGCAGACATCCACACACACTCACACTCAAACACACTCACATTCTCACACACATATACTCTCACAAACACACACTCTCACAAACATGCACACACACACATTAACACACATTCACATCTCACACACACACACTCACTCTCACGCACGTACTCACACTCTCACAAACATACACTCACAAACACACATATGTACATGTGCACACACATACACATACACTCACATCTCACAAACACTCACACACATTCTCACAAACACACATACACACACAACACACTCACATATCTGACACTCTCTCTCACACACACACTCTAACACACACTAATACATGCTCTCGCTAACACACACACTCTCACATATGTCCACACCCACTCTCACTCACAGACATTCACACTCACACACACTCAAACCCACATTCATACTCACATTTTCACAAACACACACTCTCATACACACACATTCACATTTGCAAACGCAGACTCACATTCTCACGCACACTCATACATACACACTCTCGCAAACATGCACTCACACTCTCACAAACACACACACACTCACATGCACTCACTCACAGTCACAAACGCACACACACTCTCACAAACATGCAAACAGTCTCAAACACATACCCTCACACACTTTCAAACACACTCAAACTCTCACACACACACACTCAATCGCTAACAAGCACTCACTCACTCAGTCACAGTCACAAATGCATGTGCACGCACACACGCACATGCACACATGCTAACTCACAGGCACACATACACACACACTCACATACACTTCCATTCACACAGACACTCATGTACCCACACACACCAATGCACACACTCACATGCACACACTCACACACACTCGCACCATTCACACACATGTACATACGCACATGCGCTCATATCCAAATAAATCCTTACATATTTGTATATATCTTTATACTCAGACTTGTGGATCTAACCATTCATACTCACAAGGCCTTCTGTTTATTCTTCCTATTATTATTTTCACTTACAGTTTTACACTAATACTTCCACTAGATATTGTATATCTTGTGCAGGGTTTTTTTACTGAGAAAAATGATGTTTGCAATGCAATCGATTTGAATTGTTTATTCCACCTGCACACATGGAGAGGTGAGCTAATGCAGCTGACCTGTCCATTACAACCTGGGCAATACTACCGCTGCAGAACACAGCTGATGAATGAGTGCAGAATGAGTAAGAAATTGTGGATTTAGCCAACAGTCTCAAGCAAATTTATGATTGTAAATAGAGTCATCGATCTGCACAGTGCAGAAACAGACCCTTCGGTCCAACTCATCCATGCCATCCAATTATCCAAAGCTAATCTAGTCCCATTTGCCAGCACTTGACCCGTATCCCTCTAAACCCTTCCTATTCATATACCCATTCAGATACCTTTTAAATGCTGTAATTGTACCAGCCTCCACCACTTCCTCTGCAGCTCATTGAATACACGAACCACCCTCTGCGTGAAAAACGTACCCCTTAGGTCCCTTTTATATCTCTCCCTTCTCACCCTAAACCTATGTCCCCTAGTTCTGGTCTTTCCCACCTTAGGGAAAAGACTTTGTCTATTTATCCTATCCATGCCCCTCATGATTTTATAAACCTTTATGAGGTCACCTCTCAGCCTCCGACACTCCAGGAAAAACAGCCCCTACCTATTCAGCCTCTCCCTGTAGTTCAAATCCCCCAACTCTGGCAACATCCTTGTAAATCTTTTCTGAACTCTTTCAAGTTACATACATCCTTCTGATAGGAAGGAGACCAGAATTGCATGCAATATTCCAACAGTAGCCTAACCAATGTCCTGTACAGCCGCAACGTGACCTCCCGACTCCTGTACTCAATACTCTAACCAATTAAGGAAAGCAGGAAAGCATACCAAACGCCTTCTTCACTGTCCTATCTACCTGTGACTCTACTTTCAAGGAGCTATGAACCTGCACTTCAAGGTCTCTTTGCTTGGCATCACTCTCCAAGACCATACCATTAAGTGTATAAGTCCTGCTAAGATTTGCTTTCACAAAATGCAGCATCTCACATTTATCTAAATTAAAGTCCATCTGTCACTCCTCAGCTCATCGGCCCATCTGATCAACATCTCATTGTAATGTGAGGTAACCTTCTTCACTATCCACTACACCTCCAATTTTGGTGTCATCTGCAAACTTACTAACTGTACCTCTTATGCTCGCATCCAAATCATTTATGTAAATGACAAAAAGTAGAGGACCCAGTATCGATCCTTGTGGCACTCCACTGGTCACAGGCCTCCAGTCTGAAAAGTAACCCTCCACCACCACCATCCTTTGTCTTCTACCTTTGAGCCAGTTCTGTATCCAAATGGCTAGTTCTCCCTGTATTTCATGAGATCTAACCTTGCTAATCAGTCTCCCATGGGGAGCCTTGTCGAATGCCTTACTGAAGTCCATGTAGATCACATCTACTGCTCTGCCCTCATCAATCTTCTTTGTTACTTCTTCAAAAAACTTAGTCAAGTTTGTGAGATATGATTTCCCACGAACAAAGCCATGTTGACTATCCCAAATCAGTCCTTGTCTTTACAAATACATATAAATCCTGTCCCTCAGGATTCCCTCCAACAACTTACCCACCACAGAGGCCACACTCACCAGTCTAAAGTTCCCTGGCTTATCTTTACCACCTTTCTTAAATAATGGTACAATGTAAGTCAACGTCCAGTCTTCTGGCACCTCACCTGTGACTATCGATGATACAAATATCTCAGCAAGAGGCCCAGCAATCACTTCTCGAGCTTCCCACAGAGTTCTAGGGTACACCTGATCAGGCCTGGAGATTTATCCACTTTTAACCATTTCAAGACATCCAGCACTTCCTCCTCTGTAATATGGACATTTTGCAAGATGTCACCTTACATTCTATATCTTCCATGTCCTTCTCCACAGTAAACACTGATACAAAATACTACTTAGTATCTCCCCATTTTCTGTAGCTCCACACATAGGCTGCCATGCTGATCTTTGAGGGGCCCTATTCTCTCTCTAGTTACCTTTTTGTCCTTAATGTATTTGAAACAACGCTTTGGATTCACCTTAACCCTGTTTGCCAAAGCTATCTCATGTCCCCCATTTAAGCTCTAGTAAATTCGTCATTGCCTCTAACTGTTGCTCCAACCGATCCATTTGCTCTGACAGGATTCATATCAAATGACATTTATTGCAGGTATAATCCTCAGTAACCCGTAAATCTCTTGAAACTCCCACATCCAACAAGGGGGTACAGGAAGAAACAATTTAGTCCATGAAGCTTGTTCAACTAATTATTACAATTGTGGCTGATCTCACCCTGGCCTCAACTCACTTTCTTGCTCACTCCCATAATCCCTCAAACCCTTGCAAATTAAAAACCTGTCTATCTTCTTCATAGATTTAATTAGTATTCTGGCATTCACCGAATGCCACATATTCTTTTGGAGAAGAGATTTCTCCTCATCTCTGTTCTAAATCTGTTATCCCTTATTGTTCAAACTGTGACCTTTCATTCCCACAAGAAACAACATCCTCTCTCCATCTTTAGCATCTCATCAGAACTTCACTCATTCTTCTAAACTCTCATCAGTATGGGCCTAAACTGCTCAATATCTCCTTATAAGTTGAATCTTTTATTTTTGGAATTAACCAAATGAATCTCCAAATGTAATGTAGAATGCACAAAGCCAACTTATGCACAGACTACTCTGTACCCCTCTAACCTCACTTTCCAATCCAAAATCTTTCAGCACATTGACCCTTCCTACATTTGTGACTATCTTTTCTCAAATTCCATATTTGAACCTGAACCAGTCAGGTTTCAGCCCCCAACCACAATGTTAAAAGTTTCCTGAGCAAAGTGACCATTGACATAATCTGTAGCTATTGCCCACTCTGTCCCCTCATGCCCTTTGACCTGACTGAGGTATTAGACATAAGTGGTCATGGATGTCTCCCATTGGACCGTCTGGTTTAGGCAGCCTGTCCTCACCTACCTCCAATCTTTCTTATCTAAAAGCTGGAGAATTTCCTGAAGAAATGACTCTGTCTAGTCCCATACCACTGCCCTGGGCACAGAAGATCATTTGGGAGAGAAAGGCATTGAAATCTCTTGGTGAAACATTCCAATCCAGTCCACCCTGTGATTAACCCCAGTTTCACTCGCTCTCGTTACCCTCTGGACTGTGTACACAGCTGGCTCTTTCAAGTAGTGAGTGCTATCCAGTAAATTGAAAGGATTTCACAAACCCAAAGGATATGGTAATTTATGTTGTTCCTGTGACCAGATTCCTATCCTGTTTCAATTTTCAATTGATGCAAACCTGCTGTGTGGCTCCCTTGGAGGGTTGAAGCAGCATGGTCTGTAATTGTGCTTTTCAAACACCTTGTTCTCTAAATAAACCTTCCAAAAAAACTTTCAAAATGCCACAGTGAGTTTCCAACCTGTCTTCAGACCTCAGGCTAGTGCTGACCTCCTGGTTTCTGGTACGATGTGCCCCTGCAGGGACTGCCTCTAGAATATGTGGAGTTTCTAGAATGTCATTCATCGTCTATTCTTTTTGTGCACATATGCACTGCCATGCTGGCAGGTACGACTGCATTGATGTAAATTGTGAGCACCCCCCCCCCCCCCCCCGCCCCCCCCACGATAATTATGTCTGATGCTTTAAACTCAATTTGTGTGAAGACATGATTTAGATTCAAAGCTTCAAGCTCCTAGCTAGTGCATGACACAATCATCTGAGATTATCTTAATGTTTGATTCTGAGAGAGAGCGAGAGACTGAACAAAACTATGTGGCAAGTCTATGTGTTGCTGCATGAACAGGCTTGTACATTTCAGTAGAGATTCCTGTAAGCTGCTGAGAGATTTTGTGAGGGGCTGATACAGAGCGCAGCATAGTTAGACTCATACTCATTCTCTTTCTGACAACTGTTGGTAAACAGATTACCACCTTCTGTTTTTCTGTGTTGGTCTCTTTATGTTCCACTGATACCAAACAAGATTAATAATACAATCAGGTCTGCCAACATTTGCCCAAAAAACAAACAGAATTTGTTATTTCCAATCGCCTATTACTGAGTTAAACAGGTGTAAAAAATGAGCTCAATTTGAGATCTTTATTAAAACGCCCACATCGTTTTAAATTGTGCTTTATTCATTCGGAATGATTTTCTGAGTTTAGTATTGAATGCTGACAGAACTATGCACAGGAATCAAAATGTATTAAAATTTAATGTATTAAAAGTAATTCACTCAAGAAGAGTTTGGTGCCATATAGACACACACAGCATATATACATTTATCAAACTATATACAGTAACAGTACTTTACCATTGTTTAAAAAAAAGTTCATTTCACAGGATGTGGGCATCACTGGCTTGGTCCAGCATTTATTTCCCGTTCCTAGTTGCCCCCCTTGAGAAAGTGGGGTTGAGCTGCCTTCTCGAACCGCTGTAGTCCATGTGCTGTGGGTTGACCCATAATGCTCTTAGGGAGGGGATGCCAGGATTTTGACCCAGCAGCAAGTGAAGAAACAGTGATTTATTTCCAAGTCAGGATGGGGAGTGATGTTCCCATGTATCTGCTGCCCTTGTCTTTCTAGATAGAAGCGGTTATGGATTTGGAAGGTGCTGTCAAAGGAGGTTTGGGGCATTCATCTAGACTCACATGAGAGTTGTCAACCAGGCCCCAAGATATTCCCTGGAATGAAACACTTTGAATAAAAAATATTTTCAGGCTTTTTTCTTTCAGATCAATGGCCTGTCATCTAAACTAGAAAAAAAGAAAAATGTTTCAAGACAGGTTTTTGAGACAACTTTCAGATTCAGCTGAGCTGTAGCAAGATGCCACCACCAAACACATTTCCCCCCCATTCCTCTCCTTTCAACATTCCCTCCATGACACCTGGGTCTAGTCCTTCATCATTACTATCACATCCTCCCTTTCCCACAAACCTTTCCATTCAAACATAGGGAACACTGCTCCAGCCCTTTCACTCTCTACCCCTCAACTCCCAAGGCTGCAAGTACTCCAGTCAGGTGCTCACACTCATCCTGTCACATATACTCACACACCCACACTGATACTCACTCACGCACTCTCTCACACACACATGTTCATACTGAAAATAGCTGGAGAGACTCAGCTGGGATCACTTGTGGAGGGAGTTCTGAGGAAGGGTCACTGGGCTTAAAATATTCACTTTGCTTTGTCTCTCTACAGATATTGCCAGATCTATTGAGTTCCTTCAGCAATTATGAAGGGAATAGTTAAGATAGAAACATGGAGGTTGTTTCCACTGGTGGGTGAAACCAGAACTAGGGGGCATAGCGTCAAATAAAGGGGAGCAGATTTCGGACTGAGTTGAGGAGGAGCTTCTTCACCCAAAGGGTTGTGAATCTGTGGAATTCCCCACCCAGTGAAACAGTTGAGGCCTCCTCACTGAATGTTTTTAAGGCAAAGATTGATAGATTTTTGGACAATAAGGGAATTAAGGGTTATGGTGAGTGGGTGGGTAAATGGAACCGAATCCATGAAAAGATCAGCCATGGTCTTATTAAATGGCAGAGCAGTCTCGATGGGCCAGACGGCCTACTCCTGCTCCTAGTTCGGATGTTCTTTATTACATTTTAGTGTCTGTTCATACGTGTGTACGAGTGTCCCAATGTGGACATATTGTTGTGGAGTTACTTTGATGTGTGTCTATGCTCAGGTGTTTGTGAGTCTGTACATGTGCAAGTGGCTTTATGTGTGTGTGTGTGTGTGTGTCTGTGTGTGTGTGTGTGTTTGTGTGTGTATGTCTGTGTGTGTGTGTTTGTGTATGTATGTCTGTGTGTGTGTATGTCTGTGTGTGTTTGTGTGTGTATGTCTGTGTGTGTATGTCTGTGTGTGTGTTTGTGTGTGTATGTCTGTGTGTGTATGTCTGTGTGTGTGTCTGTGTGTGTGTGTTTGTGTGTGTATGTCTGTGTCTGTGTGTTTGTGTGTGTATGTCTGTGTGTGTGTCTGTATGTGTGTCTGTGTGTTTGTGTGTGTATGTCTGTGTGTGTTTGTGTGTGTGTATCTGTGTGTGTGTCTGTGTGTGTGTCTGTGTGTGTTTGTGTGTGTCTGTGTGTTTGTGTGTGTGAGTGTGTGTATGTCTGTGTGTGTGTTTGTGTGTGTGTGTGTCTGTGTGTGTGTCTGTGTCTGTGTGTGTGTCTGTGTGTGTGTGTCTGTTTGTGTTTGTGTATGTCTGTGTGTCTGTGTGTTTGTGTGTGTGTTTTTGTGTGTGTGTCTGTGTGTGTGTTTGTGTGTGTGTATGTCAGTGTGTGTGTGTCTGTGTGTGTTAATGTCTGTGTGTGTGTCTGTATGTGTTTGTGTCTGTGTGTGTGTTTGTGTGTGTGTGTCTGTGTGTGTGTATGTCTGTGTGTGGGTCTGTATGTGTGTTTGTGTGTGTGTGTTTGTGTGTGTCTGTGTGTGTTTGTGTGCGTCTGTGTGTGTCAGTGTGTGTGTGTGTCAGTGTGAGTGTGTGTCTGTGTGTGTGTCTGTGTGTGTCTTTGTATGTGAATGTCTGTGTGTGTGTCTGTGTTTGTGTGTGTATGTCTGTGTGTGTGTCTGTGTGTGTGCTTGTGTGTGTGTGTCTGTGTCTGTGTTTGTGTGTGTACGTCTGTGTGTGTGTGTATGTCTGCCTGTGTGTGTGTATGTGTGTTTCTGTGTGTGTGTCTGTGTGTGTGTGTGTATGTCTGTCTGTGTTTGTGTGTTTCTGTGTGTGTGTCTCTGTGTGTGTGTGTGTGTGTCTGTGTGTGTGTCCGTGTGTGTGTGTTTGTGTGTGTGTCTGTGTGTGTTTGTGTGTGTGTGTGTCTGTGTGTTATTGTGTGTGTATGTCTGTGTGTGTGTTTGTGTGTGTATGTCTGTGTGCGTGTGTGTCTGTGTGTGTGTTTCTGTGTGTGTCTGTGTGTGTGTTTGTATGTGTCTGCGTGTGTGTCTGTGTGTCTGTGTGTGTCTGTGTGTGTCTCAGTGTGTGTGAGTGTGTTTGTGTGTGTGTGTGCTTGTGTGTGTGTGTATGTCTGTCTGTGTGTGTGTGTGTCAGTGTGTGTGTCCGTGTGTGTGTCTGTGTGTGTTTGTGTGTGTGTGTGTGTCTGTGTGTGTTTGTGTGTGTATGTCTGTGTGTGTCTGTGTGTGTGTTTGTGTGTGTATGTCTGTGTGTGTGTGTCTGTGTGTGTGTCTGTGTGTGTGTGTTTCTGTGTGTGTCTGTGTGTGTGTTTGTGTGTGTCTGTGTGGCTGTGTGTGTCTGTGTGTGTCTCAGTGTGTGTGTGTGTGTGTTTGTGTGTGTGTGCTTGTGTGTGTCTGTGTGGCTGTGTGTGTCTGTGTGTGTCTCAGTGTGTGTGTGTGTTTCTGTGTGTGTGTTTGTGTGTGTGTGTGTGTGTCAGTGTGTGTGTGTGTCTGTATGTGTGTTTGTGTGTGTATGTCTGAGTGTGTGTCTGTGTGTGTGTATGTCTGTGTGTGTGTCTGTGTGTGTGTGTGTTTGTGTGTGTATGTGTGTGTGTCTGTGAGTCTGTGTGTGTCTGTATGTGTCTCTGTGTGTGTGTGTTTGTGTGTGTGTATGCTTGTGTATGTGTTTGTGTGTGTGTGTCTGTGTGTGTGTTTGTGTGTGTGTGTCTGTGTGTGTGTGTCTGTGTGTATGTTTGTGTGTGTGTGTGTTTGTGTATGTGTCTGTGTGTGTTTCTGTGTGTGTGTCTGTGTGTGTGTTTGTGTGTGTGTGTCTGTGTGTGTGTGTCTGTGTGTGTCTCAGTGTGTGTGTGTCTGTGAGTGTGCTTGTGTGTGTGTGTGTATGTCTGTCTGTGTGTGTGTGTTTGTGTGTGTGTGTTTCTGTGTGTGTGTTTGTGTGTGTGTGTTTGTGTGTTTTTTTGTGTGTGTCTATGTGTGTTATTGTGTGTGTGTGTTTGTGTGTGTGTTTGTGTGTGTCTGTCTGTGTGTGTCAGTGTGTGTGTGTTTGTGTGTGTGTGTTTGTGTGTGTATGTCTGTGTGTGTGTTTGTGTGTGTGTTTGTGTGTGTATGTCTGTGTGTGTGCTTGTGTGTGTGTATGTCTGTGTGTGTGTTTGCGTGTGTGTGTTTCTGTGTGTGTCTGTGTGTGTGTCTGTGTGTCTGTATGTGTCTGTGTGTGTCTGTGTGTGTCTCAGTGTGTGTGTGTGTTTGTGTGTGTCTGTGTGTGTGTCTGTGTGTGTGTGTCTGTGTGTGTGTTTGTGTGGGTGTGTGTGTGTGTTTGTGTGTGTGTTTGTGTGTGTCTGTCTGTGTGTGTGTGTGTTTGCGTGTGTGTGTCTGTGTGTGTGTCTGTGTGTGTGTTTGTGTGGGTGTGTGTGTGTGTGTCTGTGTGTGTGTGTGTCTGTGTCTGTGTGTGTGTGTGTATGTGTTTGTGTGGGTGTGTGTGTGTTTGTGTGGGTGTGTCTGTGTGTGTGTCTGTGTGTGTGTTTGTGTGTGTGTCTGTGTGTGTGTGTGTCTGTGTGTGTCTGTGTCTGTGTGTGTGTGTGTCTGTGTCTGTGTGTCTGTGTGTATGTTTGTGTGTGTGTGTTTGTGTATGTGTCTGTGTGTGTTTCTGTGTGTGTGTCTGTGTGTGTGTTTGTGTGTGTGTGTCTGTGTGTGTGTTTGTGTGTGTGTGTGTGTCAGTGTGTGTGTGTCTGTATGTGTGTTTGTGTGTGTATGTCTGAGTGTGTGTCTGTGTGTGTGCTTGTGTGTGTGTATGTCTGTGTGTGTGTCTGTGTGTGTGTGTTTGTGTGTATGTGTGTGTGTCTGTGAGTCTGTGTGTGTCTGTATGTGTCTCAGTGTGTGTGTGTGTTTGTGTGTGTGTGTCTGTGTGTGCTTGTGTGTGTGTATGTCTGTCTGTGTGTGTGTTTGTGTGTGTGTGTCTGTGTGTGTGTTTGTGTGTGTGTTTGTGTGTGTGTGTCTGTGTGTGTGTGTCTGTATGTATGTTTGTGTGTGTGTGTGTTTGTGTATGTGTCTGTGTGTGTTTCTGTGTGTGTCTGTGTGTGTGTTTGTGTGTGTGTGTCTGTGTGTGTGTGTCTGTGTGTGTCTCAGTGTGTGTGTGTCTGTGAGTGTGCTTGTGTGTGTGTGTGTGTATGTCTGTCTGTGTGTGTGTGTTTCTGTGTGTGTGTTTGTGTGTGTGTGTTTGTGTGTTTTTGTGTGTGTGTCTATGTGTGTGTTTGTGTGTGTGTGTTTGTGTGTGTGTTTGTGTGTGTCTGTCTGTGTGTGTGTCAGTGTGTGTGTTTGTGTGTGTGTGTTTGTGTGTGTATGTCTGTGTGTGTGTTTGTGTGTGTGTTTGTGTGTGTATGCCTGTGTGTGTGTGTCTGTGTGTGTGTGTATGTCTGTGTGTGTTTGTGTATGTGTGTTTCTGTGTGTGTCTGTGTGTGTGTTTGTGTATGTGTCTGTGTGTCTGTATGTGTCTGTGTGTGGCTCTGTGTGTGTGTGTTTGTGTGTGTCTGTGTGTGTGTTTGTGTGTGTGTGTGTGTTTGTGTGTGTCTGCCTGTGTGTGTGTGTGTGTCTGTGTGTGTGTCTGTGTGTGTGTGTGTCTGTGTCTGTGTGTGTGTGTGTATGTGTTTGTGTGGGTGTGTGTGTGTTTGTGTGGGTGTGTCTGTGTGTGTGTGTCTGTGTGTGTGTTTGTGTGTGTGTCTGTGTGTGTGTGTGTGTGTGTCTGTGTCTGTGTGTGTGTGTGTCTGTGTGTGTGTTTGTGTCTGTGTGTGTGTGTGTCTGTGTGTGTGTCTGTGTGTGTCTGTGTGTGTGTCTGTGTGTGTGTGTGTGTGTGTGTTTGTGTGTGTGTGTAGAGGCACAGAAAGCTCCTGCTCTGTCAGATGTTTATTTTAGTTTACAGTGAAACCAGATTGGGAGAGTTTATTGATTGGATGTAAGCAGAGATGGAGTATTGCAAACGCACCATCATCAGATCACATTACAGCGTTTGTTTCTGGACAATTTAATAGTGACATTGTTATTGGGATGTTTAAATCATTCTGGCCTTGCTTTGGCTTATTCACTACATACAATCTCTCACAGCTTGCTGGCTGAGAGAAAGGACTCATGGGAACATTCATCACTGCCATCTCCTGCCCCCAGAAGAACTGTGCTCTGAATTGGGAACCATTACTCTGAAAAGGGGGCTGGAGTAGGGATTGATCAGAATAAGACTGCAGCTAAAAAGGATTAAATTATGATGATGATTTACATAGTTCAGCCTCCTATTCCCTTAAATTGAGAAGATTAAAGATTGAACTGTGTGGTGCATTGTCTTTAGAATTCATTCAGGGGATGTGGGCGTCCCTAGTTGCCCTTGAGAAGGTGGGAGTGAGCTGCCTTCTGGAACTGCTGCAGTCAATGTTCTGTAGCGAGATCCACAATGCCCTGAGGGAGGGAATTCCAGGATTCTGAACCAGCAACACTGAAAAACTAGTGATATATTTCAAGTCAGGATGGTGAGTGGCTTGGAGGGGAACTTACAGGGGGTGGTATTCCCATGTACCTGCTGCCCTTGTCCTTCTAGATGGAAGTATTTGTAGGTTTGGAAAATGCTGTTTGAGGATTTTTGGCGAATTTCTGCAGGGCATCTTGGAGATTCTGCACACTGCTATTACTGAGGGCCGGTGGTGGAGGGAGTGGACGTTTGCCGATGTGGTGCCAATCAAGTGGGCTACTTTGTCCTGGATGGTGTTGAGTGTTGTTGGGGAGTATTCCATCACACTATTGACTTGTGCTTGGTAATTCTGTGACGTGAATGTTACTTGGCCTTTGTCAGTCTAAACCTGGATATTGTCCAGTTTTTGCTACATTTGAACATGTACTGCTTCAGTATTTGAGAAGTTGTGAATGGTGCTGAACATCGGGGAACTTTCCCATTTCTGACCTTATGATGGAGTGAAGGGCATTGATGAAGCAGCTGAAGATGGTTGGGTCAAGAACATTCCCTTGAGGAACTCCTGTAGAGATGCCCAGGGGCTGGATGGCTGACCTCCACAACTATCTTCCTTTGTGCCAGGAATGACTCCAACCAGCGGAGAGTTTTTCCCTTTTATTCCATAAGACCATAAGCCATAAAATATATAAGCAGAATTAGGTCCTTCGGTCCATCAAGTCTGCTGTGCCAATCGATCATGGCTCATTCCCAAACTCATTCTCCTGTCTCTTCCCTGCAACCTTTGCGACCTTTATTAAATAAGAACCTATCTATCTCTTTCTTAAATGCGCTCAATGACTTTGCCTCCACAGCCTTCTGCAGCAATGAGTTCCACAGATTCCCCATCCTCTGGCTGAAGAAGTTCCTCCTCATCTCAGTTTGAAAGGGTTTTCCCTTCACCCCGAGGCTGTGTCGTTCAGTTCTAGTCTCTTAGTGCAAACATTGTCTCTACTTCCACCCTCTCCAAGTTTTAATGAGATCTGCCCTCATCCTTCTAGCCTCCATTCAGAAACATCAACCTCTCCTCATATGACCCGCCCTTTATCCCTGGGATCATTGTAAACCTCTTCTGAGCCCCTGTAAGGCCATCACATCCTTCCTTAGATATGGGGCCCAAACTGCTCACAATATTCCAAATGTGGTCTGACCAAAATCCCACACAGCCTCAGCAGTACATCTCCACTTTTGTATTCCAGCCCCCTCAAAATGAATGCTAACATTGCATTTGCTTTCCTAACTGCCAAATGAACCTTAAAAGAATCCTGAACTAGGACTCCTAAGTCCCAATGTGCTTCAGGTTTCCAAGGCCTATCCCCATTTAGAGGATAGGCTACGCCTTTATTTTGAAGTCGCATAGAATCTGTTGTGAGTTAGTAAGATGGATACAGAGCTGACTTCATTATCCCGGACAAAGTCACAGTGGAAGGGTGTTTTTTCTGACTGGAGATCTGTGATCAGTGACATACTGCAGAAATCAGTGCTGGGATCCCTATTTTTTTTAACATATATAAAAGATTTGGAGGAGAATGTAGGGGGCCTGCTTATTAATGACACAATGATTAGGGGAGCTGCAAATAGTGAGGAGGATTGCCAGAGGATACAGCAGGATTTAACTCAGATAGATGCAAGGTTATGCATTTTGGAAGATCTAATACAGGAGGGAAGTATACAATAAATAGCAGAATCCTGAGAAGCATTAACATACAGAGGTATCTCAGCGTACAGGTCAACAATTCCCTGAAAATGTCAACACAGTGGATAATGTGGTCACGGGGGTGTATGGCATATTTTCCTTTGTTGAGAAGGGCATAGAGCATAAATGTTGGCAAGTTATGTTGCAGATATATAGAACTTTAGGTAGGTCACTTTTGGAATGTTGTGCCACACTACCAGAGTATGTGGAGGCTTTAGAGGGAGTGTAGAAATGGTTTACCAGGATGTTGCTCAGTTTGGAGGAATTAGCTATGAGGGGAGATTGGACAAACTTGATTTGTTTTCACTTGAATATTGAACGATAAAGGTCAACCTGACAGAAGTTTACAGAATTATGAGAGGTATGGCTAGTATGGATGGACAAAGTCTTTATCCCAGGAAAGAAATCTCAATTACAAGAGGACATAGGTTTAAGGTAAAAGGAGGAAAGTTTAAAGGAGATGTGAAAGGTAAGGGTTTTCTGTAGAGGGTGATAAGTGCCTGGAATGTGATGCCACAGGAGATGGTAGAGGTGGATACAATAGCAATGTTTAAAAACCATCTTGACAGAGACATGAATAGGCAAAGAATAGAGAGATACGGCCTGCAAAAAATTTTAGTTTAGAAAGGCATCATGTATCAGCACAGTCATGTGGGCTGAAGGGCCTCTTCCTGTGCTGTACTGTTATTTGTTCTCTGTTCTCATGTTATTCTTAACAAAGTGCATAACCTCACACTTTCCAACATTGTATTCCATCTGCTACTCTTTTGCTCATTCTCCTAGCTTGTCAACATCCTTCTGCAGCCCCCTCACTTCCTGAATACTAGCTGCCCCTCCACCTATCTTTGTGTCATCTGCAAACTTAGCAACAATGCCCTCAGATCCTTTGACCAGATCGTTCAAGTATAATGTGAATAGTTGTAATCCTAGCACTGACCCCTGCAGGATCCCACAAGTCATTAGTTGCTATTCTGAAAACAATCCCTTTATCCCCATCATCCTCATTGGTTTTTATGCTCGGGCACTTTGATGCCACACTCAGTCAAATGCTCCTTGATGTCAAGAGCCGTCACTCTCACCTCACCTCTGCAATTCAGCTCCTTTTGTTCATGTTAGTGGGATCAATGCAAAAATGCTTTATCAGAATGGATCAATTGTGAGCCTTTTATAACCTTCCTTGTCTCTGTGTTCCTTTGAGAATGAAGGGAGAGCTCATGGAGGCATTGTTTATCTCATTGCACTCTTTCATTGCTCTATCCCTCTCACTCACTTCTCCAATCTCAGCTTTGGAATCCATCAGATTGTATCCTACCAGGGATGTGGGCCTCAGAGGCTAGGTCAGCATCCATTAACAGAAGTCAGTTAGGAATCGACTATATCACTGTGGGTCTGGAATCACAGGGAGACCAGACTGGGTATGTATGGCAGATTCCCCTCCTTAAAGGGCATTAGTAACCCAGGTGGATTTTTACACCAAGTGATGGTAGATTCATGGTCAACACCATTGGGA
Source organism: Chiloscyllium punctatum (assembly GCF_047496795.1). Taxonomy (NCBI): domain Eukaryota; kingdom Metazoa; phylum Chordata; class Chondrichthyes; order Orectolobiformes; family Hemiscylliidae; genus Chiloscyllium; species Chiloscyllium punctatum. The sequence continues at coordinate 80,527,076 of NC_092767.1, read as the reverse complement.
GCAGTTTTCAATTCTGGATTCATGACGCGATTTGAACCAATTTCCTCAGAGTATTAGCTTGGCCTCTCGATTACTAACCCCATGGCATGATGACTCTCCCATTCTGAACAGCTTCAGGCTCTTGGTAGTGAGGGGTGGGCGCAATGGAAGGGGGATGCAGTGAAGCTGATGTGGGTGGAGTGGGAGTATGAGAGTGTGGAGAGAGAGAGACAACATGAGGTTCTGGGAGAAGGCTTGCAGGGAAGTAGCAGGAGAGAAGAGGGTGTGGGAGGGAGCAGTGAGGGAGGAGTTGTGGAGAGTGGTGTTCATGTAACAGAATGAGGGATGGGGACAGTGGTGAAAGAGACATTTGTAATACAACATTTAAATGCAAAGTTTTCTCAGGTTTCTGGCCAGGTCACTCTGTCCCTCAATTGTTCACTCTGACCCCTCACTCGATCGCTGCCCGTCACTGGGTTACTCTGACCCCTCATTGGGCCATTCTAGTCTCAGTTGGTAATGATATGATGTGTAAAAGTTGTTGTGTTTCAGCTGCGATTTCAAACAAAGCTACTATCGCTGTGTTTGGACAGACACTTTTGGAAAAGTAGGGATTTCACCTGTTTCCTGAGTTCCATTAACTTCGCAATGAGCAAATGCACTGGTCATTGATCACCCTGCAGTGTTTGGAACATTAATGCGAAACATTTGGCTACACAATGTTCTGGAACCTTTTAATGAAGAATATTAGAATAAAAGAGCATAGAGTTCAATAGCTATTGCTGTTTTATTTTCAGTGAAGACAATTCCTTTAGCATTGCAAACAGGATGATGAAAAATCAGCTCCACTGCTGTGCAGTTTGTGTCTAAAAAACAGAGAATTAACTTCCAGATTGGATCCTCTTTTCACACGTTTCAGACAGCACCTTATCTCCAGGCGACAGGGAGAACATTTTAATGACCTTCTGAAAGTTTCCTTAGAGAGGAGGCAAACTGCCCACGTTGCATGAGAGAAACATTTTTCAAAGTATATCTCTTCATGCAACCCATCTCAACACATTTCCAAACAGATCTTGAGAACTCTACTGCAGAGAACTGGTGAAAGTGCGAGGAGGGAGAGAAGAAACCTGGCTCTGGATCCCTCCCCACCCCACCCTCTTCCAAAGGACCTGCCTCTCCAGGATTGTTCGGCTGAGTCACTTGGGACAGACTAATCATGGAGACAGCCCAAGGGTCATCCTCATCTCAAGAGAATGACTGGCTCTAGTCATTTGACATGATAATGGGGCACAGAGATGCAGTATTATTCTAGAGATGAACTCAGGGCATGGTTAGGAACATGGGACTGGGATATCATAGCAATTACAGAAACATGGCTCAGGGATGGGTAGGACTGGCAGCTTAATGTTCCAGGATACAAATGCTACAGGAAGGATAGAAAGGGAGGCAAGAGAGGAGGGGGAGTGGCGTTCTTGATAAGGGATAGCATTACAGCTGTGCTGAGGGAGGATATCCCTGGAAATACATCCAGAGAAGTTATTTGGGTGGAACTGAGAAATAAGAAAGGGATGATCACCTTATTGGGATTGTATTATAGGCCCCCCAATAGTCAGAGGGCAATTGAGAAACAAACTTGTGAGGAGATCTCAGCTATCTGTAAGAATAATAAAGTGGTAATGGTAGTCTGGGACAGCCATAGTGTTAAGGCTTTAGATGGAGAGGAATTTGTTAAGTGCGCGCAAGAAAATCTTCTGATTCAGTATGTGGATGTACCTACTAGAGAAGGTGCAAAACTTGACCTACTCTTGGGAAATAAGGCAGGGCAGGTGACTGAGGTGTTAGTGGGGGAGCACTTTGGGGCCACCAACCATAATTCTATTAGATTTAAAATAGTGATGGAAAAGGATAGGCCAGATCTAAAAGTTGAAGTTCTAAACTGGAGAAAGGCCAATTTTGATGGTATTAGGCAAGAACTTTCGAAAGCTAATTGGAGGCAGATGTTCGCAGGTAAAGGGACAGCTGGAAAATGGGAAGCCTTCAGAAATGTGATAACGAGAGTCCAGAGAAAGTATATTCCTGTCAGGGTGAAAGGAAAGGTTGGTAGGTATAGGGAATGTTGGATGACTAAAGAAATTGAGGGTTTGGTTCAGAAAAAGAAGGAAGCATATGTTAGGTATAGACAGGATAGATCGAGTGAATCCTTAGAAGAGTATAAAGGAAGTAGGAGTATACTTAAGAGGGAAATCAGGAGGGCAAAAAGGGGACATGAGATAGCTTTGGCAAATAGAATTAAGGGCAATCTAAAGAGTTTTTACAAATACATTAAGGACAAAAGGGTAACTAGGGAGAGAATCGGGCCCCTCAAAGATCAGCAAGGCGGCCTTTGTGTGGAGCCGCAGAAAATGGGGGAGATACTAAGTGAGTATTTTGCATCAGTATGTACTGTGGAAAAGGATATGGAAAATATAGACTGCAGGGAAATATATGGTGACACCTTGCAAAATGTCCACATTACAGAGGAGGATGTGCTGGATGTCTTGAAATGCATAAAGATGGGTAAATCCCCAGGACCTGATCAGGTGTACCCTAGAACTCTGTGGGTTGTTAGAGAACTGATTGCTGGGCCTCTTGCTGAGATATTTATATCATCGATAGTCACAGGTGAGGTGCAGGAAGACTGGAGGTTGGCTGACATGGTGCCACTGTTTAAGAAGGATGGTAAGGACAAGCCAGGGAACTACAGACTGGTGAGCCTGACATTGGTGGTGGGCAAGTTGTTGGAGGGAATCCTGAGGGGCAGGATTTATATGTACTTGGAAAGGCAAGGACTGATTAGGGATAGTCAACATGGCTATGTGCGTGGAAAATCATGTCTCACAAACTTGATTGAGTTTTTTGAGGAAGTAACAAAACTGGCTCAAAGGTAGAAGACAGAGAGTTGTGGTGGAGGCCTGTGATCAGTAGAGTGCCACAAGGATCGGTGCTGAGCCCTCTACTTTTTGTCATTTACATAAATGATTTGGATGTGAGCATAAGAGGTGCAGTTAGTAAGTTTGCAGATGAAACCAAAATTGGGGGTATAGTGGACAGCGAAGAGGGTTACCTCAGATTACAACAGGATCTGGGACTAGATGGGCCAATGGGCTGAGAAGTGGCAGATGGTGTTTAATTTAGATAAATTCAAGGTGATGCATTTTGGGAAAGCAAATTTTAGCAGGACTTATATATTTAATGGTAAGGTCCTAGGGAGTGTTGCTGAGCAAAGAGACTTTGGAGTGCAGGTTCATAGCTCCTTGAAAGTGGAGTCGCAGATAGATAGGATAGTGAAGAAGGTGTTTGGTATGCTTTCCTTTGTTGGTCAGAGTATTGAGTATAGGAGTTGGGAGGTCATGTTACGGCTGTACAGGACATTGGTTAGGCCACTGTTGGAGTATTGCGTGCAGTTCTGGTCTCCTTCCTATTGGAAAGATGTTGTGAAACCTGAAAGGGTTCAGAAAAGATTTACAAGGATGTTACCAGGGTTGGAGGATTTGAGCTACAGGGAGAGGCTGAACAGGCTGGGGCTGTTTTCCCTGGTGCAATGAAGGCTGAGGGGTGACCTTATAGAGGTCTACAAAATTTTGAGGGGGCATGGATAGGGTAAATAGACAAAGTTTTTTCTCTGAGGTGGGGGAGTCCAGAACTAGAGGGCATAGGCTTAGGGTGAGAGGGGAAAGATATAAAAGAGACCTAAGGGGCAACTTTTTCACAAGGAGGGTGGTACATGTATGGAATGAGCTGCCAGAGAAAGTGGTGGATGCTGGTACAATTGCAACATTTAAGAGGCATTTGGACGGGTATATGAATAGGAAGGGTTTGGAGGGATATGGGCCGGGTGCTGGCAGGTGGGACTAGATTGGGTTGGGATATGTGGTCAGCATGGGTGGGTTGGACCGAAGGATCTGTTTCCATGCTGTACATTTCTATGACTCTATGACTCTGTATCCTAATAAATGGTTAATAAAGCTGTTGACCAGAGTGACTAGCTTTCTGTGAACCATAGACGTTTCAGTGATATTTGAGCTGGATTTGGAGAAATTCCAAATTGTGTTATGACCCAGCAAAGTAACGGAAATATAATGACCCTTGTGATTTACTGGTGACATAAATCTGACGTGAACAAATAATCCTTGTTTGGAGTTCTGCATTATGCAGAGAGAGCTCACTTAGCCCTGATACTTACTAAAAGTTCATTCCACCACAGTGACAATATTCCCCTGTGAGTTGACTTATTCAGTGGCTATGTGGGCTTCAAACTCCCTCTGGCAATTTCAGAAGACTTCGAAAGAAGTTTTTGGAATGTGATTATGTAAATAACATCAGCCAACTTTACCTCAAGTTTGAGTCTTCTTTCTGGAATGCAGGTTCCAACAGGAGAGAAATACCTGCCAGCAGTTTATCACAGGTTTTTATTAAAATTTCAAACAAAACATAAAAATCAGAAGAGGGCTTGTTGGAAGAGATCAGATATGATTTATTGCCAACAGGCTTTTAGAGTGTGATTTGAGAAGGTGTAGGGTAGACTTTATCATCAAACTTTCTTAAACTTTCCCATCTCTTTCTATTTTATCAATGCTACTGTGATCATTTCTCTCTCAGCCTGCCTCCCTGGTTTAATCACAACTTTCAGTCTGAAGGGACATACATGGGTGAAGCAGGCCTGGCAATGATGCCAAAGTCTAGACAAGATCATACAATAAGATCCCAATATCTTCGTCCATCTCCTTTTCCCTGCAACCTCTCTCTGTTTAAGGTTTGTCTTAATGCTCCTCACTGAAGATTTCTTTCCAAGTGCTCAGCTTATTTCCCAGTCACTCCATCCTTTATCTTAAATTGAAACCTTTTAATTCCCAAACTCCATTGTCACTAATCATTGTCCAATCTGCTTGACATCCGCATTCCCCCCACAACATGATGGCTTTTCATCCTTGTTTTAGAGTTTACAACTGCTAATTAAACCAGTGTTGGCTAGTGTATGAAGGTTCCTAATATATTATTGTTTCCAAGACAGTATTCTACTGTTAAAGATTAATCTATTGCTTTACATTGAAATTGCATTTTTATTTTGTATTTAACAGGAGAATGACATGGGGCTGAATGTTAAGACCATAAGACATAGGAGCAAAAATTAGGCCATTCAGCCCATCAAGTCTGCTCTGCCATTCAATCACGGCTGATAAGATTCTCAACCCCATTCTCCTGCTTTCTCTGCGTAACCCTTCATCCCCTTGATCTTCAAGAACCTATTCTGCCTCAGTCTTAAATATACTCAATGATCTGGCCTCCACAGTCCTCTGTGGTAATGAATTCCACAGATTCACCACTCTCTGGCTAAAGAACTTTTTCCTCATATTCATTCTAAAAGGTCTTCCCTTACTCAAAGGCTATGCCCTCAGTTCCTGGTCTCTCCTGCCCATGAGAACATTTTCCCAACATCTACTCTGTCCAGGCCATTCACTATTCTGTATGTTTCAATTCGATCCTCCCTCATCCTTTGAAACTCCATTGAGTATAAACTCCTCAAAAATTCCTCATATGTTGAGCTTTTCATTCCTGGTATCGTTCTCATGAACCTCTTCTGAACACACGCCAGGGCCAGTACATCCTTCCTGAGGTATGGGGCCCAACACTGAGCACAGTACTCCAAATGTGGTCTGACCACAGCCTTATAGAGCCTCAGAAGTACATCCCTGCTTTTATTGCATTTGCCTTCCTAACTACTGACTCAACCAGCAAGTTTACCTTAAGAGAATCCTAGACTCAAACTCCCAAGTCTCTTTGCACTTCAGACTTTTGAATTTAGAAAATAGCCCATGTATTTATTCTTCCTACTAAAGTGCATGATCCCACGTTTTCCCACATTGTACTCCATCGGCCACTTCTTTGCCCACTCTCCTAACCTGTCCAAATTCTTCTGCAACCTCCCCACCTCCTCAATGCGACCTGTCCTTTTACCTTTGTATCATCTGCAAATGTAGCCAGAATGCCCTCAGTTCATTCATCCAGATCTTTAATGTATAAAGTGAAAAGTTGTGATCCCAACACTGAGACTTGTGGAATACCAGTTGTCACTGGCTTCCACCCTAAGATGGAAAGACCCTTTTATCCCCACTCTCTGCTTTCTGTCAGATGACCAAGCTTCTATCCATGCTAGCACTTTGCACCTGTTGCTGTTTAAGCTCCAGGCCACAATGTAGTCCTGTCCTTAACTATCCCATCCTTCATCACTCTAAATGACTGTTACTCCCTCCCACAATGCTGACAGACATTGCGAATTTCTCCAGGGTTTCTGTTTTTATTTCAGATTTCTAGCACCTGTAGTACTTTGCTGTTATAAAACATTGAACCCATGTTTCTGAAGCAAGGCTAATAGAGCTAACCAGTCCTTTACTCCTACCCAGAGTCCTATCATTCAATCATTGGATGACCTACTTGGAGGGGACACCAGATAAGTGTTTTTACTAATGCTATGTGCCCAATGTTTGTGTAATAGGTTAAATCAAGACTGTTCACAGCTAAATGTCACTTGAGAATTACTCCTCTTGAATTACGTTTAGAAATCACAAGGTATAAGGGGGCATATATGATTTTTGAGTCTGTCTGCCTTTCTCAGGTAGGAAAAAGTGTTGCTGGAAAAGCGCAACAGGTCAGGCAGCATCCAAGGAGCAGAAGCATCGAAGGGCTCATGCCCAAAACGTCGATTCTCCTGCTCCTTGGATGTTGCCTGACTTGCTGTGCTTTTCCAGCAACACTTTTTCAGCTCTGATCTCCAGCATCTGCAGTCCTCACTTTCTCCTTTTTCAGGTAAGGACAGACTTAATAGCAAATCCTTGATATGACTTGATTTTAGTGAGACAAAGTCAAGACAAGCTTATTGAATTCTCAAATAAACTATAGCAACGAACATGAGTGATGATTGACAGTTCAACACAGAGTATACTCCTGTGTCAAGATCTGGAAGACAGCGCCAAATAAACAAAGTAACTCCACAACGACTCCATTACCATGTCACCCTTTATTTACACCTCGTGCACAGTGCATGACACTGACCCAGTGAGATCAGAGCCAGATGTCAGCGTGAACAGAACCTCTGACACTGCTGTTTATATCTGTCAGCAAGGGCTCCCTGATTGGACTACGTTAACAGCTCTAATCAGGGAACTCAGATTCTATGAATCCACCTGGCTGATCTCGTTATAATCAATACAGTTTCTCTCGCAGTTTTGGACACCTGGCTTTTGAACAAATCACCCTCTCTACATATCCATTTTCTCTTTTTTTGTTCTTATCTTTTGATTTTTATCTCCACTGCACAGAAAGACAAAGTGTGCATCATTTTCATTCTGACTGTCATCCAATTAACACCTTTGTCACCCCCATCATATTCAGCCCTGTGTATGAGGTAACATTTGCTTTACCAACCAGGAATATTTGATGTGCCTGTTGTGGATATTGTATATTTAACATAATTTAGTGTTCTACGTGTCTCAAAGCTTTTACAACCCATGGTTCCTTATCTGGTAGTGACAGAGAAGCAGTTTTTAACAGTTTTCAAGGTGTCGTCCACTTGCACTGAGCAAGCCCTTTACAGCTTGACAAAAATGCCCAGAATTCCACTGACCTGCCATTTTTTTTAATGCAGAGCTTGACTTTGACGTTTCTCATTTAACTGTTCCATAAAGAAAGAACATCTACAAAATCAAGAATTAATCAATCACAAGGTTAGATGCTAGCCTCTAATATTAAGGTTTATTTTTAACAATTTGCATGTTGTTAATTTTCTAATCATCTTACAGGCACATATTCCTTTGCTAAGCATAAGCTACAGGAACTAAGCAACAGAGTTAGTGGGTTCAGTTAGTGAGTCCCTGCCCCTCTCAGTAATTAACCTCAGTCAAGTGTAAAGATATTATTAAATTAGAGAGGCTTCAGAAGACATTTACCACGTTGTTGTCAGGTATTGATGGTTAGAGTTATAAAGAAAGGCTGAATAGGCTGGGACTTTTTACACTGGAGTGTAGGAGGTTGAGAGGTGACCTATAGACGGTTATAAAATCACGAGGGTTATAGATTAGGTTAATGGTAGGTATATTTTCCAAGGATGGGAGATTTCAACACTAGGGGGTATATTTTTAAGAAAAGAGGAGAGACATTTGAAAAAAAACACAAGGGACAAATTTTTTACATAGAAAGTGGTTAGCATGTGGAATGAACTTTCAGAGGAAGTGGTGGATGTTACAATGTTTAAAAGACATTTGGATAAGTACATAAATAAGAAAGGTGTGGAGGGATGTGGGCCAGGAGCAAGCAGCTGGGACTAGTTTAGTTGGGGATTATGGTCAGCATGGACTGGTTGGACCGAAGGGTCTGTTTCCATGTTGTATGACTATGATTCTATAAGTGGTTGGACTGGTCTGACCTGCACATTATTCTGGTTTTATTCATCAACCAATATATTGGTGACTTTTCTGTTTTTCAAGGTGAAGAATAATAATGCTAGGAGGTAACATCAATTTTTTGGAGGGCACTTGTAACGAAGTGGTAGTGTCCCTATGGAAAGTAAGGAGTGCAGATGCTGGAAGTCAGTCACTAAAATACGGAGTTGAAAAAGCACAGGAGCTCCTCTGATGCTGTCTGACCTGCTGTACTTTTCCAGTTCCACATTTTATCAACTCTGATTTCCAACATCTGCAGTCCATCCAATCCCTAATATTTCAGAGACCTGTTGCGGTGAAGTGATAGTGTTCTTGTTTCTGGGACAGGAACATAGAACATAGAACATAGAACATAGAACATAGAACATAGAACAATACAGCACAGAACAGGCCCTTTGGCCCACGATGTTGTGCCAAACTTCTAACCTAGATTAAGCACCCATCCAAATGCAGCTTAAAGGTCGCCAATGATTCTGACTCTACCACTCCCACGGGCAGCGCATTCCATGCCCCCACCACTCTCTGGGTTGAGCCTGATTTCAAGTCTCAACTGAGGTTTGTCATAACATAGAGTCATAGAGATGTATAGCATGGAAACAGACCCTTTGGTCCAACCCATCCATGCTGACCAGATATCCCAACCCAATCTAGTCCCACCTGCCAGCACCCGGCCCATATCCCTCCAAACCCTTCCTATTCATATACCCATCCAAATGCCTTTTAAATATTGCAATTGTACCAGCCTCCACCACTTCCTATTGATTGGTAAATATTAACATCAATATTTTCTTTCGTTTTTTTTAATATAATGATCACAAGCTGTTGTGTTGATGGCAGAGCTGGTAGAAGGTGGGATCTGGATCAACACATCCTGAACTCTTCCTTTTCAGTACCCAATACCGCATCCTCCAGTCAGATTCAGTCCAAATGAAATGTGATTCCCCTCTAGTGCCAGGGACAAAGCGGGATATACACCAATTGAATTTTATAGTCCCACGACATTACAGCCACATGAGAAGAGTCACTGAACTTCAAAATAACATAGTGGTTGTGAACGGTCTTTGGATAACAGGAGAGGGGTGAAATATCTCAAAATAAATACAAATTCTTTGCTGCCTACAGGAAAGTATAAACCGAACAGGACATTGGAGAATGGTTGTATTTACAAAGCTTTTGTTTTGGATTTTACATAGAACATTACAACGCAGTACAGGCCCTTCGGCCCCTCGATGTTGCTCTGACCTGTGGAACCACGCTAAAGCCCATCTAACTTACACTATTTCATTTTCATCCATATGTTTATCCAGTGGCCATTTAAATGCCCTTAAATTTGCCGAGTCTATTACTGTTGTAGGCAGGGTGTTCCATGCCCCAACTACTCTCTGAGTAAAGAAACTACCTCTGACATCTGTCCTATATCTATCACCCCTCAATTTAAAGCTATGTCCCCTCGTGCTAGCCATCACCATCTGAGGAAAAAGGCTCTCACTGTCCACCCTATCGAACCCTCTGATCATCTTGTATTTCTCTATTAAGTCACCTCTCAACCTTCTTCTCTCTAACAAAACCAGCCTCAAGTCCCTCAGCCTTTCCTCATAAGACCTTCCCTCCATACCAGGCAACATCCTGGTTTTGGTGAAACTCAGGAAGTAAAGGAACTGAGAGAGGGAAAAACGATCAACTCTCTGGTTACATGTTCAGAGGTATAGGAGACTGGTCAATTAAAACCTTGAAGACCACTCACCTCCCCTTGCCTTACAAATTGTTATCCATTCTCAAGATATTGTCATTGTTACCTGTCCCTGGAGACCCTGGCAAGGTGGTGGTCAGACACCTTCCTGAACTATGGTATTTGTAACTCTATGACAGGAGGATTTCCTAAAGGACACTGTGAATATCTGGGTTTTGATGACAATCTGATTGGTTCATGGTGTTTTAATACCAGCTGATGTTATTACTGGGCAAGTCAGATCCCAGAGTGAAACCTGGCTTGATAGTTCATATTTTATTTTCTCCTGGTAGGATTCTACAAGGCAGAGATTTATGGATCTCAAATGGTCAAGAACAGATTTAAGGTCACTTAAATGACCAATAAATCTCTTGAAGAGAATTAATTCTGGGAGTATTGTGATACCTCCAGGTGCTTGAATCTGTAAAACCAGAAACTCAGTGAAAAAATCGGAAGTGAGAAATGTATTTGTACACCTGAATGCATAAAAGTTAATAACGGAAAAATGCTTTGTGAGGGGTATGGGGGAGATATTATCTAAGTTAGTGGTTCTGAAAGGATTAATGCTGAAGATTGCATAAAATTCCATCCAACCTGATAATGCCTCATGGGTGGGGGAAGACAGAATAACATTTAGACAAAAACAGAAATTTCTGGAAAAGCTCAGCAGATCTGGCAGCATCTGAGGAGAGAAATCAGAGTTCGAGGAAGGGTCACTCAACCTGAAACATCAACTCTGATTTCTCTCCATTGATGCTGCCAGACCTACTGAGCTTTTCCAGCAATTTTGATTTTTTTTTGTCTCTGATTTACAGCAGCTCTTTTGGATTTCAAAGGAGACAGACCATCACTGGAGTCTCCTCATAGTCTGTCTCTTGGACAATTATGAACCTGTAGCTGAGTCAATCAGGCAATGAATCTCATTATGTTTCTGACAAAAGATTTTTCTTGTTAGGTGACCTAGTGGTTTTCCTCTCCAAAGAATTCCAAAGGTTTACAATTCTCTGAGTAAAGAAGATCCCTCAGTCCTAACTATTCAAAATGGTGCTGATTGTGGAAAAAATTGATACTTTTTACTGTATTTTACTGTATTATTCCCTGTAAAATACAAGTGACAATAAATAATTCATTTATTCATTCATTACCTGTATTTTGTCTCCCTCCCCCTTTGAATAGTAATAAAACATTAGCAGTTTTCCAATCCACTGGCATTTCTCCAGAATCCAATGATTTTTGGAAAGTTACAACCAACCCGTCCACTATCTCTGGAGCTACCTCTCTTAGGATCACATGGTGCAAACCATCAGGGCCAGGGGACCTGTGTGTTCATTCCATTTTCTCTTAAGACAGTTTAAAGTCCGACACTAATGTGTATAACTGGTATAATTTATTTTTCTAGTCAGTTCTAACTCCCCACACTGCACTATTTAGGATTAGTGATTTGCCGCTCTGTAACATCATCACATATTTGCTCCAGGGTTCTGAAGCCCTTTCACAAAATTATATGACTGAAGGAGAGTCTATCCTTGCTCTGCCACCTCCACCATGAGCCCTGAGTCAGCTCACCATTGATGTCTGAACTACCACCCCTCCTCCTCCTACCACCCTCTAATGAAGGAGTTGGCACTCTTCAGGTGCCATCTTTTCATTGCTGACTCCACCTCACCTGGGCCCACCTTACCTGGGTCCACTTCACCTTGGCCCACCCCACCTGGGCCCACCTCATCGTGGCCCAACTGACCTGGGCACACCCCACCTGGTCCCACCCCACCTTGGCCCAACTCACCTGGCCCACCCCACCTTGGCCCAACTTACCTGGGCCCACCCCACCTGGGCCCACCTCACCTTGGCCCAACTCACCTGGGCCCACCCCATCTGGGCCCACCCACCTGGGCCCACCTGGGCCCACCCCACCTTGGCCCAACTCACTTGGGCCAACATCACCTGGGCCCACCTCACCTTGGCCCACCTCATGTTGGCCCAACTCACCTGGGCCAACCCCACCTGGGCCCACCCCCCCTGGGCCCACCCCCCTGGGCCCACCCCACCTTGGCCCAACACACCTGGGCCTACCCCACCTGGACCCACCCCACCTGGGCCCACCTCATCTGGGCCAACCCCACCTGGGCTCACCTCACCTGGGGCCACCTCTCCTTGGCCTAACTCACCTGGGCCCACCCTACCTGGGCTCACTTCACCTGGGCCAAACTCACCTGGGCCCACCCCACCTGGGCCCACCCCACCTGGGCCCACCCCACCTGGGCCCACCTCACCTTGGCCCAACTCACCTGGGCCCACCCCACCTGGGCCCACCCCACCTGGGCCCACCTAACCTTGGCCCAACTCACCTGGGCCCACCCCACCTTGGCCCAACTCACGTGGGCCCACCCCACCTTGACCCAACTCACCTGGGCCGACTCCACCTGGGCCCACCCCACCTTGGCCCAACTCACCTGGGTCAACCTCACCTTGGCCCACCTCACGTTGGTCCAACTCACCTCGGCCCACCCTACCTTGGCCCAACTCACCTTGGCCCAACTCACCTGGCCCACCCCACCTTGACCCAACTCACCTGGGCCCACCCCACCTTGGCCCAACTCACCTGGGCCCACCCCACCTTGACCGAACTCATCTGGGCCCACCCCACCTTGGCCCAACTCACTTGGGCCCACCTCACGTTGGCCCAACTCACCTTGGCCCAACTCAACTGGGCCCTCCCCACCTTGGCCCAACTCACTTGGGCCCACCCACCTTGGCCCAACTCACCTGGGCCCGCCCCACCTGGGCTCACTTCACCTGGGCCAAACTCACCTTGGCCCAACTCATCTGGGCCCACCCCACCTTGGCCCAACTCACCTGGGCCCACCCCACCTTGGCCCAACTCACCTGGGCCCACCCCACCTGGGCCCTCCTCACCTTGGCCCAACTCACCTGGGCCCACCCCACCTGGGCCCACCCCACCTGGGCCCACCTAACCTTGGCCCAACTCACCTGGGCCAACCCACCTTGGCCCAACGCACCTGGGCCAACTCCACCTGGGCCCACCCCACCTGGGCCCACTCCACCTTGGCCCAACTCACCTGGGCCCACCCCACCTGGGCCTACCCCACCTGGGCCTACCCCACCTGGGCCTACCCCACCTGGGCCCACCCCACCTGGGCCTACCCCACCTGGGCTCACCCCACCGATACCACGGTCGATGTTCTTCTGGCATTGACTCGCCACCACCAGAGCTGGTCCCACCAACATCCGAGTCACTGTCTTTCAGGTGCTATATCTTCATTGCTGGGCCCACCTCATAGACTCTGCCACTAAGTCTGGATCCTGTGCTAGCCCCACACTCACCCCATGACCAGGAACCCCTAGCTCTGCTGCTTTAGCATAACACCTATTGTTGGAAAAATATTGAAGTCGATTATTAAGGAAGTAATTGCAGCACATTTGATAAATCATAATCTAATTGTGTAGCGTCATCATGGTTTCATGAAAGGGAAATAGTGTCTGAATCATTTGTTAGAATTTTTCAAGGAAGTCTCAACCAGAATAGATAGAAGGGAATCTCTAGGTGTGTTGTATTTGGACTTCCATAAGCATTTGACAAGGTACCTCACAAAATGTTAAGTTTTAAAAGCCCACGATGTTGGAGGCAATGTATTGGCATGGACTAAGAATGATCTCATGGGCAGGAAACAGCGGGTGGGTGCAACAGAGTTCTTTCTGAGGTTGGCAACACGTGACCAATGGATCAGTGCTGGGACCACGACTGATTACTATATATATATCAGTGACTTGGAGAAGGAAGTGAATGTACTATAGGCAAATTTGCAGACAACACTAAAACAGGTGGATTGGCAAGTTGTGAGAGGGATACAAACAGCTTACAGAAAAATATTCATAGGTTAACTAAATAGGCAAAAAGTTGGCAAATTGTATATAATATGTGAAAATGTGAAGTTTTTCATTTTGGAAGGGATATCAAAAGAACGGTATTATTAAATGGAGATAAACTGCAGAAATTTATAACACAAGGGACTTGGAGGACCTTGTATATGAGACCCAGAAAGCTAGCTCAGAGGGGTAGCAGGGAATTGGGAAGGCCAATGGAATGTTGGCCCTTATTTCAAGGAGTTTGGAGCATAAGAGTAGAGAAATCTTATTGCAACTGTACAAGGTGCTGGTGAGACCACATTTGGAGTACTGTGAACAGTTTTGGTCCCCTTATGCAAGGAAATATTTTATTTCATTGGAGGCAGTTCAGAGAAGGTTCACTAGGATGATCCCTGGTGTGGAGGGATCATCTTTTGAGCAAAGACTAAACAGGTTGGGACAGCATTCACTGGAGTTTCGAAGAATGAGAGGTGATCTCACTGAAACATATCAGATTCTTAAGGAGTTTGACAGGGTCAATGCTGAGAGGGTGTTTCCCCTTATGGGAGAGTTTCGGACCAGAGGGCACAGTCTCAGAATAAAGGGGCCTCAATTTAAAACTGAGCAGGGGAGGAATTTCATCTCTTGGAAAGTGTGATGGCGCTGCTCCTTTAACAAGGTTATGCTGTTCTTGGTTTTATTTTCGTTGGGGGTCATAAAAGTAGAGGTTCCGAAATGTCTGGGCTTATCTACCAGAAGAAGCTTTTAAGTTTAAAAAAAATATTTGTACAATGAAAGGGGAGTGGCCAGTTCTCCCAGTTCAGGGTTTGGTTTGGGTTTAGCAAGCAGTCAATTTTTGTGCAGCTTCTGGTCAAGTCTTAGCCGGGAACCCAGAGAGGCTGCTGGACCCAAAGAAACAGCTCCATGCTGATTCTATCACTCTCTCTCTGACATCTCTCCTGTAAGAAAATGGGTTTTATTTTACCTTTTTTTGCCAAGGGGTTATTTATGGGGATGTTGCAAGTATTTGGAACTGCATCATTATGTTGTGATAGAGTTGACTGGGTTTTCAAATAGTTATGTTATTCTAAAGTTGGTTTTCTTTTGTTTGTGTATAAATGAATTCTATTTTGTTTGAAACTGAGTGGTTGGGCCAGATGTATCACTCCAGGAATATTCACATTACACCTTCTTAAAACAACGAGAAAAATTAAGATCTGGCTACCTTCTTGAAATGTTTCGAGTGGGTTTGGCCTGCTCCATAACTCAAATCTTTGGAACTCTTTGCCACAGGGAGCTGTGGGGGGAGAGTCCTTATGTATATTTAAGGCTGAGAAAGATTCTCGATCATTCAGGTCTCACAAATCTAGTCCCTTTTTTTCTCAAAAAGGCTCAAGCAAACTCTGTCCTTGAATTTTTTCATAGGAGTAATAACCCGGGCTGGGCTCTGAACAGTCTGGTTTGGTACAGAAAAGGATTTTGAGAGGCCTTTTGTTTATATGTAAACAGATGAGACTTCAGGCCAAAGTGGTCATGTTTTAGAAGTGACCTGTATAATGAAAGGGGAGTGTTCAACTCTCTAGCTGAGCTGAGCTGAGTGGAAACTCTCGCTCTTTCTGCCTCTCAACTTCAACCTGGAAGCATGTGTTCCATTTATACTGGGCTTTAAAGGGAGTTTGCTTGTTGGGACTGTTGTGTATATTCGGAACAGCATAATTAATTCTAGTTAGATAGGTTGAGTTCTGTCAGGGTTCTTTATTCTGTTCTTTGTGTTTCAATGTGTAATTTTGTAAATAAATGTTTGTCTGTTTTAACATCTAGTAATCAACTGAGCCAACTTAATCCGAGTAATTTTCACTGTACACTTACCAAAACAAATTGCAAAGTTATGGTCTGGGGCTGCCTGCTTAAGAATGTTTTGAGTGGTCTGGCCTAGTCCATAACAGGTTGGGGGCTCTTTGCAGGATTTTAAACAGCGAGTGGTAGGTGCTAGTGTCTTTATTTTGGGTGTTGGTTTGGTTGGGTAGGTAAAGCTTGAAATGGGAGTGACTCTTTCAGTTGCCAAAGTTTTTTGGATGTGGATGCGGTGACTTTGGAAGTTTTGCAAAAAGTGAATAGAATTTTGCAAAAAGATTTGCAAAAAGTTGCAAGAATTAGCAGAGAAGCTGGAATTGGAGCTGCCTGCTTCTGTGAGGAAAGGAGAGATAATTACAGCATTTAAACTTGTTGGATAAACCATCAGAATCGATAGAGATGGCAAGAATTCAATTACAAATGAAGCAGCTCGAGTTAGAGGTGAGAGATAAGGAAAGGGCAGCAGAAATGAAACATTTTGAGTTATGTTTAAAAACAGAAGAGAGGGAAAAAGAAAGAGCAGCAGAATGGAGAGAAAAAGAGAGAGCAGAGAAAGAAAAAGAGAGAGCTTTTGAACTTCAAAAACTGACACTTGAAAAGGAAAGTCAGCTTGAAAGGCTGGAGATAAAAGCTGAGGGTAGGCTCAGTGAGGAAGTAGTGCGAACTCATGTGGAAGAGCAAAGAGTTAAAACAGCAAGGTTAGCAGCTGAAGGGTCTGATGATTATGAGCTGGTCCATAAAACATGGTTTGGCTTCCAGAATCAATTTCAGTCCATAAGGGATAGAAATTGGGGCAAAAAGAAATCCTCACGTGGAAAGGGAAAATAGATCTCAGTGAAGATCATAAGGATAAAAAAGGTTAAAAAAGAAACTCTTGAGGGGGACAAAGAAGTTAAAAAGCTGCAGTGCTTTCATTGTAATAAAGTGGGCCACACAAAATCACAGTGTTGGCATGGAGAAAGCCAGATGTAGGAAAACCAGACAACCCTTGAAGTTTTGTTGGACTAGTAACAAAAAGGCACAAGGGAAGTGAGACAGCTGCCTCAGAGTGTACAAGATGATCAGAGGTTGGTTAAGGAGGACATGCCAGATCTGCTTAAAAAATATACATGCAGAGGCATGGGATTGAGGGTGATTTAGCAGTTTGTTTTAGAAACTGGCTTTCTGTAAGACGGCAGCGAGTGGTGGTTGATGGAAAATATTCAGTCTGGAGTCCGGTTACTAGTGGTGTGCCACAAGGATCTGTTTTGGGACCACTGCTGTTTGTCATTTTTATAAATGACTTAGACACAGGCAAATGTGGATGGGTTAGTAAATTTGCAGATGACCCTAAAGTCGGTGGAGTAGTGGACTGTGTGGAAGAATGTTACAGGTTGCAGGGTGACTTGGATAAACTGCAGAATTGGGCTGAGAGGTGGCAAATGGAGTTCAATGCAGCTAAATGTGAGGTGATACACTTTGGGAAGACTAACAGGAAGGCAGAGTACTGGGTCAATGGAAAGATTCTTGGTAGTGTGGATGTGCAGAGGGATCTTGGTGTCCACGTACATAGATCCCTAAAAGTTGCCACCCAGGTGGATAGTGCTGTTAAGAAGGTATACGGTGTGTTAGGTTTCATTGATGGAGGGATTGAGTTCCAGAGCCACAATATCATGCTGCAACTGTACAAAACGCTGGTGCGGCCACACTTGGAATATTGTGTACAGTTCTGGTCCCCATATTCCGGGAAGGATGTGGAAGCATTGGAAAAGGTGCAGAGGAGATTTACCAGGATGTTGCCTGGTCTGGAGGGAAGGTCTTATGTGGAAAGGCTGAGAGACTTGGGTCTGTTCTCATTGGAAAGAAGAAGGCTAAGAGGGGATTTGATAGAGACATACAAGATGATCAGAGGATTAGATAGGGTGGACAGTGAAAGACTTTTTCTTAGAATGATGATGTCAGCTTGTATGAGGGGGCATAACTACAAATTGAGGGGTGATAGATTTAAGACAGATGTCAGAGGCAGGTTCTTCACTCAGAGAGTGGTAAGGGCATGGAATGCCTTACCTGCCAATGTAGTTAACTCAGCCACATTAGGGAGATTTAAACAATCCTTAGATAAGCACATGGATGATGATGGGATAGTGTAGGGGGACGAGCTGAGAATAGTTCACAGATCGGCGCAACATCGAGGGCTGAAGGGCCTGTTCTGCGCTGTATTGTTCTACGTTCTATGAACTATGTTCTATTAAAGTTTATTCACGTAGGCCAGGAGCAATAGGTAAGGAGGTTAAATATGAAGGGACATAGGATTTTCTCAGTCTGTAATGCTGAGGGATGAGGAGATCTGCGCTCTTGAAGGACTATTGCCTGAAAAGGTACTGGTAACAGGAACTCATTGTGAGACAAAAAGTGCTCAATTATGTAAAGTGAGGCTACAGAGTCCAGAGAAAAGTGGAGAATTTGTGGAATGAGTACTGGACAAACTCTCAGCTCCAGGAATACAATTTGTTCTTGCGAATGCTAAAAGAATGTTTTGAGTGATCTGGCTTAATTCATAGCACATGGAATCAAAGGTTCCAGAGAGAGGACAGGAAAGTGGATGTGAGGAGTGTGGAATTTGGCATGATCTTATTGAATGGAGGAGCTTGAGGGGCCAAATGGCTTACTCCTGTTCCTGTTTGTTATGGTTTGCATGAAGAAGCTAGATTATTTGTGACCTAACATCGTTATAATGTTGAGCCTGGTGCATCAATGGTGACCACATACAACAGTTATTAGCTTTAATGTAATAATAAATTGCGGTGCTTTGAAATCAAAGCCTGAGGCAGTACATGCCTTTATCTCCTCCTGCACTGGTCTATCCCCAACATAAATTTATCATGTGGATAAAATAACACAATAGAATAACTTTTAACGTTAGTCATTGGAGATTTATAATCATTAATGAAATCCCCATCCTCCCCCACCAACAACCATTGAAAGTTTTCTCATAGGCATCCTACAACTTAAAAATAGTAAACAATAGCAAATTTCAAGTACATTCCTTGGGACTGCAGCATTCCTGGGCTCTGGTTTGTGTCTGACAGGATTTATTTATAGGTTGAGAGAAAAAGTTTGGTAGAATTTAATATTAACTGAATTGAATTGAATTGAATTTATTGTCATGCACTGAAGCACAGTGAAAAGCTTTGTTTTGTGACCAAGACAGGCAGATCAGAGAGTTAAGTAGCATAGATAAGTAAGTAATAGGTAAACAGAGGCAAAAACAAAAACGCAGGTACAGGCAAAAGTTAAGAATTTGTGGGTCCATTCGGTATTCTAACAACAGTAGGGTAGAAACTGTTTGAAAACAGTTTCTGTACCTTCTCCCCGATGGTAGAGGTTGTAGAAAAACATTGCCAGGGTGGGATGGATCTTTGAGAATGCTGGCGGCCTTTCCTTGACAGTGGGCCTGGTAGATAGATTCTATCGATGGGAGGTTGGCCTTTGTGATTGTCTGGGCCAAGTTCACCACTCTCTGTAAATGTCTCCAATCTGAATGGTCCAGTGGCCAAACCAGGTAGTGATACATTTAGACAGACTGTTTTCAATGGCACACCTATAAAAGTTGGTAAGGGTATTTGCCGTCATGCCAAATTTCCTCAGCTGCCTGAGGAAGAAGAGACATTGTTGGGCCTTTGTAACCAGTGCGTCCACATGAAGAGTCCAAGAAAGCTTGTTGTGGATGAGCACTCCCAGGAGCTTGACACTCTCCACTCATTCCATCTCTATGTTGTTAATGTGCAGGGGGGCATGAGTAACATCCCACTGAAAGTCAATAATGAGTTCCTTGGTTTTGCTGGCACTGAGAGCTAGGTTGTTCTCAGTGCACCATTTTTCCAGGTCTTCCACCTCCTGTCTGTAGTCTGTTTCGTCGCCATCTGAGATTTGACCCACTGTGGTGGTGTCATCAGCCAACTTGTAAATGGCATTAACATAACCTGTTCTGATGTGGGAATTTACTTTATTACTTTAATTAACCAATTAATTTAAAATATGATCTGGTACAATTGAAACTGAAAAAAAAAAGCAAAGCAGACTGTTCCCTCCTCTCTTCTACAGAATCACAAAAAAACCCATTTCACATTCACCCCCACTGTAGACTTTCCTGGTGGATCCCAACCTTTTCCCATTCACTGCCACTGTAGACTTTCTCAATGGACTTAACACCCATCCTTACTGTAGAATGCATAGAGGTGATAAGGGAGAGACAGTGAGTGAGACATTCGAAAAGAGAGAGTGATTTTGAACTTATGAAAGACCATAAAGAAGACCACAAGAAATAAGAACAGAAGATCACTCAGTCCCTCCAACCTGCTCCACCATTCAGGAGGATTGAACTGCTCAGCTCTCACATTCTATATTGAAAATGCCATAAACATTTACTTCAACATGGCAACCCAAACAGTGAGTATTGGTAAGTGGACTGTAAGAACCATTACTGCTGATCCTAAGACTAACCTCATCTGATACGATCATAAATTCATTTCCCAGCAGCTGTGATAAAGAAAGAGCTGACCAGATCCTCACTGCATTCCTTCATTGACTGAATTTGTGTCTGTCTCAGTCTCCCTATGGACTTTATTTCCTGAGTTTCCAAAATCAGTTTGAATCCAGTCAACATAGAGCATCAGAAGAGAAGAAAATCTCGCTGACTGTTTCATTCTGGTCCTTGTTAATCGGCTGAAAGTAACTCAATCAAAGTGCAGGCATCAGGTGTGGGTGCAGTACCAGAGGAGAATGAGCATGAAATGTTGGCAAGGATGAAATTATTCAGTTAATGCAAAGCAGAAAGAACATCCATCATCTGATTCCCCACAGTATCAACAATATTCACAAACTGTCTCATCTCCAACTCCTCCAGCCAATTAGGCAACAATCTCAGGCTTGCATCACAATTAAGTGCAACTTTGCTACTCACTCAGTAAAATGAGATCGGATGTGAGTTTTGACTTGGTAGCTGTTGGCAATGATATATAAGTGCAACTTTCACTCATTTGTTCTCTGCTTCAGCACCAGACAACATCAGACAAATCTTGAACTCCATGTTGAATGAATAATCAATAGTAGAGGATGATAATTAAACAGCGATCTATATAAACAGGATCAGGATGTAAGTATACAGTCTGTGCAGGCTGAAGGAGTGCTGCGTTCTCTGAGGGACAGTTTTTCAGGTGAGGTATTAAACTGAGACCTGTCCTGTTTAATGAGGAACAGGAGGCTTCTCAGTGCTATAATCAGCATTGCTTTAATCTGACCTCAAACAATGCTGGCAAAAATGAAGAGAGTTGAAATGTCTAATACAAGAGGGAATGCATTTAAAGTGAGAGGGGGAAAGTTCAAAGGAGATGTGAGGGGAAACCATTTTACACAGAGAGTGGTAGGAGTCTGGAATGCTTTGTCAGGGATGGATGGTGGAGGCAGATATGTTAGGAATATTCAAGGGACTTTTAGATAAGCACATGAATATGCAAGGAATGGAGGGGGAAGGACCAAGGGCAGGCAGAAGGAATTAGTTTAATTCGGTGTTATGTTTGGCACAACTTCACAGGCCAAAAGGCATTTTACACGTATGTGAGGAATAAGAGAATGATCGAAGAAAGAGTAGGGCTGATCAGGGATAGCATAGGGAACTTGTGTATAGAGTCTGAGGAGTTAGGGGAAGCCCTAAATGAGTTTTTTGCTTCTATCTTTACTAAAGAAAAGGACCTTATAGTGAATGTAACCATTGAGGAGCAGCTAAGTATGCTGGAACGGATAGAGATTGAGGAAGCTGATGTGCTGAAAATTTTGATAAACATTAAGATTGACAAGTTGCCAGGGCCAGACCAGATTTGTCCTCGGCTGCTTTGTGAAGCGAGAAATGTGATTGCTTCGCTACTTGCGAAGATCTTTGCATCCTCGCTCTCCACCGGAGTCGTACCTGAGGACTGGAGGGAGGCAAATGTAATTCCTCTCTTCAAGAAAGGAAATAGGGAAATCCCCGCAATTACAGACCAGTCAGTCTCATGTCTGTCATCTGCAAGGTGTTAGAAAGGATTCTGAGGGATAGGATTTATGACCATCTGGAAGAGCATGGCTTGATTAAATGCAGTCAGCGCGGCTTTGTGAGGGGCAGGTCATGCCTCACAAATCTTATTGAGTTCTTTGAGGATGTTACTAGACAAGTTGATGTGGGTCGAGCAGTGGATGTGGTGTATATGGACTTCAGCAAGGCATTTGATAAGGTTCCCCATGGTAGGCTTATTCAGAAGGTCAGGAGGAATGGGATACAAGGAAATTTAGCTGTCTGGATACAGAATTGGTTGGTCGACAGAAGACGCAAGTGGTAGTGGAAGGAAAGTATCCTGCCTGGAAGTCAGTGGTGAGTGGTGTTCCACAGGGCTCTGTTCTTGGGCCTCTACTCTTTGTAATTTTTATTAATGACATGGATGAGGAGATTGAAGGATGCGTTAGCAAGTTTGCAGATGACACAAAGGTTGGAGGTGTCGTTGACAGTATAGAGGACTGTTGTAGGCTGCAGTGGGACATTGACAGGATGCAGAGATGGGGTGAGAGGTGGCAGATGAAGTTCAACCTGGATAAATGCGAAGTGATGCATTTTGGAAGGTCGAACTTGAAAGTTGAGTGGAGGATTAAGGATAGGATTCTTGGCAGGGTGGAGGAACAGAGGGATCTTGGTGTGCAGGTACATAGATCCCTTAAAATGTCCACCCAAGTGGATTGGGTTGTTAAGAAAGCATATGGTGTTTTGGCTTTCATTAACAGGGGGATTGTGTTTAAGAGTTGTGAGATCTTGTTGCAGCTCTATAAAACTTTGGTTAGACCGCATTTGGAATACTGCATCCAGTTCTGGTCGCCCTATTATAGGAAAGATGTGGATGCTTTGGAGAGGGTTCAGAGGAGGTTTACCAGGATGCTGCCTGGACTGGAGGGCTTATCTTATAAGGAGAGGTTGACTGAGCTCGGACTTTTGTCATTGGAAAAAAGAAGAAAGATAGGGGACCTAACTGAGGTGTACAAGATAGTGAGAGGCATAGATAGAGTTGATAGCCAGAGACCTTTTCCCAGGGCAGAAATTGTTCACACGAGGGGTCATAGTTTTAAGCTGTTTGGCGGAAAGTATAGAGGGGATGTCAGAGGCAGATTCTTTATGCAGAGAGTTGTGAGAGCATGGAATGCGTTGCCAGCAGCAGTTGTGGAAGCGAGGTCATTGGGGATATTTAAGAAACTGCTGGACATGCATATGGTCACAGAAATTTGAGGGTGCATACATGAGGATCAGTGGTCGGCACAACATCGTGGGCTGAAGGGCCTGTTCTGTGCTGTACTGTTCTATGTTCTATGTTCTGTGTTACCCTGCCATTCATCTCAATTGCCATCCTTGGCACCTGCTATGTTAAAACTGTTTGCTCTGTCCACAGGAGAACAGCACAGAACTTTCATTCCGTCCAGCAAACACAGCAGTGGATAGCACGGGTTTCAAAAATGAATAATTCAGAATGGCCAAAACACAAAATGGTCCTTGTGAGAATCTGTCAAGGTGAGAGAGACCACTAAGCGAGTGTAAATCCTTTCTCAACATTCACATATTTTAATCAAGAGCACTGTGTACTACTGAGCACTGAGTGAAAATTCTGCTGAGCTTCCCACTCATTGATGGGACTCCTGACCTATTGGTGGGCAAAGTGTGACAAGGGGTAGATGATGTGAGTCACTATCTCAGCACTGTCTACAAATTTATATCTCAAGAAAGATGTGAAACAATCTGCAGAACAAGGAAATCTTTCTGCATTTAGGAGAAATCCAAACTGACAGACAGTCTATAACAATATTAGCCAGACGAGTTTGCCAGACAGTGTGAATGCTGCGCTAGCAACACCAGTGTCTTTGTAAAGACCTGATTTCTTGAACAAAACAAACACATTAACAGTCAAATTTACAAGTTGTGGATTTTCATTTCTCTGCCACAGTCAGATTTACAGAGCACCACAATAATAATGGTGGCAATCATTGAATTTATTAAACCACTAATAAAGAGTTTATACAATCAGTGTTGGGGGCCATCAGTCAGCATGTATTATGTTTTTCTAACAGGATAAAATAGATCCTGCCTAATTCATACACAATGCGAATGTTACAAGGTTATGTTTCTGCAGAGAGAGCGTGAGTTGTTCATAATTGTACATATTTTACAAAAACTTTGCAAGCTTTACAAACTTTTCTATTTCTTCTCCTTTCACATTCACTCAGATTGCAATAAATTCACACGTAATCTGCCAACATCACCCTGTGCAAGAATGGATCAGGACGTTGGCAGATCTTACAAATGTTGTTAGAGGCATTCCAGCTGGACAGTGACCCCAGTGGTCAGGATTCTCACACCTTGGGACAACACTACAGGCTAATTGGAAATTTGATTGGAAATTTGAGGGACAGCAAACACATAGGCTGCATGCAGGCCAGATCCAGCAAATCCCAGTCCTTTATAACTGGCCTGTCAACAATGGCTGAATGAGAAACACACCTCATATGTCTGAGTCAGAAAATCATGGGGTTGGATTCTGCCCCCAAGATTGGACCACAAAATCTAGGCTAATATTCCAGTACAATACTGAGGGAGAGTTACAATGTCAAAGGGTATAATGTTAGAAGGTCAGAGCTGAGGAAGTGATGCCCTGACAGAGGGTCAGTACTGAGGGAGTGCTGCACTGTTGGAGGGTCAGAACTAAGGGAGAGCTACACTGTTGGAGGGTCAGTACTGCAGGAGTGCCGCACTGTTGGAGGGTCAGTACTGAGGGAGTGCCGCACTGATGGAGGGTCAGTACTGAGGGAGTGCTGCACTGTCAGAGGGTCAATATTAAGGGAATGCAGCATAGTTGGAGGGTCAGTACTGAGGGATTCCTGCACTGTTAGAGGGTCAGTACTGAGGGAGTGCTGCATTGTCAGAGGGTCAGTAGTGAGGGAGTGCTGTGCTGTTGGTGGGTCAGTACTGAAGGAGTGCTGCACTGTCAGAGGGTCAGTACTGAGGGAGTGCTGTGCTGTTGGAGGGTCAGTACTGAGGGAGTGCTGCGCTGTTGGAGGGTCAGTACTGAGGGAGTGCTGCACTGTCAGAGGGTCAGTACTGAGGGAGTGCTGTGCTGTTGGATGGGCAGTACTGAGGAAGTGCTGCACGTCAGAGGGTCAGTACTGAGGGAGTGCAGCACTGTCAGAGGGTCAGTACTGAGGGAGTGCTGAACCGTTGGAGGGTCAGTACTGAGGGAGTGTAGCACTGTTGGAGGGTCAGTACTGAGGGAGTGCTGCACTGTCGGAGGGTCAATATTAAGGGAATGCAGCATAGTTGGAGGGTCAGTACTGAGGGATTCCTGCACTGTTAGAGGGTCAGTACTGAGGGAGTGCTGCATTGTCAGAGGGTCAGTAGTGAGGGAGTGCTGTGCTGTTGGTGGGTCAGTACTGAAGGAGTGCTGCACTGTCAGAGGGTCAGTACTGAGGGAGTGCTGTGCTGTTGGAGGGTCAGTACTGAGGGAGTGCTGCGCTGTTGGAGGGTCAGTACTGAGGGAGTGCTGCACTGTCAGAGGGTCAGTACTGAGGGAGTGCTGAACTGTTGGAGGGTCAGTACTGAGGGAGTGTAGCACTGTTGGAGGGTCAGTACTGAGGGAGGGCAGAACTATCAGAGGGTCAGTACTGAGGGAGTGCTGTGCTGTTGGAGGGTCAGTACTGAGGGAGTGCTGCACTGTCAGAGGGTTAGTACTGAGGGAGTGCTGCACTGTTGGAGGGTCAGTACTGAGGGAGTGCTGAACCGTTGGAGGGTCAGTACTGAGGGAGTGTAGCACTGTTGGAGGGTCAGTACTGAGGTAGGGCAGAACTATCAGAGGGTCAGTACTGAGGGAGTGCTGTGCTGTTGGTGGGTCAGTACTGAGGGAGTGCTGCACTGTCAGAGGGTCAGTACTGAGGGAGTGCTGCACTGTTGGAGGGTCAGTACTGAGGGAGTGCTGCACTGTCAGAGGGTCAGTACTGAGGGAGTGCTGTGCTGTTGGAGGGTCAGTGCTGAGGGAGTGCAGCACTGTCAGAGGGTCAGTACTGAGGGAGTGCTGTGCTGTTGGAGGGTCAGTACTGAGGGAGTGCAGCACTGTCAGAGGGTCAGTACTGAAGGAGTGCTGCACTGTTGGAGGGTCAGTACTGAGGGAGTGCTGCACTGTTGGAGGGTCAGTACTGAGGGAGTGCTGCATGTTGGAGGGTTCGTGCTTGTTGTTTGGCCCTATTACTGTGCTGAATAGGACAGACTTTTATTGGCCTTCCATGAGGCACCATGGGCCATCAGCAGCAGAAAAATTATCCTCCAGCAAAATGAGGTATCAAATGGGTGAAGCTACCAAACAGGTTTACTTGCATACTAAACCATGGAGCATCATGTGATAGGCAGAGCTAACCGATCCCACTACCAATGTGATCTAACCTCTGCAGTCTTGCTCCAACCAGTTGCAAATGATGGTGGACAATTAAACAACTCACTGGAGAATGAGGCTCCACAAAGGCGTCCTCAATGACGGGGAAGCCCAGCACATCAGCGCAAAAGACAAGACTGGAGTATCTGCCCTGATCAGGTGAATGCTTAAACTCTGATACTGCAGTTAACATTCCTATGTAAGCCAAGATCATTAATACATTCTTCATCTTGCTAATAGACTCTTACTGTGTGCTGCCACAATGTCTGCCAAATTGTCAGAAGACAAACAGAAATTGCTCTCCAAAAGTACTTCAAAACATTTCCAGGCTTCTTGTCAACATTTTCCAAACTGTATACATGATGATGAAATGTTCATGGTACAGTGGTGACA
Source organism: Chiloscyllium punctatum (assembly GCF_047496795.1). Classification (NCBI taxonomy): domain Eukaryota; kingdom Metazoa; phylum Chordata; class Chondrichthyes; order Orectolobiformes; family Hemiscylliidae; genus Chiloscyllium; species Chiloscyllium punctatum. The sequence goes on along the minus strand of NC_092767.1, from coordinate 80,500,314 downwards.
TTTTTGAACTACATTTCATATTAATGGAATTCTCATGGTCACTCTTTGTATTCAAGGAGTGTCAAAATGAGACAAGTTTTGTGTTGGATCCTAAAGCCAGCAGATTAGAGAATTGGGAAAAGTGTAAATGGAGTGACCGATTGGGCCAGTGGCCATTACTCACTAATTCCAAAGGTGCCTTTATGGATGTCTGAAAGCTGGCCTACCCATACACTTTAGAAAGGTTTATCATGGACATTAAACCTGAGTCAAAGCTCAATACCAAATAGACAAAGTGGTAGTCTCTTAATCTGACAGCTTCTGGAGCAATCTTTCAAGCCTTAAATCTGATTCTCACCCACCCCGACGTTATGAGTCAAAATTGATGGTGAAGTCGACAATGAAGTGAAATACTCCAATAATGAGAGGTATCGCTATCTCCAACAGAGAGATTACAAGCTACACATCACAATATTATGTTAATTCATAAATAACAATAACTAACAATTGAGATTTTAACCCAGAGTTTTGCTGAATGGTCATATATAACAAACATTAGTTACAGGGCTCAGTGATGTTATATTATTCAAAATGTACTGAGGAAACAAAAGCAACAGCCTTTAAAATCTAATTATTTTTGGTTAAGCTTTAGGTGCATGAGGAGTGGGCAGTAGTAGGAAGAGGTTCCCAGACTCATACCTTGATTGGACTTTGTCCACTTGCTCCAATCTCTTCAGAAAAGACTCAAAGTTGTCCTTTCCCATATTGACATTTACGGTCCTGGGATAGGTATTGGTCACTCTTTGGCACCACCTTTTAGAACTCTCCTGAACTGTTGGTCCTTTTCTTCAACAGGTCCATACATGTGAGCACGGTTCTCCAAAGGCCCAGTGACAGAGACAGTGCCTGATGTGACAAGTGGTCATGAGAGTCTCCAGGCCACAGATTTGATCCCTGGCTCTGGGTGGGATCAGCAGGCAGGGTGGGGCTGGGGGAGGGTGGGCTGGGTGGTGAAGTGGGTAAGTACATGATATGATCAGGTTTACCATTCATGAACTAGGTGCAGAAAAGCTAGGCAAGTGCCAGGGTGAAAACATGGCTGGAGTGATTTGTGATGCCTTATATTGCTGAATAGTTCACTGATTAAAATCTGCAGTGAAAGGTCCCCTTTGCAGGTGGATCTAAGCCACAGCTGGAGAGAACAACAGGGTGAAATCAAATGGGAAACTATGACAAATAGAATTATTTTCTGAACTCTTATTCTTAGTTGATTGGACAGTGTGAAATGATGCATTAAGTAGAAGTTGCTGTCCTCTCCTATATCCAGTCAATAGAAGCACTTGGAAAGAAGGGCTACAAACAGTATGTTTGCTTCTCCATGCTTTCCCTGTCAGTCAATAGTTGCTATAAATTTCATCAGGAAATTATTCTGTGATTTTTATGACAGTTTGAATCGTGGAAGTGCCTTTATTATAATTCTGTAGAACGTGTTTTCGCTTTAAGTTGCTGCTGTGGTAACACTCAGGGAGTCAATGGGTTTGCCACTTTAAAGTAATTCAATTTTTTATCCAATGATCCTTTTATTCTAATTAGTCTTTGTAAGGTTTTTTTTAAAGAGCAGGGTCGAACAACAAAATGACAGAGTGCTTGGGAATAGCGAGGAGATTGGGGCTAATGAAAACAAAGCAGATTGAGAGTCTGAAAACTGGAGAGGTTAGGGATCGCAGAAATCAGGTTGGTGTCAACAAAAAGGGAAGGGCATGGAGGGGTAACAGGCCACAATGGGATATTGAAGGGAAATGCTAGAATCAAATTGAGTGAAGTGGGGTTATTAAACATGATAGACCTAGACAAATAGCTACAAAGGACAGCATAGTTTGTAAAAATGGTAAAAATAATTAAGGGAAAGAGATGCACCCAGAGATGATAAAGATTAACAAAGTAGAGAATTGGAAGATGCAACGATAGAATGTTTAACTCTGTGTTTGCCCCCTCACGTTTTGTCATTGATATACAATTAATGATCTTTACCTTTGCCTTCTGCCTGCATTAAATTCACATGGGTTAGAAAATGGCACTAATCCACGTGTTATGAGCGTGGATTCTGAACGAACATTCAGCCTCCTGCCTGTCTAATTTAGATTCCAGCATCTGCCGCTTTTTTGTCTCGACTGTACATTCAGAACCATCTGGGATGAATGATCTTTTCCTGCAATAAAACCAGAAAATGCTGTGAGAAAGTTCAGGCAGCATCTGCAGAGTGAAAAACAAAGTTAATGACTCAGGGTGGTGATGCTTCCTTATTCTATAATCTAATTTTGTGTTTTTGCACGTTCTTGTTAGTGATGTTTTATTTCTGTAGGGGGTTTCACAAGGTGAGGTATGTTTTAATATTAAAAGGTCAATGTCTATCTAACGGCTCTGTTGGTCACATTACCTATCACTTGGTTATCGTGGTATAGGATGGAAGATTGGATTAGGGTAGGCCATTCGACCCTTTGAGCGTACTCCATCATTCAATGTGATCATGGCTGATCTGAGGGGAGACAAACAAGAGGTTGGAAGAACACAGGAAGGCAGACAGCATCAGGTGGTGGAGAAGTCAGTATTTTGGATCAAGATCCTGAATCAGAATTGGGGAGGGGGAAGGGACCTCAGAAATAAATAGAAGGAGGGGGTGGGACTGGGGTAAAAGTAGGTGAGTTAGTGATAGGTAGACGCAGGTCGGGAGTTATTGTGATATGTCATTGTGAAGGGTGGACCAAATAGTTAGGAAGGAAGATGGACAGGTAAGGTCAGATTGAGGAGGTGGGGAGGAGATCATCCAACTGAGTCTCCTGTTCCCACTCTCTCCCCATACCCTTTGATCCCTTTGGCCTTAAGAACTATTTCTAACTCCTTCTTGAAAACATACTATGTTTTGGCATCAACCACTTTCTGTGGCAGAGATGTTGAAGTTTAAGTGTGAAAGATACAGTGATTCATGAATAAATCATCTTCATCATGTGCTGCTAAAATGGATTTACAATATCTGCTGAGGTCGAGAAAAAAATTATTTAAGAAACATTTGACTATGGCTTCATCTTACAACAATGCTGCAAGAAAGAGCAGGGTAATGGTTCCCTATATTGATTTATGCTGTGGCTTATTTACACATCACCCCATTAGAATGAACCCTTTCTACTCTACCTCCACCCAACTCTCTGACCGACCAATTATTGTGCAATGAAAGCGTTACCATTTCACTGAAATATATTTTGAATCAGCAGAGGGAAAGGCAAACAGAAATGGGTTTTATCAGCTTTGGAGCAGAGACAAGAAATTCAATTACATTTCTAGGACAGAATTGCAGTCTAGGAGATAAAGGACTGTAAAAGTACAGAGGAGGGACCAGGTTAGTGGGCCATCAGTATTTCTGTTTATAGACACTGCCTGACCTACTGCCAATTCCCAGTATTGGCTGTTTATATTGTATTTTCCTGTGTACCTTCAGGATTTAATCTGTGTCTGCAACATATTTTGGCATTGACTAGACTGAAACCCAGTTATAAACTCCAGCTAAACACCGACTTAATTTAGATTCATGCTGTGAGAGCAAGCCCAGACTGCAGTTTAAATAAATCGATAGTTAATCTCCATTGTCACGGGAGACACACCTTTCCAACCTGGACATGTGCATCCTCCATGACTGCTCCATGTACTCAACCTCTCGCTGAAACCCACAGAACTCCCTCGGTACAATGTGTAAGACAGCAATTCTCTCTCTGCCACTGATCGTCCTCTCTGAGGCATTGTGGAGGAGGGTGTAAATTCACTCCTTCTTTAACTAAATTGCCACTTTTCACACTGTTTGACCTTCAAAAATACCATTTCACCCACTTCAATATTCAGGGGAGATAGAGATGAGGGGAGGGGAGAGGGGATGACTGAGGGGAGAGAAAGGGAGGAGAGGAAGGGAAAAGTTTGAGAAGAGGCAAAGAGATGGATCAGAAAGAGGGGAGGGAGTTGAGGAAAGGAGGGAGGAGTTTGAGGAGGGGACTTGGGCAAAGGGAGGGGAAGGAGGAACCAGAGGGAATGGTAAAGAGGGTTTGTAGGGAGAAGATTGAGAGAAGGAGTGAAGGATTTGAGGGGAGTGGATTGAGGAGAGGGAAGAGGATGGAGGGATTTGAGAAGAAGAAATTAAAGGTGGGGTGAGGACTTAGATGGGAGGAGATAGAAGAGAGAGGATTGGGGGAGGGGAGGGTGGGGTTTGAGGAGGGTGGCTGAAACACTGAATTATCACATTTATAAAGTCATGCACTGGAGCTAAATCAGATTCTGAGCATCACAATGAACTAATTTATTGACAACACAAGAACATCAGAACGAGGAGCAGGAGGGGGCAGTCTGGTCCCTTGACCCCACTCCACCATTCAATAAGATCAGGGCTGATCGTTTCATGGACTCAGCTCCACGTACTCACCCTCTCACCGTATCCTTTAATTCCTTTATTGTTCAAAATAAAATCTACCTTCGCTTTAAAAACACTTACTGAAGTAGCGTCAACTACTTCACTGGGCAGGGAATTCCATGGATTTACAACCCACTGGATGAAGATGCTACTTCTCAATTCAGTCCTAAATCTGCTCCCTCTAAAGTTGAGGCTATGTCCTCTTGCCCTAGTTTCACCCGCCAGTGGAAACAATCTCTCTACTTCTATCTTATTTAATCCCTTCTTAATTTTATATATTTTTATAAAATGTCCATCATTCTTCTGAATTCCAATGAACATAATCCCAGTCTATGCAGTGTCTCCTCATAAGCCAACCCCCTCAACTCTGGAATCAATCTAGTGAACCTCCTCTGCATCCTCTCCAGAGCCAGTACATCCCTTCCCAAGGAGACCAAAATTGCACACAGTACTCCAGGTGTGGCCTCACCAGCTCCCTATACAGCTGCAACATAACCTTCCTGCTTTTAAACTCCATCCCTTTTGCAATGAAGGACAAAATTCCATTTGCCTTCCCAATTACTTGTTATACTTGCAGACCAACCTTCTGTGATTCATGCACAAGGACACCCAGGTCCCTCTGCACAGCAGCATGCTGCAACTTTTTACAATTCAAGTAATAATGCTTTTTACTGATACTTGTATGACTTCATATTTATTAACACCGTACTCCATCTGCCAGACCTTTGCCCACTCACTTAAAGTATCTATGTCCCTTTGCAATGTTTCACAGTCCTCTGGACACTTTGCTCTGCCACTCATCTGACAACGCCAGCTCTTACCGTGTCTGCACCTGTTGGAGATTCCACCACTTACTCCATCCATCCCAATCAGGCATCCCAGCAAGAGAGATGATAAAATGCTTCTGAAACCATAGTAACCGACGGTGGCTATTCAACCCCATGATCCACATCCTAACAACACCATCTCCTTCTCCTAACTCTAAACACCACTCCCTTAAACCTGATAAAAAAGATCTGTCAATCCCAGGCCTGATATTTTTAACTGACCTTCTTCAGACTGAACAGTATTTTCTGGAGAGACAGTCACATTTACCCTGGGCTTTGTGTGAGGAGGAAATGCAATTTGTAGTTTGAAAGTTATTCCTCCTTATTCCAGACTCCTTGCACTAAAGTTGTTAATCTCTCTCTGAACTGGTTGGATCAGTCTGAAGCGAGTGCTGGGTTCTGAGATCTCGGTTTCTCAGGATTTCACAGGCTTGGCCTAACAGTACCTTGCTAATCCTTGAGGCCAGCTGCTCATACAGACTGTCCATTAACCTTCAGATTCTAAATCTGCAGTGCATTCCCTCAAATCTCACGGGGGTTGTAGAATTTTGTTGGGCCCAACATATTTTGGAAGTGGGTAAATGGAGATGGTACACTGTTCGGCCTTTACTGAGAAATGCAGGACAGGTTTGATAGGCTGAATAGCCGTTGCTTGTTTCTGTTCTGTGTGGTACATTTCCACAGTAATGATTCTGACAGTAGAACCTGGGAATTTTAGTGTAGCTTTAATTTTCCCTGTGCAATAAGAAATGTCTTGGTGGTAAGAACCCCTCTCTTTAAACATTGTTGGCATGATAATATTTGTGTTGTGTGTATTTTAGACATTATTCTAACTAATCCGTTCAGACATGTTATGACACCCTGCTGGATTTGAGCACAGGCCTCCTGTTCCAGAGATAGGTATATTACCACTTCACCACAAGAACTCTTTCACCCATCAGTATTTGGAAATTGCTAAAAGGTCAGTACATTTATTGTCCCACATGCAAGCTATGGTCCAGACAAGGCAAGGATCAATCAAGCTGATTAACTGTCAAACAGCACCTTCTCACTGAGCTCTGAAATCTGGTCATCAGTGACCCCTGATGGATTGGTGCCCCTAATTTGCCGATTAATATTTTACGATAATTACTTAGCTAGAACACGTTGCAATTTGCACCCTATATGATATCTGTCAAACAATGATTAAGGTGAAAGAGGCTACGGTTATATCTGAAGGATTTCCTGCTGATAGCACAGCGAAGACATGAATGGAGAAACAGGTCCTATTCCAATTACAAAGGTTAGACTGGATTTGAACTCAGAAAGTGTGGGTAAATTGAAGCAATGACACCAGACGCGTTGACTACCCAACTGGGGTCTGGGATTGAACATGACAGCCGTCAGAGTGAACTGTCAGTAGGGATCCAGTCATTTCACAGCTTGGGATTGGAGTATTGTGCTAGGTTAGAGTATTGTGCTGGGTTGGAGTGTTATGCTGGGTTGGAGCATTGTACTGGGTTGGAGTGTTGTGCTGGGTTGGAGTATTGTACTGGGTTAGAGCATTGTACTGGGTTGGAGTGTTGTGCTGGGTTGGAGTATTCTGCTGGTTGGAGTAGTGAGCCAGTTGGAGTATTGTGCTGGGTTGGAGTATTGTGCTGGTTGGAGTGTTGTGCTGGGTTAGAGTATTGAGCTGGGTTGGAGTGTTGTGCTGGGTTGGAGTATTGTGCTGGGTTGGAGTATTGTACTGGGTTGGAGTATTGTGCTGGGTTGGAGTATTGTACTGGGTTGTAGTAATGTACTGGGTTGGAGTATTGTGCTGGTAGGAGTATTGTGCTTGGTTGGAGTATTGTACTGGGTTGGAGTATTGCACTGGGTTGGAGAATTGTGCTGGGTTGGAGTATTGTACTGGGTTGGAGTATTGCACTGGGTTGGAGAATTGTGCTGGGTTGGAGTATTGTACTGGGTTGGAGTATTGAGCTGGGTTGGAGTGTTGAGCTGGGTTGAGTATTGTACAGGGTTGGAGTATTGTGCTGGGTTGGAGTATCGTTCTGGGTTGGAGTATTGTGCTAGGTAGGAGTATTGAGCTGTGTTGGACTATTGTACTGGGATGGAGTATTGTACGGGGATGAAGTATTGTGCTGGGTTGGAGTATTGTGCTGGATTGGGGTATTGTACTGTGTTGGTGTGTTGAGCTGGGTTGGATTATTGTGCTGGGTTGGAGAATTGAGCTGGGTTGGAATATTGTGCTGGGTTGGAGGATTGAGCTGGGTTGTAGTATTGTGCTGGGTTGGAGTGTTGAGCTGTGTTGGAGTATTGTGCTGGGTTGGAGAATTGAGCTGCGTTGGAGTATTTTACTGGGTTGGAGTATTGTACTGGGATGGAGTATTGTGCTGGGTTGGAGTATTGTGCTGGGTTGGAGTATTATGCTGGATTGGGGTATTGTACTGTGTTGGAGTGTTGTGCTGGTTGGAGTATTGTGCTGGGTTGGAGTATTGTGAAGGGTTGGAGTGTTGAGTTGGGTTGGAGTATTGTGCTGGTTTGAAGTATTGAGCTGGGTTGGAGTATTGTACTGGGTTGGAGTATTGTGCTGAGATGGAGTATTGTACTGGGATGGAGTGTTGTGCTGGGTTGGAGTGCTGTGCTGGGTTGGAGTGCTGTGCTGTTTGGAGTATTTGCTGGGTTGGAGTATTGTGCCGGGTTGGAGTTTTTTGCTGGGTTGGAGTATTGTACTGGGTTGGAGTGTTGTACTGGGTTGGATTATTGAGCTGGGTTGGAGTATTGTGCTGGGTTGGAGTGTTGTGCTGGGATGGAGTACTTTGCTGGGTTGGAGTATTGAGTTGGGTTGGAGTATTGTGCTGGGATGGAGTATTGAGCTGGATTGGAGCATTGTGCTGGGTTGGAGTGTTGTACTGTGTTGGAGTATTGAGCTGTGTTTGAGTATTGTGCTGGTTTGGAGTATTGACGTGGGTTGTAGTATTCTGCTGGGTTGTAGTATTGTGCTGGTTTGGAGTGTTGAGCTGGGTTGGAGTATTGTGCTGGGTTGGAGTATTGAGCTGGGTTGGAATATTGTGCTGGGTTGGAGGATTGAGTTGGTTTGTAGTATTGTGCTGGGTTGGAGTGTTGAGCTGGGTTGAGTATTGTACTGGGTTGGATTATTGTGCTGGGTTGGAGTGTTGTGCTGGGTTGGATTGTTTTTCTGGTTGGAGTATTGTGCTGGGTTGGAGTATCGTTCTGTGTTGTAGTATTGTGCTGGGTAGGAGTATTGAGCTGTGTTTGAGTATTGTGCTGGGTTGGAGTATTGACGTGTGTTGTAGTATTCTGCTGGGTTGTAGTATTGTGCTGGTTTGGAGTGTTGAGCTGGGTTGGAGTATTGTGCTGGGTTGGAGTATTGAGCTGGGTTGGAATATTGTGCTGGGTTGGAGGATTGAGTTGGTTTGTAGTATTGTGCTGGGTTGGAGTGTTGATCTGTGTTGGAGTATTGTGCTGGGTTAGAGTATTGTAATGGGTTGTAGTAATGTACTGGGTTGGAGTATTGTGCTGGTTTGGAGTGTTGAGCTGGGTTGGAGTATTGAGCTGGGTTGGAATATTGTGCTGGGTTGGAGGATTGAGTTGGTTTGTAGTATTGTGCTGGGTTGGAGTGTTGAGCTGTGTTGGAGTATTGTGCTGGGTTAGAGTATTGTAATGGGTTGTAGTAATGTACTGGGTTGGAGTAAATTGCTGGTTGCAGTATTGTGCTCGGTTGGAGTATTGTACTGGGTTGGAGTATTGTACTGGGTTGGAGTCTTGTGCTGGGTTGGAGTATTGTACTTGGTTGGAGTATTGTGCTGGATTGGAGTATTGTGCTGAGTTGGAGTATTGTACTGGGTTGGAGTATTGTACTGGGTTGGAGTATTGAGCTGGGTTGTAGTATTGTACTGGGTTGGAGTATTGTGCTGGTTGGAGTATTGTGCTGGGTGGGAGTATTGTGCTGGGTTGGAGCGTTTAGCTGGGTTGGAGTATTGTGCTGTGTTGGAGTATTGTGCTTGAACTAGTATTGTCCTGGGTTGGAGTTTTGAGCTGGGTTGGAGTATTGTGCTGGGTTTGAGTGTTGAGCTGGTTGGAGTATTGTGCTGGGTAGGAGTGTTGAGCTGGTTTGGAGTATTGAGCTGGGTTGGAATATTGAGCTGAGTTGAGTATCGTGCTGTGTTGGTGTATTGTGCAGGTTGGATTATTGTGTTGGGTTAGAGTATTGCGGTGGGTTGGAGTAGTGAACTACGTTGGAGTATTGTGCTGGGTTGGAGGATTGTGCAGGGTTGGAATAATTTGCTGGGTTGTAGTATTGTACTGGGTTGTAGTATTGTACTGGGTTTGAGTATTGTGCTGGTTGGAGTATTGTGCTGGGTTGGAGTATTGTGCTGAGTTGGAGTATTGTACTGGTTTGAGATATTGTGCTGGGTTGGTGTACTTGCTGGGTTGGAGTATGCCCTGGGTTGGAATATTGTGCTGGCTTGGAGTATTGTACTGGGTTGGAGTTCTGAGCTGGGTTGGAGTATAGTGCTGGGTTGGGGTATTGTACTGGGTTGGACTATTGTACTGGATTGGAGTCTTGTGCTGGGTTGTAGTCTTGTACTGGGTTGGAGTATTGTGCTGGGTTGGAGTATTGTGCTGTGTTGGAGTATTGTACTGTTTGGAGTATTGTACTCGGTTGGAGTATTGTACTGGATTGAAGTATTGTGCTGGGTTGTAGTCTTGTACTGGGTTGGAGTGTTGTGCTGGGTTGGAGTATTGTGCTGGGTTGGAGTATTGTGCTGGGTTGGAGTATTGTACTGTTTGGAGTATTGTACTGGGTTGGAGTATTGTGCTGGGTTGTAGTCTTGTACTGGGTTGGAGTGTTGTGCTGTGTTGGAGTATTGTGCTGGGTTGGAGTATTGTACTGGGTTGGAGTATTGTACTCGGTTGGAGTCTTGTGCTGGGTTGGAGTATTGTGCTGAGTTGGAGTATTGTACTGTGTTGGAGAATTGTACTGGGTTGGAGTATTGTGCTGAGATGGCGAATTGTACTGGTTTGGAGTATTGTACTGGGTTGGAGTATTATGATGGGTTTGAGTATTGTACTGGGTTGGAGTGTTGAGCTGGGGTGAGTATTGTGCTGATTTGAGTATTGAGCTGGGTTGGAGTGTTGAGCTGGGTTGGAGTATTGAGCTGGGTTGGAATATTGAGCTGAGTTGAGTATCGTGCTGTGTTGGTGTATTGTGCCGGTTGGATTATTGTGTTGAGTTAGAGTATTGCGGTGGGTTGGAGTATTGAACTACGTTGGAGTATTGTGCTGGGTTGGAGGATTGTGCAGGGTTGGAATAATTTGCTGGGTTGTAGTATTGTACTGGGTTGTAGTATTGTACTGGGTTTGAGTATTGTGCTGGTTGGAGTATTGTGCTGGGTTGGAGTATTGTGCTGAGTTGGAGTATTGTACTGTGTTGGAGAATTGTACTGGGTTGGAGTATTGTGCTGAGATGGCGAATTGTACTGGTTTGGAGTATTGTACTGGGTTGGAGTATTATGCTAGGTTTGAGTATTGTACTGGGTTGGAGTGTTGAGCTGGGGTGAGTATTGTGCTGATTTGAGTATTGAGCTGGGTTGGAGTGTTGAGCTGGGTTGGAGTATTGAGCTGGGTTGGAATATTGAGCTGAGTTGAGTATCGTGCTGTGTTGGTGTATTGTGCAGGTTGGATTATTGTGTTGAGTTAGAGTATTGCGGTGGGTTGGAGTATTGAACTACGTTGGAGTATTGTGCTGGGTTGGAGGATTGTGCAGGGTTGGAATAATTTGCTGGGTTGTAGTATTGTACTGGGTTGTAGTATTGTACTGGGTTTGAGTATTGTGCTGGTTGGAGTATTGTGCTGGGTTGGAGTATTGTGCTGAGTTGGAGTATTGTACTGGTTTGAGATATTGTGCTGGGTTGGTGTACTTGCTGGGTTGGAGTATGCCCTGGGTTGGAATATTGTGCTGGCTTGGAGTATTGTACTGGATTGGAGTTCTGAGCTGGGTTGGAGTATAGTGCTGGGTTGGGGTATTGTACTGGGTTGGACTATTGTACTGGATTGGAGTCTTGTGCTGGGTTGTAGTCTTGTACTGGGTTGGAGTATTGTGCTGGGTTGGAGTATTGTGCTGTGTTGGAGTATTGTACTGTTTGGAGTATTGTACTCGGTTGGAGTATTGTACTGGATTGAAGTAGTGTGCTGGGTTGTAGTCTTGTACTGGGTTGGAGTGTTGTGCTGGGTTGGAGTATTGTGCTGGGTTGGAGTGTTGTGCTGGGTTGGAGTATTGTGCTGGGTTGGAGTATTGTGCTGAGTTGGAGTATTGTACTGTGTTGGAGTATTGTTCTGGGTTGGAGTATTGTGCTGAGATGGCGAATTGTACTGGTTTGGAGTATTGTACTGGGTTGGAGTATTATGCTGGGTTTGAGTATTGTACTGGGTTGGAGTGTTGAGCTGGGGTGAGTATTGTGCTGATTTGAGTATTGAGCTGGGTTGGAGTGTTGAGCTGGGTTGGAGTATTGAGCTGGGTTGGAATATTGAGCTGAGTTGAGTATCGTGCTGTGTTGGTGTATTGTGCAGGTTGGATTATTGTGTTGGGTTAGAGTATTGCGGTGGGTTGGAGTAGTGAACTACGTTGGAGTATTGTGCTGGGTTGGAGGATTGTGCAGGGTTGGAATAATTTTCTGGGTTGTAGTATTGTACTGGGTTGTAGTATTGTACTGGGTTTGAGTATTGTGCTGGTTGGAGTATTGTGCTGGGTTGGAGTATTGTGCTGAGTTGGAGTATTGTACTGGATTGGAGTTCTGAGCTGGGTTGGAGTATCGTGCTGGGTTGGGGTATTGTACTGGGTTGGACTATTGTACTGGATTGGAGTCTTGTGCTGGGTTGTAGTCTTGTACTGGGTTGGAGTGTTGTGCTGGGTTGGAGTATTGTGCTGTGTTGGAGTATTGTACTGTTTGGAGTATTGTACTGTTTGGAGTATTGTGCTGGGTTGGAGTACTGTGCTGGGTTGTAGTCTTGTACTGGGTTGGAGTGTTGTGCTGGGTTGGAGTATTGTGCTGGGTTGGAGTATTGTACTGGGTTGGAGTATTGTACTCGGTTGGAGTCTTGTGCTGGATTGGAGTATTGTGCTGAGTTGGAGTATTGTACTGTGTTGGAGTATTGTACTGGGTTGGAGTATTGTGCTGAGATGGTGCATTGTACTGGTTTTGAGTATTGTACTGGGTTGGAGTATTATGCTGGGTTTGAGTATTGTACTGGGTTGGAGTGTTGAGCTGGGGTGAGTATTGTGCTGATTTGAGTATTGAGCTGGGTTGGAGTGTTGAGCTGGGTTGGAGTATTGTGCTGTGTTGATGTATTGTGCTGAGTTGGAGTGTGGAGTTGAGTTGGAGAATTTTGCTGGGTTGGGGTGTTGTACTGTGTTGGAGTATTGAGCTTGGTTGGATTATTGAGCTGGTTTGGAGTATGAGCTGGTTTGGAGTATTGTGCTATTTGGAGTATTGTGCTGGGTTGGAGTATTGTGCTGAGTTGGAGTGTTGAGCTGTGTTGGAGTATTGTGCTGGGTTAGAGTATTGTAATGGGTTGTAGTAATGTACTGGGTTGGAGTATTGTGCTGGTTTGGAGTGTTGAGCTGGGTTGGAGTATTGAGCTGGGTTGGAATATTGTGCTGGGTTGGAGGATTGAGTTGGTTTGTAGTATTGTGCTGGGTTGGAGTGTTGAGCTGTGTTGGAGTATTGTGCTGGGTTAGAGTATTGTAATGGGTTGTAGTAATGTACTGGGTTGGAGTATTGTGCTGGTTGCAGTATTGTGCTCGGTTGGAGTATTGTACTGGGTTGGAGTATTGTACTGGGTTGGAGTATTGAGCTGGGTTGGAGTATTGTACTTGGTTGGAGTATTGTACTGGTTTGGAGTATTGACCTGGGTTGTAGTATTGTACTGGGTTGGAGTATTGTGCTGGTTGGAGTATTGTGCTGCGTGGGAGTATTGTACTGGGTTGGAGCGTTTAGCTGGGTTGGAGTATTGTGCTGGAATGGAGTATTGTGCTTGAACTAGTATTGTCCTGGGTTGGAGTTTTGAGCTGGGTTGGAGTATTGTGCTGGGTTTGAGTGTTGAGCTGGTTGGAGTATTGTGCTGGGTAGGAGTGTTGAGCTGGTTTGGAGTATTGAGCTGGGTTGGAATATTGAGCTGAGTTGAGTATCGTGCTGTGTTGGTGTATTGTGCAGGTTGGATTATTGTGTTGGGTTAGAGTATTGCGGTGGGTTGGAGTATTGAACTACGTTGGAGTATTGTGCTGGGTTGGAGGATTGTGCAGGGTTGGAATAATTTGCTGGGTTGTAGTATTGTACTGGGTTGTAGTATTGTACCGAGTTTGAGTATTGTGCTGGTTGGAGTATTGTGCTGGGTTGGAGTATTGTGCTGAGTTGGAGTATTGTCCTGGTTTGAGATATTGTGCTGGGTTGGTGTACTTGCTGGGTTGGAGTATGCCCTGGGTTGGAATATTGTGCTGGGTTGGAGTATTGTACTGGATTGGAGTTCTGAGCTGGGTTGGAGTATAGTGCTGGGTTGGGGTATTGTACTGGGTTGGACTATTGTACTGGATTGGAGTCTTGTGCTGGGTTGTAGTCTTGTACTGGGTTGGAGTGTTGTGCTGGGTTGGAGTATTGTGCTGTGTTGGAGTATTGTACTGTTTGGAGTATTGTTCTCGGTTGGAGTATTGTACTGGATTGAAGTATTGTGCTGGGTTGTAGTCTTGTACTGGGTTGGAGTGTTGTGCTGGGTTGGAGTATTGTGCTGGGTTGGAGTATTGTGCTATTTGGAGTATTGTGCTGGGTTGGAGTATTGTGCTGAGTTGGAGTGTTGAGCTGTGTTGGAGTATTGTGCTGGGTTAGAGTATTGTAATGGGTTGTAGTAATGTACTGGGTTGGAGTATTGTGCTGGTTTGGAGTGTTGAGCTGGGTTGGAGTATTGAGCTGGGTTGGAATATTGTGCTGGGTTGGAGGATTGAGTTGGTTTGTAGTATTGTGCTGGGTTGGAGTGTTGAGCTGTGTTGGAGTATTGTGCTGGGTTAGAGTATTGTAATGGGTTGTAGTAATGTACTGGGTTGGAGTATTGTGCTGGTTGCAGTATTGTGCTCGGTTGGAGTATTGTACTGGGTTGGAGTATTGTACTGGGTTGGAGTATTGAGCTGGGTTGGAGTATTGTACTTGGTTGGAGTATTGTACTGGTTTGGAGTATTGACCTGGGTTGTAGTATTGTACTGGGTTGGAGTATTGTGCTGGTTGGAGTATTGTGCTGGGTGGGAGTATTGTACTGGGTTGGAGCGTTTAGCTGGGTTGGAGTATTTTTCTGGAATGGAGTATTGTGCTTGAACTAGTATTGTCCTGGGTTGGAGTTTTGAGCTGGGTTGGAGTATTGTGCTGGGTTTGAGTGTTGAGCTGGTTGGAGTATTGTGCTGGGTAGGAGTGTTGAGCTGGTTTGGAGTATTGAGCTGGGTTGGAATATTGAGCTGAGTTGAGTATCGTGCTGTGTTGGTGTATTGTGCAGGTTGGATTATTGTGTTGGGTTAGAGTATTGCGGTGGGTTGGAGTATTGAACTACGTTGGAGTATTGTGCTGGGTTGGAGGATTGTGCAGGGTTGGAATAATTTGCTGGGTTGTAGTATTGTACTGGGTTGTAGTATTGTACCGAGTTTGAGTATTGTGCTGGTTGGAGTATTGTGCTGGGTTGGAGTATTGTGCTGAGTTGGAGTATTGTCCTGGTTTGAGATATTGTGCTGGGTTGGTGTACTTGCTGGGTTGGAGTATGCCCTGGGTTGGAATATTGTGCTGGGTTGGAGTATTGTACTGGATTGGAGTTCTGAGCTGGGTTGGAGTATAGTGCTGGGTTGGGGTATTGTACTGGGTTGGACTATTGTACTGGATTGGAGTCTTGTGCTGGGTTGTAGTCTTGTACTGGGTTGGAGTGTTGTGCTGGGTTGGAGTATTGTGCTGTGTTGGAGTATTGTACTGTTTGGAGTATTGTTCTCGGTTGGAGTATTGTACTGGATTGAAGTATTGTGCTGGGTTGTAGTCTTGTACTGGGTTGGAGTGTTGTGCTGGGTTGGAGTATTGTGCTGGGTTGGAGTATTGTGCTGGGTTGGAGTATTGTACTGTTTGGAGTATTGTACTGGGTTGGAGTATTGTGCTGGGTTGTAGTCTTGTACTGGGTTGGAGTGTTGTGCTGGGTTGGAGTATTGTGCTGGGTTGGAGTATTGTACTGGGTTGGAGTATTGTACTCGGTTGGAGTCTTGTGCTGGGTTGGAGTATTGTGCTGAGTTGGAGTATTGTACTGTGTTGGATTATTGTACTGGGTTGGAGTATTGTGCTGAGATGGCGAATTGTACTGGTTTGGAGTATTGTACTGGGTTGGAGTATTATACTTGGTTGGAGTATTGTGCTGGATTGGAGTATTGTGCTGGGTTGGAGTACTGTGCTGGGTTGGAGTATCGTGCTGGATTGGGGTATTGTATTGTGTTGGAGTATTGTGCTGGTTGGAGTATTGTGCTGGTTTGGAGTATTGTGAAGGGTTGGAGTGTTGAGTTGGGTTGGAGTATTGGGCTGGGTTGGAGTATTGCGATGCGTTCGAATATTGTGCTGGGTTGGAGGATTGTGCTGGGTTGTAGTATTGTACTGGGTTGGAGTATTGTGCTGGTTGGAGTATTGTGCTGGGTTGGAGTATTGTGCTGGGTTGGAGCGTTTAGCTGGGTTGGAGTATTGGGCTTGGTTGGAGTATTGTGCTGGAATGGAGTATTGTACTTGAACTAGCATTGTCCTGGGTTGGAGTTTTGAGCTGGGTTGGAGTATTGTGCTTTTTTGAGTGTTGAGCTGGTTGGAGTATTGTGCAGGGTAGGAGTGTTGAGCTGGTTTGGAGTATTGAGCTGGGTTGGAATATTGAGGTGAGTTGAGTATCGTGCTGTGTTGGTGTATTGTGCTGGGTTGGAATATTGTGCTATGTTAGAGTATTGTGCTGATTTGGAGTATTGTGCAGGTTGGATTATTGTGTTGGGTTAGAGTATTGCGGTGGGTTGGAGTGTTGTGCTGGGTTGGAGTATTGTGCTGGGTTGGAGTATTGTACTGGGTTGGAGTATTGTACTCGGTTGGAGTCTTCCTGCTGGGTTGGAGTATTGTGCTGAGTTGGAGTATTGTACTGTGTTGGAGTATTGTACTGGGTTGGAGTATTGTGCTGAGATGGCGAATTGTACTGGTTTGGAGTATTGTACTGGGTGGGAGTATTATGCTGGGTTTGAGTATTGTACTGGGTTGGAGTGTTGAGCTGGGGTGAGTATTGTGCTGATTTGAGTATTGAGCTGGGTTGGAGTGTTGAGCTGGGTTGGAGTATTGTGTTGTGTTGATGTATTGTGCTGAGTTGGAGTGTGGAGTTGAGTTGGAGAATTTTGCTGGGTTGGGGTGTTGTACTGTGTTGGAGTATTGAGCTTGGCTGGAGTATTGAGCTGTGTTGGAGTATGAGCTGGTTTGGAGTATTGTGCTATTTGGAGTATTGTGCTGGGTTGGAGTATTGTGCTGAGTTGGAGTGTTGAGCCGAGTTGGAGTATTGGGCTGGGTTGGAGTATTGTGCTGGGATGGAGTATTGTGCTGGGTACTACTATTGTCCTGGGTTGGAGTTTTGAGCTGGGTTGGAGTATTGTGCTGGTTGGAGTGTTGAGCTGGGTTGGTGTGTTGGGCTGGGTTGGAGCATTGAGCTGGGTTGGAGTATTGTGCTGGTTGGAGAATTGTGCTGGTTGGAGTATTGTTCTGGGTTGGAATATTGTGCTGGGTTAGAGTATTGTGCTGTTTTGGAGTATTGTGCAGGTTCGATTATTGTGTTGGGTTGGAGTATTGCGGTGGGTTGGAGTATTGTGCTGGGTTGGAGTATTGCGATACATTGGAGTATTGTGCTGGGTTGGTGTGTTGGGCTGGGTTGGAGCATTGTGCTGGGTTGGAGAATTGTGCTGGTTGGAGAATTGTACTGGGTTGGAGTATTGTGCTGGGTTAGAGTATTGTGCTGTTTTGGAGTATTGTGCAGGTTGGATTATTGTGCTGGGTTGGAGTATTGAGCTGGGTTGGAATATTGTGCTGTGTTGGAGGATTGAGTTGGTTTGTAGTTTGTGCTGGGTTGGAGTGTTGAGCTGTGTTGGAGTATTGTGCTGGGTTAGAGTATTGTAATGTGTTGTAGTAATGTACTGGGTTGGAGTATTGTGCTGGTTGCAGTATTGTGCTCGGTTGGAGTATTGTCCTGGGTTGGAGTATTGAGCTGGGTTGGAGTATTATACTTGGTTGGAGTATTGTGCTGGATTGGAGTATTGTGCTGAGTTGGAGTATTGTACTGGGTTGGAGTATTGTACTGGGTTGGAGTATTGTGCTGGGTTGGAGTACTGTGCTGGGTTGGAGTATCGTGCTGGATTGGGGTATTGTATTTTGTTGGAGTATTGTGCTGGTTGGAGTATTGTGCTGGTTTGGAGTATTGTGAAGGGTTGGAGTGTTGAGTTGGGTTGGAGTATTGGGCTGGGTTGGAGTATTGCGATGCGTTCGAATATTGTGCTGGGTTGGAGGATTGTGCTGGGTTGTAGTATTGTACTGGGTTGGAGTATTGTGCTGGTTGGAGTATTGTGCTGGGTTGGAGTATTGTGCTGGGTTGGAGCGTTTAGCTGGGTTGGAGTATTGGGCTTGGTTGGAGTATTGTGCTGGAATGGAGTATTGTACTTGAACTAGCATTGTCCTGGGTTGGAGTTTTGAGCTGGGTTGGAGTATTGTCCTGGGTTTGAGTGTTGAGCTGTTTGGAGTATTGTGCTGGGTAGGAGTGTTGAGCTGGTTTGGAGTATTGAGCTGGGTTGGAATATTGAGGTGAGTTGAGTATCGTGCTGTGTTGGTGTATTGTGCTGGGTTAGAATATTGTGCTAGGTTAGAGTATTGTGCTGATTTGGAGTATTGTGCAGGTTGGATTATTGTGTTGGGTTAGAGTATTGCGGTGGGTTGGAGTATTGAGCTGGGTTGGAGTATTGAACTACGTTGGAGTATTGTGCTGGGTTGGAGGATTGTGCAGGGTTGGAATATTGTGCTGGGTTGTAGTATTGTAATGGGTTGTAGTATTGTACTGGGTTTGAGTATTGTGCTGGTTGGAGTATTGTGCTGGGTTGGAGTATTGTGCTGAGTTGGAGTATTGAGCTGGGTTGGACTATTGTACTGGGTTGGAGTATTGTACTGGTTTGAGATATTGTGCTGGGTTGGCGTACTTGCTGGGTTGGAGTATGCCCTGGGTTGGAATATTGTGCTGGGTTGGAGTATTGTACTGGATTGGAGTTCTGAGCTGGTTTGGAGTATAGTGCTGGGTTGGGGTATTGTACTGGGTTGGAGTATTGTACTGGATTGGAGTCTTGTGCTGGGTTGTAGTCTTGTACTGGGATGGAGTGTTGTGCTGGGTTGGAGTATTGTGCTGGGTTGGCGTATTGTACTGGGTTGGAGTATTGTGCTGGGTTGGAGTATTGTACTGGGTTGGAATATTGTACTTGGTTGGAGTGTTGTGCTGGGTTGGAGTATTGTGCTGGATTGGAGTATTGTACTGGGTTGAAGTATTGTGCTGGGTTGTAGTCTTGTACTGGGTTGGAGTGTTGTGCTGGGTTGGAGTATTGTGCTGGGTTGGAGTATTGTACTGGGTTGAAGTATTGTACTCGGTTGGAGTCTTGTGCTGGGTTGGAGTATTGTGCTGAATTGGAGTATTGTACTGTGTTGGAGTATTGTACTGGGTTGGAGTATTGTGCTGAGATGGTGAATTGTACTGGTTTGGAGTATTGTACTGGGTTGGAGTATTGTGCTGGGTTTGAGTATTGTACTGGGTTGGAGTGTTGAGCTGGGGTGAGTATTGTGCTGGTTTGAGTATTGAGCTGGGTTGGAGTGTTGAGCTGGGTTGGAGTATTGTGCTGTGTTGATGTATTGTGCTGAGTTGGAGTGTTGAGTTGAGTTGGAGAATTTTGCTGGGTTGGAGTGTTGTACTGTGTTGGAGTATTGAGCTTGGCTGGAGTATTGAGCTCGGTTGGAGTATGAGCTGGTTTGGAGTGTTGTGCTATTTGGAGTATTGTCCTGGGTTGGAGTATTGTGCTGGGTTGGAGCATTTTGCTGGGTTGGAGTGTTGTGCTGGGTACTACTATTGTCCTGGGTTGGAGTTTTGAGCTGGGTTGGAGTATTGTGCTTGGTTGGAGTGTTGAGCTGGTTTGGAGTATTGTGCTGTTTGAAGTATTGTGCTGGGTTGGTGTGTTTGGCTGGGTTGGAGCATTGAGCTGGGTTGGAGTATTGTGCTGGTTGGAGAATTGAGCTGGTTGGAGTATTGTTCTGGGTTGGAATATTGTGCGGGGTTAGAGTATTGTACTGTTTTGGAGTATTGTACTGGATTGGAGTCTTGTGCTGGGTTGTAGTCTTGTGCTGGGTTGGAGTGTTGTGCTGGGTTGGAGTATTGTGCTGGGTTTGAGTATTGTACTGGGTTGGAGTATTGTACTCGGTTGGCGTCTTGTGCTGGGTTGGAGTATTGTGCTGAGTTGGAGTATTGTACTGTGTTGGAGTATTGTACTGGGTTGGAGTATTGTGCTGAGATGGCGAATTGTACTGGTTTGGAGTATTGTACTGGGTTGGAGTATTGTGCTGTGGTGAGTATTCTGCTGGTTTGAGTATTGTGCTGGGTTTGAGTATTGTACTGGGTTGGAGTATTGTACTCGGTTGGAGTCTTGTGCTGGGTTGGAGTATTGTACTGTTTTGGAGTATTGTGCAGGTTGGATTATTGTGTTGGGTTGGAGTATTGTGGTGGGTTGGAGTATTGTGCTGGGTTGGAGTATTGCAATGCGTTGGAGTATTGTGCTGGGTTGGAGGATTGTGCTGGGTTGGAATATTGTGCTGGGTTGTAGTATTGTACTGGGTTGGAGTATTGTGCTGGTTGGGGTATTGTGCTGGGTTGGAGTATTGTGCTGGGTTGGAGCGCTTAGCTGGGTTGGAGTATTGTGCTGGGTTGGAGTATTGTGCTGGAATGGAGTATTGTGCTTGAACTAGTATTGTACTGGGTTGGAGTTTTGAGCTGCGTTGGAGTATTGTGCTTTGTTTGAGTGTTGAGCTGGTTGGAGTATTGTGCTGGGTTGGAGTGTTGAGCTGGTTTGGAGTATTGAGCTGGGTTGGAATATTGAGCTGAGTTGAATATCGTGCTGTGTTGGTGTATTGTGCTGGGTTGGAGTGTTGAGCTGAGTTGGAGTATTTTGCTGGGTTGGGGTGTTGTACTGGGTTGGAGTGTTGAGCTTGGATGGAGTATTGTGCTGGGTTGGAGTATTGAGCTGGTTTGGAGTATTGACCTGGTTTGGAGTATTGTGCTGGGTTGGTGTGTTGAGCTGGGTTAGGAGTATTGGGCTGGGTTGGAGTATTGTGCTGGGCACTACTACTGTTCTGGGTTGGTGTTTTGAGCTGGGTTGGACTATTGTGCTGGGTTGGAGTGTTGATCTGGTTTGTAGTATTGAGTTTGGTTGGAATATTGAGCCTGGTTGAGTATTGTGCTGGGTTGGAGCATTGAGCTGGGTTGGAGTATTGTGCTGGTTGGAGTATTTTGCTGGATGGAGTATTTTGCTGGTTGGAGTATTGTTCTGGGTTGGAATATTGTGCTGGGTTAGAGTATTGTGCTGATTTGGAGTATTGTGCAGGTTGGATTATTGTGTTGGGTTAGAGTATTGCGGTGGGTTGGAATATTTTGCTGGGTTGGAGTATTGAGCTGGGTTGGAGTATTGTGCTGGGTTGGAGGATTGTGCAGGGTTGGAATATTGTGCTGGGTTGTAGTATTGTATTGGGTTGTAGTATTGTACTGGGTTGGAGTATTCTGCTGGGTTGGAGTATTGTGCTGAGTTGGAGTAATGAGCTGGGTTGGACTATTGTACTGGGTTGGTGTATTGTACTGGGTTGAGATATTGTGCTGGGTTGGCGTACTTGCTGGGTTGGAGTATTGCCCTGGGTTGGAATATTGTGCTTGGTTGGGGTATTGTGCTGGGTTGGAGTATTGTACTGGATTGGAGTCTTGTGCTGGGTTGTAGTCTTGTGCTGGGTTGGAGTGTTGTGCTGGGTTGGAGTATTGTGCTGGGTTTGAGTATTGTACTGGGTTGGAGTATTGTACTCGGTTGGAGTCTTGTGCTGGGTTGGAGTATTGTGCTGAGTTGGAGTATTGTACTGTGTTGGAGTATTGTACTGGGTTGGAGTATTGTGCTGAGATGGCGAATTGTACTGGTTTGGAGTATTGTACTGGGTTGAAGTATTGTGCTGTGGTGAGTATTCTGCTGGTTTGAGTATTGAGCTGGGTTGGAGTGTTGAGCTGGGTTGGAGTATTGTGCTGTGTTGATGTATTGTGCTGAGTTGGAGTGATCAGTTGAGTTGGAGAATTTTGCTGGGTTGGAGTGTTGTACTGTGTTGGAGTATTGAGCTTGGCTGGAGTATTGAGCTGGGTTGGAATATCAGCTGGTTTGGAGTATTGTGCTATTTGGAGTGTTGTGCTGGGTTGGAGTATTGTGCTGAGTTGGAGTTCGGAGCTGGGTTGGAGTATAGTGCTGGGTTGCGGTATTGTACTGGGTTGGAGTATAGTACTCGGTTGAAGTGTTGTGCTAGGTTGGAGTATTGTAGAGGGTTGGAGTATTGTACTCGGTTGAAGTTTTGTGCTGGGTTGGAGTTCTGAGCTGGGTTGGAGTATAGTGCTGGGTTGGGGTATTGTACTGGGTTGGAGTATTGTACTCGGTTGAAGTGTTGTGCTAGGTTGGAGTATTGTAGAGGGTTGGAGTATTGTACTCGGTTGAAGTTTTGTGCTGGGTTGGAGTATTGTGCTGGGTTGGAGTATTGTACTGTTTGGAGTATTGTACTCGGTTGGAGTATTCTACTGGATTGGAGTATTGTGCTGGGTTAGAGTATTGTGCTGATTTGGAGTATTGTGCAGGTTGGATTATTGTGTTGGGTTAGAGTATTGCGGTGGGTTGGAATATTGTGCTGGGTTGGAGTATTGAGCTACGTTGGAGTATTGTGCTGGGTTGGAGGATTGTGCAGGGTTGGAATATTGTGCTGGGTTGTAGTATTGTACTGGGTTGTAGTATTGTACTGGGTTTGAGTATTGTGCTGGTTGGAGTATTGTGCTGCGTTGGAGTATTGTGCTGGGTTGGAGTATTGTGCTGAGTTGGAGTATTGAGCTGGGTTGGACTATTGTACTGGGTTGGTGTATTGTACTGGGTTGAGATATTGTCCTGGGTTGGTGTACTTGCTGGGTTGGAGTATTGCCCTGGGTTGGAATATTGTGCTGTGTTGGAGTATTGTCCTGGATTGGAGTTCTGAGCTGGGTTGGAGTATAGTGCTGGGTTGCGGTATTGTACTGGGTTGGAGTATTGTAATCGGTTGAAGTGTTGTACTAGGTTGGAGTATTGTACAGGGTTGGAGTATTGTACTCGGTTGAAGTTTTGTGCTGGGCTGGAGCATTGAGCTGGGTTGGAGTATTGTGCTGGTTGGAGTATTTTGCTGGTTGGAGTATTGTTCTGGGTTGGAATATTGTGCTGGGTTAGAGTATTGTGCTGATTTGGAGTATTGTACAGGTTGGATTATTGTGTTGGGTTAGAGTATTGCGGTGGGTTGGAATATTGCGCTGGGTTGGAGTATTGAGCTACGTTGGAGTATTGTGCTGGGTTGGAGGATTGTGCAGGGTTGGAATATTGTGCTGGGTTGTAGTATTGTACTGGGTTGTAGTATTGTACTGGGTTTGAGTATTGTGCTGGTTGGAGTATTGTGCTGGGTTGGAGTATTGTGCTGTGTTGGAGTATTGAGCTGGGTTGGACTTTTGTACTGGGTTGGTGTATTGTACTGGGTTGAGATATTGTGCTGGGTTGGTGTACTTGCTGGGTTGGAGTATTGCCCTGGGTTGGAATATTGTGCTGGGTTGGAGTATTGTCCTGGATTGGAGTATTGTGCTGGGTTGTAGTCTTGTACTGGGTTGGAGTGTTGTGCTGGGTTGGAGTATTGTGCTGGGTTGGAGTATTGTACTGGGTTGGAGTATTGTACTGGATTGGGGTATTGTGCTGGGTTGTAGTCTTGTACTGGGTTGGAGTGTTGTGCTGGGTTGGAGTATTTTGCTGGGTTGGAGTATTGTACTGGGTTGGAGTATTGTACTCGGTTGGAATCTTGTGCTGGGTTGGAGTATTGTGCTGAGTTGGAGTATTGTACTGTGTTGGAGTATTGTACTGGGTTGGAGTATTGTGCTGAGATGGCGAATTGTACTGGTTTGGAGTATTGTACTGGGTTGGAGTATTGTGCTGTGGTGAGTATTGTGCTGGTTTGAGTATTGAGCTGGGTTGGAGTGTTGAGCTGGGTTGGAGTATTGTGCTGTGTTGATGTATTGTGCTGTGTTGGAGTGTTGAGTTGAGTTGGAGAATTTTGCTGGGTTGGAGTGTTGTACTGTGTTGGAGTATTGAGCTTGGCTGGAGTATTGAGCTGGGTTGGAATGTCTTCTGGTTTGGAGTATTGTGCTATTTGGAGTGTTGTGCTGGGTTGGAGTATTGTGCTGATTTGGAGTATTGTGCAGGTTGGATTATTGTGTTGGGTTAGAGTATTGCGGTGGGTTGGAATATTGTGCTGGGTTGGAGTATTGAGCTACGTTGGAGTATTGTGCTGGGTTGGAGGATTGTGCAGGGTTGGAATATTGTGCTGGGTTGTAGTATTGTACTGGTTTGTAGTATTGTACTGGGTTTGAGTATTGTGCTGGTTGGAGTATTGTGCTGGGTTGGAGTATTGTGCTGAGTTGGAGTATTGAGCTGGGTTGGACTATTGTACTGGGTTGGTGTATTGTACTGGGTTGAGATATTGTGCTGGGTTGGTGTACTTGCTGGGTTGGAGTATTGCCCTGTGTTGGAATATTGTGCTGGGTTGGAGTATTGTCCTGGATTGGAGTTCTGAGCTGGGTTGGAGTATAGTGCTGGGTTGCGGTATTGTACTGAATTGAAGTATTGTACTTGGTTGAAGTGTTGTGCTAGGTTGGAGTATTGTACAGGGTTGCAGTATTGTACTCGGTTGAAGTTTTGTGCTGGGCTGGAGCATTGAGCTGTGTTGGAGTATTGTGCTGATTGGAGTATTTTGCTGGTTGGAGTATTGTTCTGGGTTGGAATATTGTGCTGGGTTAGAGTATTGTGCTGATTTGGAGTATTGTGCAGGTTGGATTATTGTGTTGGGTTAGAGTATTGCGGTGGGTTGGAATATTTTGCTGGGTTGGAGTATTGAGCTGGGTTGGAGTATTGAGCTGGGTTGGAGTATTGTGCTGGGTTGGAGGATTGTGCAGGGTTGGAATATTGTGCTGGGTTGTAGTATTGTACTGGGTTGTAGTATTCTACTGGGTTTGAGTATTGTGCTGGTTGGAGTATTGTGCTGGGTTGGAGTATTGTGCTTAGTTGGAGTATTGAGCTGGGTTGGACTATTGTACTGGGTTGGACTATTGTACTGGGTTGAGATATTGTGCTGGGTTGGTGTACTTGCTGGGTTGGAGTATTGCCCTGGGTTGGAATATTGTGCTGGGTTGGAGTATTGTCCTGGATTGGAGTTCTGAGCTGGGTTGGAGTATAGTGCTGGGTTGCGGTATTGTACTGGGTTCTGTATTGTACTCGGTTGAAGTGTTGTGCTAGGTTGGAGTATTGTACAGGGTTGGAGTATTGTACTCAGTTGAAGTTTTGTGCTGGGCTGGAGCATTGAGCTGGGTTGGAGTATTGTGCTGGTTGGAGTATTTTGCTGGTTGGAGTATTGTTCTGGGTTGGAATATTGTGCTGGGTTAGAGTATTGTGCTGATTTGGAGTATTGTGCAGGTTGGATTATTGTGTTGGGTTAGAGTATTGCGGTGGGTTGGAATATTGTGCTGGGTTGGAGTATTGAGCTACGTTGGAATATTGTGCTGGGTTGGAGTATTGTGCTGGGTTGGAGGATTGTGCAGGGTTGGAATATTGTGCTGGGTTGTAGTATTGTACTGGGTTTGAGTGTTGTGCTGGTTGGAGTATTGAGCTGGGTTGGACTATTGTACTGGGTTGGTGTATTGTACTGGGTCGAGATATTGTGCTGGGTTGGTGTACTTGCTGGGTTGGAGTATTGCCCTGGGTTGGAATATTGTGCTGGGTTGGAGTATTGTCCTGGATTGGAGTTCTGAGCTGGGTTGGAGTATAGTGCTGGGTTGGACTATTGTACTGGGTTGGAGTATTGTACTGGCTTGGAGTGTTGTGCTGGGTTGGAGTATTGTGCTGGGTTGGAGTATTGTACTGGGTTGGAGTATTGTACTCGTTGGAAGTGTTGTGCTGGGTTGGAGTATTGTGCTGGGTTGGAGTATTGTACTGTTTGGAGTATTGTACTCGGTTGGAGTATTGTACTGGATTGTAGTATTGTGCTGGGTTGTAGTCTTGTATTGGGTTGGAGTGTTATGCTGGGTTGGAGTATTGTGCTGGGTTGGAGTATTGTACTGGGTTGGAGTATTGTACTCCATTGGAGTTTTGTGCTGGGTTGGAGTATTGTGCTGAATTGGAGTATTGTACTGTGTTGGAGTATTGTACTGTGTTGGAGTATTGTACTGGGTTAGAGTATTGTGCTGAGATGGCGAATTGTACTGCTTTGGAGTATTGTGCTGGGTTGGTGTATTGTGCTGGGTTTGAGTATTGTACTGGGTTGGAGTATTGTGTTGTGTTGATGTATTGCGCTGAGTTAGAGTGTTGAGTTGAGTTGGAGAATTTTGCTGGGTTGGAGTGTTGTACTGTGTTGGAGTAATGAGCTTGGCTGGAGTATTGAGCTGGGTTGGAGTATGAGCTGGTTTGCAGTATTGTGCTATTTGGAGTATTGTGCTGGGTTGGAGTATTGTGCTGAGTTGGAGTGTTGAGCCGAGTTAGAGTAGTGGGCTGGGTTGGAATATTGTGCTGGGATGGAGTATTGTGCTGGGTACTACTATTGTCCTGGGTTGGTGTTTTGAGCTGGGTTGGAGTATTGTGCTGTTTAGCGTATTGTGCTGGGTTGGTGTGTTGGGCTGGGTTGGATCATTGAGCTGGGTTGGAGTATTGTGCTGGTTGGAGAATTGTGCTGGTTGGAGTATTGTTCTGGGGTGGAATATTGTGCTGGGTTAGAGTATTGTGCTGTTTTGGAGTATTGTGCAGGTTGGATTATTGTGTTGGGTTGGAGTATTGTGGTGGGTTGGAGTATTGTGCTGGGTTGGAAATTGCGATACGTTGGAATATTATGCTGGGTTGGAGGATTGTGCTGGGTTGGAATATTGTGCTGGGTTGTAGTATTGTACTGGGTTGGAGTATTGTGCTGTTCGGAGTATTGTGCTGGGTTGGTGTGTTGGGCTGGGTTGGAGCATTGAGCTGGGTTGGAGAATTGTGCTGGTTGGAGAATTGTACTGGGTTGGAGTATTGTGCTGAGTTGGAGTTCTGAGCTGGGTTGGAGTATAGTGCTGGGTTGGGGTAGTGTACTGGGTTGGAGTATTGTGGTGGGTTGGAGTATTGTGTTGGGTTGGAATATTGCGATGCGTTGGAGTATTGTGCTGGGTTGGAGGATTGTGCTGGGTTGGAATATTGTGCTGGGTTGTAGTATTGTACTGGGTTGGAGTATTGTGCTGGTTGGAGTATTGTGCTGGTTTGGAGTATTGTGCTATTTGGAGTATTGTGCTGGGTTGGAGTACTGAGCTGGGTTGGAGTATAGTGCTGGGTTGGGGTTTTGTACTGGGTTGGAGTATTGTACTGGATTGGAGTCTTGTGCTGGGTGTAGTCTTGTACTGGGTTGGAGTGTTGTGCTGGGTTGGAGTATTGTGCTGGGTTGGAGTATTGTACTGTTTGGAGCATTGTACTCGGTTGGAGTATTGTACTGGATTGAAGTATTGTGCTGGGTTGTAGTCTTGTACTGGGTTGAAGTGTTGTGCTGGGTTGGAGTATTGTGCTGGGTTGGAGTATTGTACTCGGTTGGAGTATTGTACTGGATTGAAGTATTGTGCTGGGTTGTAGTCTTGTACTGGGTTGGAGTGTTGTGCTGGGTTGGAGTATTGTGCTGGGTTGGAGTATTGTACTCGGTTGGAGTCTTGTGCTGGGTTGGAGTATTGTGCTGAGTTGGAGTATTGTACTGTGTTGGAGTATTGTACTGGGTTGGAGTATTGTGCTGAGATGGCGAATTGTACTGGTTTGGAGTATTGTACTGGGTTGGAGTATTGTGCTGATTTGAGTATTGAGCTGGGTTGGAGTGTTGAGCTGGGGTGAGTATGTGCTAGTTTGACTATTGAGCTGGGTTGGAGTGTTGAGCTGGGTTGGAGTATTGTGTTGTGCTGATGTATTGTGCTGAGTTGGAGTGTTGCGTTGAGTTGGAGAATTTTGCTGGGTTGGAGTGTTGTACTGTGTTGGAGTATTGAGCTTGGCTGGAGTATTGAGCTGGGTTGGAGTATGAGCTGGTTTGGAGTATTGTGCTATTTCGTGTATTGTGCTGGGTTGGAGTATTGTGCTATTTGGAGTATTATGCTGGGTTGGAGTATTGTGCTGAGTTGGAGTGTTGAGCCGAGTTGGAGTATTGGGCTGGGTTTGAATATTGTGCTGGGATGGAGTATTGTGCTGGGTACTACTGTTGTCCTGGGTTGGAGTTTTGAGCTGGGTTGGAGTATTGTGCTGGGTTGTAGTCTTGTACTGGGTTGGAGTGTTGGGCTGGGTTGGAGTATTGTGCTAGGTTGGAGTATTGTACTGGGTTGAAGTATTTTACTCGGTTGGAGTCTTGTGCTGGGTTGGAGTATTGTGCTGAGTTGGAGTATTGTGCTGTGTTTGAGTATTGTGCTGGGTTGGAGTATTGAGCTGGATTGGTGTATTGTACTGGGTTGGTGTATTCTACTGGGTTGGACTGTTGAGCTGGGTTGGAGTATTGTGCTGGGTTGGAGTATTGTGATGTTTTGGAGTATTGTGCAGGTTGGATTATTGTGTTGGGTTAGAGTATTGCGGTGGGTTGGAGTATTGTGCTGGGTTGGAGTATTGAGCTACGTTGGAGTATTGTGCTGTGTTGGAGGATTGTGCAGGGTTGGAATATTGTGCTGGGTGTAGTATTGTACTGGGTTGGAGTATTGTACTGGGTTGGAGTATTGTGCTGGTTGGAGTATTGTGCTGGGTTGGAGTATTGTGCTGAGTTGGAGTATTGAGCTGGGTTGGACTATTGTACTAGGTTGGAGTATTGTACTGGGTTGAGATATTGTGCTGGGTTGGCGTACTTGCTGGGTTGGAGTATTGCCTTGGGTTAGAATATTGTGCTGGGTTGGAGTATTGTACTGGATTGGAGTTCTGAGCTGGGTTGGAGTATAGTGCTGGGTTGCGGTATTTTACTGGGTTGGAGTATTTTACTCGGTTGGAGTCTTGTGCTGGGTTTGAGTATTGTGCTGAGTTGGAGTATTGTACTGTGTTGGAGTATTGTACTGGGTTGGAGTATTGTGCTGAGTTGGTGAATTGTATTGGTTTGGAGTATTGTACTGGGTTGGAGTATTGTGCTGGGTTTGATTATTGTGCTGGGTTGCAGGATTGAGCTGGATTGGAATATTGTACTGGGTTGGTGTATTGTACTGGGTTGGAGTATTCTACTTGGTTGGAGTGTTGAGCTTGGTTGGAGTATTGTGCTGGGTTGGAGCATTGTGCTGTGTTGGTGTATTGTGCTGGGTTGGAGTGTTGACCTTGGTTGGAGCATTGAGCTGGGTTGGAGTCGTGAGCTGTTTTGGAGTATTGTACTGGGTTGGAGTATTGTGCTGGTTGGAGTATTGTGCTGGGTTGGAGTATTGTGCTGGTTGGAAAATTGTGCTGGGTTGGAGTATTGTGCTGGTTTGGAGTATTGAGCTGGGTAGGAGTATTGACCTGTGTTGGTGTATTGTACTGGGTTGGAGTATTGTACTGTGTTGGAGTATTGTACTCTTTTGGTGTATTGAGCTGGTTTGGAGTATTGTTTTGGGTTGGAGTCTTGTGCTGTGTTGGATTATTTGGTTTTTTGGAGTATTGTGCTGGTTTGGAGTATTGCGCTGGATTGGCATTTTGTGCTTTTTGGAGTATCGAGTTGGGTGGAGTATTGTGCCGGGTTGGAGTATTGAGCTGGGTTGGAGTGTTGTGCTGGGTTGGAGTATTGAGCTGATTTGGAGTATTGTGCTGGGTTGGAATATTGTACTGGGTTGGAGTATTGTACTAGGTTGGTGTATTGTACTGGGATGGAGTATTCTACTTGGTTGGAGTGTTGCGCTGGGTTGGAGTATTGAGCTGGGTTGGAGTATTGTGCTAGTTGGAATGTTGTGCTGGGTTGGAGTATTGTGGTTGTTGGAATATTGTGCTGGGTTGGAGTATTGTGGTTGTTGGAATATTGTGCTGGGTTGGAGTATTGTGCTGGGTTGGAATATTGTGCTGGGATGGAGTATTGTGCTGGGTTGGAGTATTGAGCTGGGTTGGAGTATTGTGCTTGTTTGGAGTATTGTGCTCGTTTGGAGTATTGTGCTCGTTTGGAGTGTTGAGCTGGGTTGGGGTATTGTGCTGGGTAAGAGTGTTGAGCTGGTTTGGAAGATTGAGCTGGGTTAGAATATTGAGCTGGGTTGACTATTGTGCTGGGTTGGAGCATTGAGTTGTGTTGGAGTATTGTGCTGGTTGAAGTGTTGCGCTGGTTGTCGTATTGTGCTGGTTGGAGTATTGTTCTGCGTTGGAATATTGTGCTGGGTTAGAGTATTGTGCTGTTTTGGAGTATTGTGCCAGTTGGATTATTGTGATGGTTTAGAGTATTGTGATGGGTTGGAGTATTGTGCTGGGTTGGACTGTTGTGCTGGGTTGGAGTATTGAGCTGGGTTGGAGTATTGTGCTTGTTTGGAGTATTGTGCTTGTTTGGAGTATTGTGCTCGTTTGGAGTGTTGAGCTGGGTTGGGGTATTGTGCTGGGTAAGAGTGTTGAGCTGGTTTGGAAGATTGAGCTGGGTTAGAATATTGAGCTGGGTTGAGTATTGTGCTGGGTTGGAGCATTGAGTTGTGTTGGAGTATTGTGCTGGTTGAAGTATTGTGCTGGTTGTCGTATTGTGCTGGTTGGAGTATTGTTCTGGGTTGGAATATTGTGCTGGGTTAGAGTATTGTGCTGTTTTGGAGTATTGTGCCAGTTGGATTATTGTGTTGGTTTAGAGTATTGTGATGGGTTGGAGTATTGTGCTGGGTTGGACTGTTGTGCTGGGTTGGAGTATTGAGCTGGGTTGGAGTATTGTGCTTATTTGGAGTATTGTGCTCGTTTGGAGTATTGTGCTCGTTTGGAGTGTTGAGCTGGGTTGGGGTATTGTGCTGGGTAAGAGTGTTGAGCTGGTTTGGAAGATTGAGCTGGGTTAGAATATTGAGCTGGGTTGACTATTGTGCTGGGTTGGAGCATTGAGTTGTGTTGGAGTATTGTGCTGGTTGAAGTATTGTGCTGGTTGTCGTATTGTGCTGGTTGGAGTATTGTTCTGGGTTGGAATATTGTGCTGGGTTAGAGTATTGTGCTGTTTTGGAGTATTGTGCCAGTTGGATTATTGTGTTGGTTTAGAGTATTGTGATGGGTTGGAGTATTGTGCTGGGTTGGACTGTTGTGCTGGGTTGGAGTATTGAGCTGGGTTGGAGTATTGTGCTTGTTTGGAGTATTGTGCTCGTTTGGAGTATTGTGCTCGTTTGGAGTGTTGAGCTGGGTTGGGGTATTGTGCTGGGTAAGAGTGTTGAGCTGGTTTGGAAGATTGAGCTGGGTTAGAATATTGAGCTGGGTTGACTATTGTGCTGGGTTGGAGCATTGAGTTGTGTTGGAGTATTGTGCTGGTTGAAGTATTGTGCTGGTTGTCGTATTGTGCTGGTTGGAGTACTGTTCTGGGTTGGAATATTGTGCTGGGTTAGAGTATTGTGCTGTTTTGGAGTATTGTGCCAGTTGGATTATTGTGTTGGTTTAGAGTATTGTGATGGGTTGGAGTATTGTGCTGGGTTGGACTGTTGTGCTGGGTTGGAGTATTGAGCTGGGTTGGAGTATTGTGCTGGGTTGGAGTATTGTGCTGGGTTGGAGTATTGAGCTGGGTTGGAGTATTGTGCTGGGTTGGAGTATTGTGCTGGGTTGGAGTATTGTGCTGGTTGTAGTATTGTACTGGGTTGGAGTATTGTACTGAGTTGGAGTATAGTGCTGGGTTGGACTGTTGTGCTGGGTTGGAGTATTGAGCTGGGTTGGAGTATTGTGCTTGTTTGGAGTATTGTGCTCGTTTGGAGTGTTGAGCTGGGTTGGGGTATTGTGCTGGGTAAGAGTGTTGAGCTGGTTGGGAAGATTGAGCTGGGTTAGAATATTGAGCTGGGTTGAGTATTGTGCTGGGTTGGAGCTTTGAGTTGTGTTGGAGTATTGTGCTGGTTGAAGTATTGTGCTGGTTGTCGTATTGTGCTGGTTGGAGTACTGTTCTGGGTTGGAATATTGTGCTGGGTTAGAGTATTGTGCTGTTTTGGAGTATTGTGCCAGTTGGATTATTGTGTTGGTTTAGAGTATTGTGATGGGTTGGAGTATTGTGCTGGGTTGGACTGTTGTGCTGGGTTGGAGTATTGAGCTGGGTTGGAGTATTGTGCTGGGTTGGAGTATTGTGCTTGGTTGGAGTATTGTGCTTGGTTGAAGTATTGTGCTGGGTTGGAGTATTGTGCTGGGTTGGAGTGTTGTGCTGGTTTGGAGTATTGTGCTGTGTTGGATCGTTGTGCTGGGTTGGATTGTTGTGCTGGGTTGGGGTGTTGTACTGGTTTGGAGTACTGTTACTGCATCCATCTCCTGCTATGAGAAAGAGGGTCTCTGTGCCCAGTGAACACTGACTGGTTTCTAAATGGGGACAAACTTCAGAAACCTGAAGTGCAAAGAGTCTTGGGAATCCTAGCTCAGGGTTCTCTTCAAGTTAACTTGCAGGTTGTGACTGTAGTTAGGAAGGCAAATTCAATGTTGGCAATGTTTTGGGATGACGAGAATATGAAAAGCAGCAATGTACGTCTTGAGGCTCCATAAGGCTCTGGTCAGATCACTTTTGGAGTACTGTGAGCAGTTTTGGGCCCCATATCTCAGAAAGGATGTGCTGTCCTTGGAGCATGTCCAGAGCAGGTTTACGAAAATGATCTCCGGAATGAAAGGTTTAACATATGAGGAATATGTGAGGACTCTGGGTCTATACTTGATGGAGTTTAGGATTAGGGTGGATCAAATTAAAACTTATGGAATACTGAAAGGTCTGGATAGAGTCGATGTTGGGAAAATGTTTTGATTAGCAGGAGAGATTGCGATGTGAAGGCACAGGCTTAGAATTAAGGGAAGACTCTTTAAAATGGAGATGAAGAGACACTTTTTCAGCCAGAGTGGTGAACCCATGGGGATCAAAGGTTACAAGAGAAGGTGAGAGAAACTTATCAACCATGATTGAATGACGGAGTAGAATCGATAGACACAATGGCCTAATTTCTGTTCCTATGTTTTAGCGTCACTCTTAGTGAATTAGATCATTGACACATGCTAGGAATGACGAGGGTCTTCAACACTTACTTGCTGGTACAGCCTCCCCAGCCAGAAGACAGGAAGGTCCCTGCATCGATTCCTGACCTCATTTGAGCAACTGGGTTTCTAGGTTTTCACTGTCACGCCTGTGATTTCCATCAGGCACAGGATCGACATTGAAATGTCCAGTTGGAGGAAGCGCTGACAAACAGTTTTACACCCCACCTCACTCCCTGGTGTCCGAATTCAATGTACTCATCAAGGATAATCATCAAGTGTTGAGATGGATAAACAGACAAAGAGATAGACAGAAGGACAGATATAAAGGCAGAATATTGCAGATGTTAGAACTCTGAAATGAACACAGAAGGTACTGGAGAAGCTTAGCAAGTCTGGCAACAACAATAGAGTGAATAACAGAGCTGACATTTTGAGTCTGGTATGATTCTTCCACACAATAGTAATTCTGGATAATCAAGGTTCCAAAACAAAGTTATACTGGATCTGAAACATTAACTCTGTTTCTGTCTCCACAGATGCTGCCAGACCTGCTGAGACTCTCCAGCACGTTCTGTGTTTGTTGTAGATAGATAGACAGAAAGATGGATAGATAGGTACATGGAAGCGAGAAAGATGGATGGGTAGATAGACACGATATTTTGCCACTTCTGTCACAATGAGATAAAGACGGCAAAAAGATATATTTTGGTGAAGGATTGTTCTAGTGAAAAGAAGGAGATAAAATGAATTGAATTAAAAACAATGATAAAAAGAGGGTGTGAAAAAGTGAAATCACAGACAAGGAAACTGTAAGAAATCTGCTCATCTTATTCTGAAGCTGAGCTTTATGGCAAACTCTTTCAGTTTATTAAATCTCATTTTATGACGATTTGCCATCTATTTATGTACTGAAACTAAGATAGATGCAAAAGGTTGCAGGCTCAGGACAAATCTGAACCACACTGTGAAAAATTAATCACACTGTCATTCTGTTTTAAGGTTGATAGCATGTTCTTTTGCTCCATCGACTTGCTGCATATGGTCAGTTAGATTCTGAGACAGCTTTTTTCTAATAAAGGCCGTGTGCTGCATTTGACACAATTTCCCAGAGGGTGTCTTATAGAAAAATAAATTGGCATCTCTTTATGGAGCCAAACGAAGTTTCTAAGTCAGTCAGAAAAGGCCAAGGTACATGGCCTGATGGGAGAGCAGAGAGATTTGGGACAAGAGAGTTGGTCATAAGCTAGCCATTGAATCCTGCTCAGTCTTTGTCCCTCTGGGGATATGGCTCTGAGGACAGCACCTGACTGGTCAGGACTCAGGATCTGGGCCCGACTGTAGGATGATCCACGTGGGTGAAAGAATCTTGGATCAAGGTCACCTTCAAAGTCCAAAGGAACTCATGCCAGACTCTAGTTCCCCAGAATTACCTCAGTCAGAGTGACAGAGGACAAAAACATACCAGGATATAGTGTCAGGAGAAGTGGAAGGGATGAGAGCAATGTTGTTGTGAAAAACCCCTTGATGTAATTTTCACTTGGAGTTCCTGGCAGGATGAAGGTCAGTTATTGGATAGATGTGGAGATAGAGTGAGTTTTCGTCCGTGACTGCTACAAATCTTATCCTTTCAGCAAACATGATGTTACATCTGAAACAAGTGAGTCATTTTCATGTTGTTCTTTGATGTGTCTCTCCATTTCCTTGTTAAAAAAAACTGACATTTGAACAACATGAAAGGTCAATGTCTTTGATATGGGTTTAATATGATCTTACACTTTTACTGAATCATTGTAGCCTTTCAAAGCAGGAAACTGCTGATGGATCCAAAACCAAACAACCTGAGATCGTTTCCTTGGGAATTTTGTACGTTTCCCATTGGGAGCTGTGATTAAAGAGAATTCTCTGGGAGATTTTGAGCTGCACCCTTGCTCATTGCACATATTATGCTGCACAACTACCCTGTGTGTGGGCACCGAATTCACCATCACTAAGGACCTCACTGATTGCTGGAGTAGGGGACCTGGGTTTGATTCGAGCCTCTGGTGACTGTGTGTGGAGTTTGCACATTCTCACCATGTCTGCATGGGTTTCCTTTGGGTGCTTTGGTTTCCTTCCCAATCCAAAGATGTGCAGGTTAGGTGGTTTGGCTATGCTAAATTGCCCTTAGTGTTCAGGATGTGCAGTGTAGGTGGGTTAGCCATGGGAAATGCAGAGTTACAGAAATAGTGTAGGGGTCTGGGTCTGGGTGGGATGCTCTGTGGAGAGGTGGTGTGGGCTAGATGGGTCAAATGCTGCCACTCTGTAGGGATTCTAGACCCTGCATTGTCTCCCATAGAGGAATTTACTTCTTCACAGAAAAGTTTTGTCTTCATGCTCAATTAATCCTGACATGGATTGATATAAAATTGCAGAAAATCCATCGACCTCATGATTACATGGTTCAACAAGAAAATTCCCCTTCCTGAACTCACACACACTCAGTCCTTCAGCTCACTCCCCTCCACACTGATCTCATCATCAAGCTCTCCCTAGCTGTTTTCTGAGGCTCTGATGATGATTGGGTTGTTGGATGAGGAGGGGTGGATAGACTGGACTTATTTCCATTGGAGTTTAGAAGATTCTGGAAGTGTTCTTCAACAAAGAGACCTTGGAGTTCAAGTTCATAGTTCCTCAAAAGTAGAGTCACAGGTAGATAGGATAGTGAAGAAAGCGTTTTGTATGCTTGCTTTTATTGGTTAGTGCATTGAGTACAGGAATTGGGAGGTCAGCTGTACAGGACCTTGATTAGACCGCTTTTGGAATATTGTGTGCAATTCTAGTCTTGCTGCTATAGGAAGGATGTTGTAAAACTTAAAAAGGTTCAGAAAAGATTTATAAGGATGTTGCCAGGGTTGGAGAGTTTGAGCTGTAGGGAGAGGCTGAATAGGCTGGGGCTGTTTTCACTGGAGTGTCGGAGGCTGAGGAGTGACCTTATAGAGGTTTATAAAATTTTGAGGGGCATGGATTGGTTAAATAGACATGGTGGGAGAGTCCAAAACTAGAGGGTAATGGTTTAAGATGAAAGGGGAAAGATTTAAAAGAGACCTAAGGGGCAACATTTTCACTCAGAGGGTAATGCACGTATGGAACAAGCTGCCAGAGGAAGTGGCGGAGGGTGGTACAGCTACAACATTTAAAAGGCATCTGGATGAGTATATGAATAGGAAGGGTTTAGAGGGAAATGGGCTAAATACTGGCAAATGAGACTAGATTAATTTAGGATAACAGGTCGACGTGGATAGGTTGGGCCAAAGAGTCTGTTTCCATGATGTACATCT
The DNA here is from genome assembly GCF_047496795.1 of Chiloscyllium punctatum. Taxonomy (NCBI): domain Eukaryota; kingdom Metazoa; phylum Chordata; class Chondrichthyes; order Orectolobiformes; family Hemiscylliidae; genus Chiloscyllium; species Chiloscyllium punctatum. The sequence continues at coordinate 80,464,221 of NC_092767.1, read as the reverse complement.
ATATGACTCTATGACTCTATGAGTGAGCGAATGGATTGATTGAAGTGTATCAGATTCTGAAGTGGTCTGGCCACGGTGGATGGGAAAAGGATGGTTTCTGTTGTGGGTTAGTCCAGAATTAGGGATCAATGTTTAAAATTAAGGGTCACCCTTTCAGGACAAGGATGAGGGGAATATTTTTGGACAGAGTGCTGCACATTGCCACACTTAATACTGAGGGAGTGCTGCATTGTCAGAGGATCAGTGCTGAGGGAGCACCGCATTGTCAGAGGGTCAATGTTGTGGGAGTGCCACACTGTTGGAGTCAGTGCTGAGGACGTGGCGTACTGTCAGAGGGTCAGTACTGAGGGAGCACTGCACTATCGAAGGGTCAGTACCAAAGAAGTGCCGTAGTGTCAGATGGTCACTGCTCAGGGAGTTCTGGACTGTTGGAGAGTCAGTATTGAGGGAACGCTGCACTGTCTAAGGATCAGTGCTGAGGGAATGTTGCACTATTGGATGCTCAATACTGAGGCACTGCTGCACTGTCGGAGGTTCATTGCTGAAGGAATGCCAAACTGTCAGAGGGACAGTGCTGAGGAAGTGCCACACTGTCGGAGGATCAGTGCTGAGGGAATACTGCACTGTCAGAGGGTCAGTAATGAGGGAGTGCCGCACTGTCGGAGATGTCATTTTTGAAATACTGTGCTAAACCAAGGTCTGGTCTGCCCTTGCTGAGGCAAAAATGTCCTGTAGCAATTTATGAAGAGGTTCAGAATTTCTCACCCAGTCCAAACAATGTCCGTGCTTTTGAGTTGTCACTTTGTTGCTTGTGGGAGTTAGCCAGTCTCAAGTTTCCCACATTTCAGTAGAGATTAGATTTCCAGAGCAAATTCCACCAGCTGGAAAGGTATTTGGATGATCTTCAGAATCAAATAAGTCCAATATAAATGTACTTTCTTTTTTCATTTAAAGTTTTGCAACTGAAGGGGATCTTGAATATTTGGGCAAAAATAATGAGCTCTAAAAAATCGAATTCTGTTCCTGACCAAATCACGGATCATTTTGGCTGTCATTCAGTCCCTTGACACTGTTAACTCCACCTGTCTGCAATAAATCAGCTGCAACATATTTTCTTGCTCATTTTTTAATCAGTGTTATTGATTTTTTTTCCTCTCTCACAGACCAACCAAGTCTCTCTACAAAATCAATGGTGAAAGTGTCAGCTTAAAAATAAGCCAGCAATAATCACAGTAGGACAACCGATAGTGAGTTTGAGTTTCCATGAATTATAGACTGGCAGGGAAGGTGCTGCAGGGGATCTGTATTATCAGCATTTCAGCACCAGACGCAGGCTCGGAATTACTGATCCGTTCATAGAATTACTTCTTAATTCGTTGCTTTGGACGACGGGGATTGTGGGGTTTGGGCTGTAAAGGGGATGATTTCTCTTCCTTCTGTTTTCTGGAATTTTGATTGAGCCAGGACACACAGCTGTGAAAACACAAAACTATCAGCCATCCTCTGTTTGACTCTCACACAGTTAGATCGTTCCTACTCTCTCAGAGAAATAGCTGTTCCGGTGTAATCAAAGGAGAGATTTATAGCGTGTTCTTATTTCCACTGGGAACTGAATCGAAGTAAAAACCCATTTCATTTTTCAACACTAATCAGATTGAAAAGGTATTCATAAAAGTCTGCCTGAGCCCAGTTTCAAAGGCAAGGTAGATGTTACAGGGCTAGTGTTCCCCTGATCCACACGCTGCCCACTGAATACTCACTGTAGTCAGTACAAAGCTCCTGCTCAGGGATATATTCATGTTGTGCTTTCAATTTACTCTAATGTTGTACTCATGAAATTCAATTTATTGCTTTGTAACAATCCAATCAAACCTGCAACAAAGTTATTTTTGGTAAGATATTTGATTTTGAGATTGTAATCAGACAGGCTCTGTACATATTCTCAGTTTGGATTGAAATGTAAATGTCTTTTCCTAATTAGCAAAGCCTTCTTGCCTTTCCCTTGTAGCCTATACCATGAGTCACACTCACTGTCAGTGCTTGAGAAAAATACTGAGTACATGCAATGTTGTACTCAATGACACGTGACATCTCACTCCCTGCTTCTTCGTTTCATTTCATGTTCTTAATCTTTGTCCTTCTCCTTTATAGGAATGAGGTGATGGCACTGGAGAGGGTGCAGGGGAAATTTACCAGGATATAGGGCCTAGGCTGGGTGGTTTCAATTATGAAAGGAGATTAGACAGACTGGGCTTGTTTTCCTAAGACTGGAGGAGACTGAGAGGTGATATGATTGAGATGTGTAAAATGATGAGGGGGGTTAGACAGGAAAAACCTTTTCCCATTGTTGGAGTACTCAATGATTGGGAGGTGGGGCACAGATTTAAGGTAAGGGGTAGGAGGTTTAGTGGGAATGTGAGGAAAGACCTTTCTCCCCCAGAGGGTGGTGGGACTCTGGAACTCCCTGCCCGTAATGGTGGGAGAAGCAGAAGCCCTCATCACATTGAAGATGGATTGAGATGTGCATTTTTGATGCCAAGGCACACAAGGCTATCCTTGTGTGGGGAATAGGGTTAGAATAGTTAGGTGGTTGTTTTTGAACAGTGCAGATATGATGGTCTAAAAGGCCCTTTACTGTGCTGCAAATCTCTAGGATTCCTTCCATTATCTTTTCTTCTTTTCCAGCTTTTCATCCTGTTTCTCCTGGGTGTGTACCAATATCTGGAGTGTTTCATTAGTTCTGTGCAGTCAGTGAAATTAAATTAGAATATCTAATCCCTCAGCCGCGCCTTCTCACTGCCTGGTCACATGATCAGGTTGGTCCTCCATATTCCTTCCTGTTTGCGAAGTGTTGTTGAGGTCATTCCTGCTCAGGGTAATGTTGACTATATTCCTCCTGCCTTGATCACAAGATTCTTCCATTTCCAACAGATCTACCCTCCCCATCCAGCCAATCCATTAATGATTCTATCCGTAAACTATTCGCAATCAAAGAAACCTCTGGTTTCCACTGCCACCAGGCATTTCTTTAAGAAAGGCAGGTGTGGGGAGAGACTAGCCATCATTATTTACCAGATGGAGTTTCCCTTGAAGGGACGGTGATCAGATGTGGAGTTGCAACAGGGCCCACAATTTCTGGAAGTCTGGAAGGAGGTGCCAAGGGACAGTCTCGGGGGGACATGTCATACACAACCTCTGCCAGTTACCCAGAACCACCTTCCATCAGTCAGACAGAATGAAGATTAATGTAGCTGCACTGAAAACAGATTCTTTCTAAAATACTTGACATTTTTTGGGGCAGTAATGGTTCACGTGGATTTGGGGAAAAGGCAGCAAATTGGCATAATGTAATACACCAGTACAGGCACGATGGGCCAAATGGCCTCCTTGTGTACTGTAAATAATTCTGTAAAATACAATTCAAGTTCAGATCAACCTGTGGGCATTTTTATGTTCCTGTTCACTGTCACACATTCTCCCACTCTGTCTGTGGGACTGACATCTCTCCAATGGTGCAAGTAATTTTTCTTCATGTGTGAGCTTTGTTTGAGAACTGGATTATCAATGAGACCTCCGATTGTCTGTTGGACTCAGTACCACACTGAGTGGTTTATTACTGACTCAACTGTGTGGGGAACAGAAATTTGAATGACTCTGGGAGGACCCACACAGTGAAGGGGTTTATAAGAAAAACCAGCAGCTTCAAATTCCAAAACAATGAGGAGGGCCCATAGAATTGATTAATCAGAAAATATTACAATTTTCTTGGGGCCTGTGATAATATCAAACTCTCCCACATCACAAAAACCTTAAGAACAGAAGAGAAATTCCCTGTTACATTTTATAAACAGCTCCTGCAATCTGAATTGGATCTTAGGATAAGTCAACACTTATCAATGCAATACGTAAGAAGGGAATTAAATGAACACAGAAGGAGAAAGAATAAATTGTAATAAAGGAAGTGGAGGAGCTTAGATATGGAGCTGGCTCTTGAGATATAACAGATTTGCTGCAACCACTTGCTCTCTGATTTAACTTTAACCTTAAACTGCTCCCTCATGAACCTCTTATATATTTGTTCTGAGAGTATGGGTCCTGGACCAATTTTGGCTTCTCAACTTTGAAAAAAATTGTCAATGGATAATGAGTAAGAGACTGGATAGTTAGATTCTCCCTCCGCCAATATTTTCCCACTTTGCTAGTGCCCAGTGGAGGATCTTCACTGTTAGATGTAAACAGCCAGCGACCCAGACTGTGTTGTAATTAACATTCACTGTGGGAGGGTATCTGATATTTCAGGGAGAGAATACTTTGATGTTTTGCAAAAGCAGATAATCCCTAATGCATCAAAATGTGGGAGCAACGTGAATTTTTCGATGTGATATGCATTTCAGCAATGTACAAGCAAAAACAAAGGATTAGGAATTGCCTCTTTCAGTACATACCTCACAGAGCCTCCTGATTATCATTTACAAGCAATATACCATATAAATCGAGAAGTAAAACATTCATGACTTGGAGACAAAAATGTCTTGAGACATGGAACCAGCCAGAGCTGTTTCTGTGTCGACAGCCGTGTCCTTTAATGCAAGCTCAGAGCCGAGCCTGGTTGAAGGTCACCTGTCTACAGGATTTCATTCCATTCCGAAAAGGTTCAATTATTCTCAACAGTAACCTCTGATCTATCTCAGCTGAAATGGGATTGAGTTTCCATGACACCCAGCACTTGTTTCTTGTTGGCTCTTCTTTCCAGAAAGCCGTTAGAAGCTGGAGATATTGGGTCACTGGGGTGAATGTAGGTTCCCCTGTCAGATATGGAAACTCACAGCCCTGTGTGGAAATGAGTTACAATTTGTGGTAAATGCCAAATGGATAATAGTTTAAGCCTCATGGAACATTCCAAAACATTTCCATTATTCTGTTGTCAGCATCAATGATGCTTTCATCTCTTTAATATTTGTCAGAATAATCTTCCTGGCTATTGGGAGTGAACAGTAGAAATTGCAGGTGCTGAAGGGTGAACAGCAGTTATTCACTGGTGAGAGGGCTCAGATTAGCTTTGGTGTGCTAACAATTGCTGCTAATGAGCTTTTTACTTGCATTACAAGACATTTACTTCCGCTTCTGCTTTTTCAACCAATTTGTTTGCAAGAACCAATTCTCAACGCAATTGTGAAGCGTGGATTCTAGGGATATGGGGAAGGAGCAGTTTTTTAGGGTGGGGCAAATGTGGCTGTGATTATTCCTCCAGAGTTAAACGGGTCCCCTAACTCTAGAGCCTAGATTTACTCACCCTCCTAGGGATAAGGATACAAGTGTGGCCTACTGGTCTAATCCACAGGTTTGAATTGACAACGTTTAACACACAGAATGAAGCATGACATGGGGATGGGAGGAGAAAGTAAAGGAGATGTGAAGTAAAGGCTGTGAAGGGCAAGAAATTGGTTTTATGTAAGACAAAAACAGATAGGCTTTTGATTGTTAAGAGGATCAAGGATTACAGGGAGAAGGCAGGAGAATGGAGTTGAGAAACATATCAGTCATGATTGAATGAAAGAGCAGACTCAATGGGCTGAGTGGCATCATTCTGCTCTGAAATCTTATATTGAAGATCAACCAGGACCATGCTGTTAAATGGTGCAATGATCGCCCACATCTACTCCCATTTCTTATGGTCTTATGTCATGAGAGTGCTGCCACTGAACTTGCTGAACTGGTGTCAATGCAGCTCCCTGGTCAGCAGGACAGTGTCCAGGACAGATGGACAGAGTGAAGAGGACTTCACTGAAGTAGTGAACAAAGCAGAGAGACAAAGAAGGGGAATGAATGCAGGCAGGTTCTCCATCATCTTAATTCCATTTGTAAATTTTTAATTAACCAGCGAAACGGTAAATCAACTGGACCAGATTTTCTTGTTGCTTGTTTTAAAGTTGCTGGATGAATCAATTTTTACTTCACTGTCATCGTGGAAATAAACATTTTCATTTTGGGATAAAAAGCTTTGGTGTGAATCACTCCAACTGGTGACAGAATCATTACTGTGCAATTTACAATCGAAACATTTTACTCGGTGTGTCACTCAAATAAACAGCTGATTGCCTCCAATAGGGGCAGCCTCTGCTAAACAGTGTAATATATTTCAGGCTCAGAGTCCCAGGTCTATTGAAAAATGCTGGTTTCTGTTTAAATCCTGTGCTCATCATAGGGGCAATTAAAAGCTTTCAAAGATATTTGTCACAAATATCAACATGAAGATATGGCATCAATGATGGCAAGTATGACCATGTTGACAGAGAAACTGAACTTGGAATGTCAGGGGTATATTGCCTCATAGAGAAATTTTAAATTTGATTGTATGTTCACACAGCCATTTCAATCATTGGGCTCCTCAAAATGTCACAGCAATAAAGGGCTGAAGAACAGGAGATCAACAAGCTCCAGGATGTTTTCATTTGCTGCATTAATATGGAGTAGATTTTTATGCAGGAAAGGATGAGGGTAATGATGGTAAATCGTTCTTCTTCCTCATATCAAACATTTCCTTTGTAAACTGACTGGGAGATTTCAGTTACAGTTCTAACAAATTAAGGGAGCACATTGTAAAATGTATACCTCTGCCATGCTACTATGTTCATTTAATCACCCAGTTGTCTGATTTGTTTTTGTTCCCTGCTTATGGTGTGTAACAACAAAGCTGAAAAATTACTTCTGGTAACATCTGGTAAGATGGAGATCTTTCTGAGGAAGCTTTGGACAAGATTACATCAAACAACCTGCTATACAAACTCTGCTCACATTTTGACAGCTGTGACAAATTTCACCAAAGCAGCTAATAAATTGCACACCATTCTAGAAGAGAATTTTAATTCACTCTCTCAGTGTTAACCAATGAACCTTTTGGAAAGTTCCAGGTGTGAATCCTCATTCTCAACTTTGACAAAACAAAGCAAATTAGTTCTTCCATGGATCACAGTCCCTCTGGGTACCACATATTTTTAATATCCATTTGTTACTTTTTGAGGATATATTTTTACAATAAAACAAAAGGCGAGAAAACATTACCAAAGACCAACATATATGGCAGACATAATTATCAGTATGCCCTTACAGGGAACGTATTCGAAAGTTTCACCCTCTCAACCATTAATTTTACCATGAATTAAAATTGCAAGTGAGAAGGTGGGATTCATTTATTACTGTAGTTCAATCACTAATACCTTTGGAATAATCTGATCCATTGTGTTTCCTTCCAACTGCAGGCTTCCTTCTAATACTGGCTGCACAATTGTTTCATAGATAAGGGAGATACTCCCACAGTTACATATGATCCTCAGAAAGAGAGCCATTTAGTTCAATTCTCAGAACTCAAGTAGAAATTCTGGTTCAAAGCCAGTTCCATGTTTCAATTCTTGTCAATGTTTTGTAGCCTAATCAATTATGAAAGGAACATATTTTGATAGAATTCTTTCTTGGATAACTTTCAAAGGACCCCTGTGAACAATGTTGTCTCTTTCATTTTCAACTCTGAAATTAGCCAAAGTGTGCCTTAATGAGCATAAGTTCACAACCCCTTAACACATATTCAACAAGATTATTGTACAGACATAACAAGTATCAATATATTGGGGTTGGAAAGGGAACATGAATTTAATAAAATAGCAACAGGCCACTATTAACATATTACCTAATACTGGACAATGTGAGAGTAACTGATATTGCCAACTGTGAAACATTGGAAATGTCAATGAAAATATTGCAACACACCACTCAATTCACAAAAGCAAATGTGATAATTACAGTTTTGTTAATATGTGTACTCCTGGACAACATCCTTGTAAGAAAGTACAGATCATTTCATTCTGATTAAAAGATGATCTTTGATAATCTAAAACAGCTCTTTGATTTAACACTGACTTGCGTTTCCATTAAATTGGATCATAAATTTGTTCAAACAAATGATTGACCTTCCACATTTGTCAATGCAGGGATTTGCTCTTAATGTCAGGAGTCTGGTGTTGACTTGTTGTTTGGAGCCCGAAAGAAGGGTGAGAGTGACACTGTTTCATTGTATTGATTCAAGAAGGTTATTTGAAAAATAAATTTAACCAAATATTTCTCTTTTTTCGTTATTGACTTTTTACTGCAGCTAATGTCTGGAGTAATAAGGTGAAGTAAAGATTATTTTACTTTCCCATGCAGGCAGCACAGACCATTTAACAATTATTTTCATACTTTGGTACTAGATATAATTTGGGTTAATCTCTTGATTTAATTTTTCTATTGCTTTTCCACTTGGTTGAATATTATTGAGATAAATTTGACCAACTGTAACCTTGCATGACTGCACTACTTCTATACTTGTTACAAAGGCAATAATTAAATCTCCAGATACCAGTACAAGATTGAATAGGACTGTAATTCATGTTGTGCTATTACTTCTTCATTGCCACACTAGCATCTCTGTCCTTCCTCTTCACTTCCCTTCCTTTTTGAAGATTTCAGACTTAATAGATTTTGGTTTGATAGATATTGAACTCCCTCAGATACTGACCAGAAGGTAAAGTTATCAAAGCCCTACCAAATCACAGGCTGCTCTCTCATTAAAGGGAAATGGCTAGTGGTGGTTTAACTTGATGGTCACCGTGCCTCAGGTGAGGGGAGAGATTGAGAAGGAGAGTCCTTCATGGTAACCTCAGCTGGTGAGGGAATTGAACCCATGTACTGGTTGTATCGTGCTGTATTTTAAGCCACTGTCCAGCTAACTGAGATAACTGATCACGTAAGATACTGAACGTCATCAGATAGCTGAGGGAGAGTGGGAAACTCAGTGATTTATGAACTTGAGGATTTCACTTCCAGTATTACTGCTGCATAGAGGATCTATCACAGCATTCACTATTTGATTGAAGAACAGAGTGTAGAAGAAGGGGTTTATAGAGTCTGAGAATACACATGATTTGGAGATGCCAGTGTTGGACTGGGGTGTACAAAGTTAAAATCACATGACACCAGGTTATAGTCCAACAGATTTAATTGGAAGCACTACTTTCGGAGCACTGCTCCTTCAGCAGAGGAACCATCTGATGCAGGAGCAGTGCTCCGTAAGCTAGTGCTTCCAATTAAACCTGTGGGACTATAACCTGGTGGTATGCGATTTCTAACTGAGAATACACAGGTTAACATGATTAATTTATGTGGAGCATAAGGGCCTACTCAGGCTGGGGTGAACTTGTTCTGACCTCAAGAAGGCATTTGATAAAGTGCCACATAAGAGACTATGAACTAAAGTAGAAGCCCATTGAATTGAGGGAATGCACTGATGTGGCTGAGAAACTGGTTGAGTGGTAGGTGACAGAAAGGGATAATGGGCATGTATTCCAGTTGGCAGGATGTGACCAGCAGTGTCCCACAAATATCTGTGTTAGAGCCTCAATTATTCACTTTTTTTAGCACCTTGCCATAGAAAGTTATATATCTAATATGTTGACGACACAATGTTAGGTAGCAATGTTGATAATATAAGATTACAAAGGCATACTGATAGGCTAAGGGAATGGGAAAAACTGTGGCAGATGGAGTTTAATGCAAGCAAATGTGAGATTATTCATTTTGGACTGAAAAAGAATAGATCAGGGTAATTTCCAGATGGTATGAAGTTAAATACAGTGATGCCCAGAGGGACTTGGGTGTTCAGATGCATAGATCTTTAAAATGTCATGAAGGGGTGCAGAAAATAATCAACAAATCTAATGAAATGTCGGCCTTTATATCGAGAGGACTGGAGTACAGGATGCAGAGGTGATGCTGCAGTTATACAAAACCCTGTTTAGATTATACTTGGAGAACTCTGAGCAGATCTGGGCACCACATCTTAGCAAGTATATATTGGCCTTGGAGGGAGTACAATGTAGGTTTACAGGAATGAAACCTGGATTTCAAGCGTTAAGTTATAAGGAAAGACTATAGAAATTAAGTATGATTTCATCAGAATTTAGAAGATTAAGGAGTGATCTGACTGAAATCTTGAAGATATTAACAGGAAAAGACAGAGTGGATAACAATAAGCTGTTTCTATTGATTGGGGATTCTAGATTTAGGGGGCATGGTTGGAGAATGAGGGCGAGATCATTCAGGAGAGATGTTACACAAAGGGTGAGAGAGGTTTGGAACTCTCTTCACAAATGGCAGTTGAAGAGGATCAGTTGTTCATTTTAAATTTGAGATTGACAAATATTTGTTAAGCAAAGTTATTAATGGATATGGCCAAAGGTAGGTACATGGAGTTAAGCACAGTTCAGCACTAATCTCACTTAATAGTGGAACAGGCTTGAGGGGCTGAATGGCCTATGTTCTTACGTTGAGAGGATTTGAGGCTTCAGGCAACCAAATGAATAGAATTGGAAAAGAGAGTCAGTACGTGGTAAGAAAAATGCTAAGAAACCGGGGAAGAGGGTATAATCTGCAAAGAAAGCTGAGAGGGTTTTGAAGGATGTAAAGGTAGAAGGGTTATAAAAAAACTTTAGGAACATTCACTTGGAGATAGTGAACTTTAGGCTATAAGTTGAACATCAGTATCAGTAACAAAAGATACATACAGTCAAATTTTCTCCATGTCACTCAATGGACACCATTGCAAGAAGACCACATCTTAGAGGGAACAACAATTTATACTGCACATGATAAAGGGCAATGATTGGTTGACAAGCTGATTCTGATTGGTTGAAGTAGTTAATGTGGAATTGCACACAGTAAGCTCCTGCAAACAGCACTGTATGGTGATCAGCTCACTTGTTTCAGAGTGTAATCATTCATATTCACCTGAGACAGCCACAGTTTGACAACTCACCTGAAAGGCAGAACCTTTGACAAAGCTGCATGCCTTCAGAATTGTAACGAAGATTCAGTCTACATTAGCACACACATTCGGAGTTGAGAAATAGACCCACAACCTTTTGGCTTAAAACGTGAGAGTTCATCACTTACAGAAAGTATGTCACTTACTGCATTGTCACTTACAGTGAGAGGGTCAGCATTGACAGTGATAGAGTTATGCATACAGTTTGAGTGATGTCGCTTACACTGTGTCATCAGTTACAGTGAGTGTAGTCAATACAGTGAGTATGCTGCCACTTATACGCATGTGTGCTCCCATTGAACAACAGATGATTGTGGGCTGGGTGACTGTAATAAATTGAGTAATTGTGGCAAAATGCCAACATCCATGTAGTAAGTTGAACAATCTCTTTATCTGTGGGGCAATTCTATGGGAAGAAGGTTGTGGTTCCTGGGCTAGGACTATCAATGGTAGACAGACAGTCATCAGCACAGTGGGGGGGGCGGCACGGTGGCACAGTGGTTAGCACTGTTACCTCACAGCGTCAGAGACCCGGGTTCAATTCCTGCCCCAGGCGACTCTCAGTAAATATTAAAGGATTGGACACTCTGGAGGCAGGAAACATGTTTCCGCTGATAGGTGAGTCCCGAACCAGAGGACACAGCTTAAAAATAAAGGATAGGCCATTTAGGACAGAGATGAGGAGGAACTTCTTCACCCAGAGAGTGGTGCGTGTGTGGAATGCTCTGCTCCAGAAGGCAGTGGAGGCCCAGTCTCTGGATTCATTTAAGAAAGAGTTGGATAGAGCTCTCAAGGATAGTGGAATCAAGGGTTATGGAGATAAGGTAGGAACAGGATACTGATTAAGGATGATCAGCCATGATCATAATGAATGGTGGTGCAGGCTCGAAGGGCAGAATGGCCTACTCCTGCACCTATTGTCTATTGTCTATTGTCACACATTCTGTGACTAGATTTGAAAATCTCCTCTCTCTCTCTGTGCAGCATAGTACAGTGAACAAGTGAACATTTGTAAAAATATGTAATTACTGAATGAGTAAATGGATGTAAGTTATAGATATTATCACTTCAATATACTGTGACACAAAATAGATTTAAAATTACATTAAAATAAGAAACAAGCACTAAGAAAGACCAACCACAATTGCATGGAATGGAACTTCTCAAATCTAATTTGAAAACCAGATTCCAATAAACTGTGTTCACTGTCACTTGATATCACCAATAGTTCTGCATTATACAATCCTATTGTTGGATTTTTAAAATGTAACTGGTTGCTGGTGAATCAGGAATTGTATATTTAACCCATTCACTGCTGGATTGCCATTGCAGCTTGTGGAAGTTTAATTCTTAGCCACCCAGTTTGTCTCAGTATTATTTTCGATCCAGAAACCTAGCTGGTTAATAATTTGCATCAATGGCAAAGCAAACAAACTTGAATTATATGTTACACTAGTAGGGCTATCTGAGTGAAGTCACTCAGATTGTTAGTGGATGCAGTCAGACATTTACATGATATACACTTCGTAACTGTTGGATAGTTTGTTTTTCTGTATCACATGTGGTACAGAATGGAGCTGGAATGTTGAGGTATAAGGGTTATTTCAAAGCTGCTGTATTCACCTGAAGAAGATACTGACATGGGAAAACAATCTTGTGTGTGTTTTAAATGTTATGATCAAGAATGAATCATTGAATTTGGGTTGGCTTACAAATGTTTGTTCCTCTAAGAACTCTTGAAAAAGCGATAACAAGTCAAATAGTCCAGGTTTTTTTTTCTCAAAACATACAGAATGGCATTTCAAGGACTTAAGTGAGTACATTCGAGATCCAACTCTTCGGGCAGCACAGTGGCTCAGTGGTTAGCACTGCTGCCTCACAGCGCCAGGGGCCTAGGTTTGATTCCAGATTCGGGCAACTGTCGGTGTGGAGTTTGCATGTTCTTCCTGTGTCTGTGTAGGTTTCCTCCCACATTCCAAAGATGTGCAGGTTAGATGGATTGGTCATGGGAAATTGTCCAATGTTTACAGAGATAAACAGGCTAGCTGGATTAGCCATGGGAAATGCAGGGTTACAGAGTGGGACATTCTTCAGAGGGTTGATGTGGACTCGATGGGCTGAATGGCTTAATTCCACACTGTCGCGATTCTATGATTCGTACTTCTCTGCATTCATTGGTGCTATTGAATATGTGTTTACAAGAAGGTTTCCTCAGTTGTGAGCTGTACATTCGGGGTCCATGAGTCCTCTAGGAACTCTGACTGAGTTATGTGTTCCCTCTCTAACACACTCTTGTTCTCTTAGCTACCACTGAAGGGTCAAACCATGAAATGGGCTCATAGTGGGAAAAGGTTGGGAATCTCTGGATTCCAGGAGACTGATCTCATCATTCTACAGTCTGAAGCAAATTATGTGCTGACTCTGTTTTTCCAGCACAGTGTATGATGTTATATATGGAACTGAGATGTGGATGGATGTTGGGAAAGGTGAAGAGTGAACAAGCTCAAGCACCATGACGCTGAGAAAAACAACATTTATTTCTTGTTGCTGAACCATTGCACAAACTAATTGAATCAATGCAGTGAAACCAGCAGTGAGATGTCACAACTCACTGACACATGTTTCAAGATTAGAAGCTGGGACTCAGATGGCTGAGTTTGGGATAAGCTGATGGAAAATGTCTTGGTAGATGACAATTTTTAATATTGGCTGATGGACTAGCATGAAATGAATAGTCTTGCTTATCAGAAACACCGATCTAATTTTATTTTGATTCATCTTACAATTCATTTTACTTCAGAGATAAGGAAAAGATACGGAATGTGTCAGGATCAAAACCAACAATCTCTTCAGTACGCTCATTGACATAAGAACATGGACCAGAAAATGTCACAATAACAAAGAATTGAAATACAATGAGACGCAACATTAAAACAAGAACATCAAGTATAAGAGACATTGAAGAAAATGTGTTTTCTCACAAGGAAGTGTGGAAGAGGTTATCAGGAATTGTGTGTTTGAGATTACACAAGTGAACAATGAGATCAGTAACTGTCATTCCAATGAGACCATGTAGCATTTACCTAGACATCCTACCACACTGTCCTCATCAAACACTCCCAGGACAGGGACAACACAGTGTTAGATACAGAGTAAAGCTCCCTCTACACTGGTCCCCATCAAACACTCCCAGGACAGGGACAACACAGGGTTAGATACGAGGTAAAGATCCCTCTACACTGTCCACAGCATACATTCCAGGACAGGTACAACATGGGATTAGATACAAAGTGCAGGTTCCTTTACACAGTCCCCATAAAACAGGGCAGGGACAGCACAGGATTAAGACTATAAGATATAGGAGCAAAAGTAGGACATTTAGCCCATCGAGTCTGCTTCACCATTCAGTGGGATCTGTAAGTGACTGTAAGTGAGGCAGGCCTTTTCCACATAATCTTTGATTCCCTTCCTGATTAAATAATTGATTTGATTTGATTTATTGTGAAAAGAATTGTTTTGCGTGCTATCTGGGCAAATCATACTTTACATAAGTAGATCAGGGTAATGCAACAGAATGCAGAATATAGTGTTACAGTGATAGAGAAGGTGCAGAGAAAGATCAGCTCTAATATATGAGAGGTCTGTTCATAAATCTGACTAAGCAGGCTGTTCTTGAAGCTGTTGGTTTGTGTTTACAAATTCTTGTCTCTTCCACCCTATGGAAATGAATGGGAGAGTATAACTGGGGTAGGAGGGGTCTGCTTTCCCAAGGCAGTGAGAAGTACAGACAGACCCAATGGAAGGAAGCCTGGTTTGTGTGATCAGCGCGGCTACATTCATAACTCTTTAATTTCTTGTGGTCTTGGGCAAAGCAGTTGCCATACCAAGCTGTGATTCATCCGAGTAGGATGCTTTCTATGGTGTATATAAAAATGGAGTCATTGTGGACATGCTGAATTTCCTTGACTGCCTGAGGAATTAGAGGCATTGGTGTTCTTTCTTGACTGTAGCATCTTCATGGATGGACCAGGACAGATTGTTGGTGATATGTACTTCTAGGAACTTAATGCTCTGGACCATCTTCATCTCACCACCATTGATGCAGACAGGGGCGTGTCCTCCATTCTGCTTCCTGAAGTCAATGATCAGCTCCTTCATTTTGCTGACACTGAGAGAGAGAGAGTGTTGTCTTTACACCATGCCACTAAGCTCTCTATTTCTTTCCTGTACTTTGTCTCGTTCATGATCCAATCCACTACAGTGATGTCATCAGCTAATTTGTAAGTGGTGTTACAGCTGAATTTGGCCACACAGTCATTAGTATAAAGGGTTGAGTATGCAACCTTGGGGGGCACTGGTGTTAAGGATTACGGTGGAGGAGATATCTGCCTATCCTTACTGATGGCTGTATGTGGGTCAGGAAGTTGAGCATCTAATTGCACAGGGTGGAAGCAGAGTCCTGGGTCTCAAAGTTTGGAGATGTATTTCATTAGAATTACGGTGTTGAAAGCAGAACTAAAGTCAATAAAAAGGAGTCTGAAGTAAGTGTCCTTGTTATCTTGATGTTCCAGGGATGAGTGTAGGACCAGGAAGATCGTGCCTGTGGACCTATTGTGACAGTAGGTGAATTGTAATAGAACAAGACAATCTGGGAGGCTGGAGTTGATGTGTGCCATGAAGCACTTCATAATGATGGAGGTCAGAGTCACTGGGCTGCAGGCATTAAGGCACATTGCCTGATTCTCCTTTGGCACTGAGATGATAATGGCCTTCTTGATATAAGTGGGAACCTCACATCATAGTAGGGAGAGGTTAAAGCTGTCTGCAAATGCTCCTGTCAGGATCTGAGTGCATGGCCAGGGACTTCATTCGGATCATTTGCTTTCCTTGGGTTTGCTCTTTCTCTGACATCAATGGCAGTAAGCATTATCGCAGGTGCATCCTGGGTTGGTGCCTTTTTACAGCAGAGAGCAGCGGGAGCTGGGCGGAAGTGAGGTCAGAGCAGGAAGGCTGTTGGGAAGGCAAGTGATTGCTATTTAAGTAGGTGTGTGCCTTTGTATAATGTGGGAGCTGGCTGATCCCATTGTGAACGGCAGTGACCACATCTGCAGCAAGTGTTGGTTGCTGGAAGAACTCCGGCTCAGAATTGATGATCTGGAATCTAAGCTTCATCCATTGCGGCACATCCTGGAGGGGGAGAGGTACCTGGACGCTTTGTTTCAGGAGGCAGTCACACCCGGCAGATCAAGTAATTCAAATTCAGTCAGTCAGTGATCATGACCAACAGGGTGTGACAGTAAGTGAGGCAGGTAGGGGGATTCTGAGTTCAGGGGTGCAGGATCCTCAGCCCTTGACCTTGTCCAACCCGTGACCTTGTCTGAGAGTTTTGTTTCCTGTAAGGATGAGAGAAAGGGCTGTGGGGAGGATAAGCCAGCTGACCACAGTGCAATGATGCAGAAGGCCATTCAAGAGGGGGGGAGCAAAAAGTCAAGAAATTGTTATGGGGATTTTATAATTAGGGGGACAGATAGTGTCCTTTGAGAGCTGGATCAGGAGTCCCGCGTGGTGTGTTGCCTGCCCGGTGCCAGGGTGCAGGACATCTCTGACCAGCTTGAAAGGATATTGGAGTGAGATGGGGAGGATCCAGCTGTTGTGGTCCATGTTGGGACTAACAACATAGGCAAGGTGAGGAAGGAGGACCTGTTTGGGGAGTACCAAGCACTAGGAAGGAAATTGAAGAACAGGTCTTCGAGGGACATAATCTCCGAATAACTGCCCTTGCCATGTGCTAATTGGCATAGGGATAAGAAAATTAGGGAAGTAAACATGTGGCTAATTGGTGTGGGAAAGAGGGATTTCATTTCATGGGACATTGGTATCAGTTTTGGAACCATTTGGGATCTGTATCGATGGGATGGTCTACACCTAAACCCATCTGGAACCAGTGTTCTGGTGAAAAGGATAAATAGGGTGGTCACTAGGACTTTAAACTTCTGAGTTGGGGGGGGGGGGGGAGGAAACAAGAGGGAGTATGGAGTTAAATGGAAAGATAAGCAGCAGGATAGCACGTGTGCAGGTGGGTTTAAGCTCGAGGCAGATAAGGGATGCAGCAAAAAGGAAGGATAACTAAGGACATCTTACGATTTCCAATATCTAATAATGATAAGAAAGTTAGCATTAAGGCACTTTACCTGAATGCTTGCTGTATTCGTAACAAAATAAATGAATTAACGACACAAATCATCGTGAATGATTATGATGTGGTAGGCATCACAGAGACGTGGTTGCAGGGGGTTCAGGACTGGCAGTTAAACATCCAATGACATAGAACTTATCAATAAGACAGGGAGGTCAGCGGGGGTGGGGGGGGGGGTGGCTTGTTAGTTAGGAATGAAATTAAATCTATAGCACTGAATGACATATGATGTAGATGATGTAGATTCTGTGTGGGTGGAGTTGAGGAACCACAAAGGCAAAAAAACCATAATGGGAGCTATGTACAGACTTCCCAGCAGTGGTCAGGAGCAGGGGCGCAAGATGTACCAGGAATATAGATAGGGCATGTCAGAAAGGTAAGGTCACGGTGATCATGGAGGACTTCAATATGCAGGTGGACTGTGTCAATAATGTTGCTGGTGGTTCCGAAGAAAGGGAATTCATGGAATGCTTACAGGATAGCTTTTTGGAACAGCTTGTGATGGAGCCCACAAGAGAGCAGGCTATTCTGCACTTAGTGCTATGTAATCAGCCAGACTTTATAAAAGACCTTAAAGTAAGGGAACGCTTAGGAGGCAGCAATCATAATATGGTAGAGCTCAGTCTGTAGTTTGAGAGAAGGCAAAATCAGATGAAATGGTGTTACAGTTAAATAAAGATAATTACAGGGGCATGAGAGAGGAACTGATAAAAATCGACTGGAAGCAGAGCCTAGTGGGGAAGACAGTAGAGCAACAATGGCAGGAGTTTCTGGGTGCATTGAGGACACAGTACAGAGGTTCATCCCAAAGAAAAGAAAACTTATCTGGGGTGGGTGGGGGGGGAGGTGATTAGTCAGCCATGGCTGACAAAGGAAGTCAGGAAATGTATCAAAGGAAAAGAGAGAGCCTATAAAGTGGCCAAGAGCATTGGGAAATCAGAAGATTGGGAAGGCTACAAAAACAAACAGAGGATAACAAAGAGAGAAATAAGGAAGGAGAGGATCAAATATGAAGGTAAGCTAGCCAGTAATATTAGAAATGATAGTAAAAGTTTCTTTCAATACATAAGAAACAAACGACAGGCAAAAGTCGAGATTGGGCCGCTCCAAATTGATGCTGAAAAGCGAGTGATGGGAGATACGGAAATAGCTGAAGAACTTAATAAATACTTTGTGTCAGTCTTCACAGTGGAAGACATAAGTAATATCCCAACAATTAAGGAGAGTCGGGGGCAGAGTTGAGGATGGTAGCCATTACAAAAGAGAAAGTGCTAGAGAAGCTAAAAGGTCTAAATATTGATAAATCTCCTGGCCTCGATGGGTTACATCCTAGAGTTCTGAGGGAGGTGGCTGAGGAAATAGTGGAGGCATTGGTCGTAATCTTTCAAAAATCACTGAAGTCAGGGAAGTTCCAGATGATTGGAAAATCACTGTTGTAACTCCGATTGACAAGAAAGGATCACAGCAAAAGATGGAAAATTATAGGCTGATTAGCCTAACCACAGTTGTAGGTAAAATTCTAGAATTGATTGTTAAGGGTGAGATTTCTAAATTCTTGAAAGTGCAGGATCGGATTAGAACAAGTCAGCATGGATTTGGTAAAGGGAGGTCATGCCTGACAAACCTGTTAGAATTCTTTGAAGAGGTAACAAGTAGGTAAGACCAGGGAAACCCAGTGGATGTTATCTATCGAGACTTCCAAAAGGCCTTTGATAAGGTGTCTCATGGGAGGCTGTTGAGTAAGGTGATGGCCCATGGTGTTCGAGGTGAGCTCCTGGTATGAATTGAGGATTGGGTGTCTGACAGCAGGTTTGTTTTCGGAATGGCAGCTGGTGACAAGTGGTGTCCCACAGGGTTCAGTGTTGGGCCGCAACTGTTCACTTTATATGTTAATGATCAGGATGAAGGGACTGGAGACATTCTAGTGAAATTTGATGATGATACAAAGTTAGGTGGACAGGCAGGTAGTACTGAGGAAGTGGGGAGGTTGCAGAAAGATTTAGACAGTTTAGGAGAGTGGTTCAGGAAATGGCTGTTGAAATTCAATGTGAGCAAATGCGAGGTCTTGCACTTTGGAAAAAAGAATACAAGCATGGACTATTTTCTAAATGATGAGAAAATTCAGAAAGCTGAAGTACAAAGGGACCTAGAAGTGCTAGCCCAGGATTCTCTAAAGGCTAACTTACAGGTTGATTAGATTCTCTACAGTGTGGAAACAGGCCCTTCAGCCCAACAAACCCACACCGACCTTCCGAAGAGTACCACCTAGACCCATTCCCCTCTGACTAATGCACCAAACACTACGGGGAATTTAGCATGACCAATTCACCTAGCCTGCACATCTTTGGACTGTGGAAAGAAACTGGAGGACCCGGAGGAAACCCATGCAGACACGGGGAGAATGTGTAAACTCCACACATACAATCGCCTGAGGCTGGAATCGAACCGGAGACCCTGGTGCTGTGCTAACCAATGAACCACTGTGCCACCTGGTTGAGTCCATGATTAAGAAAGTGATAGTAATGTTGTCATTTATCTCAAGAGGGTTCGAATATAAAAGCAGCGATGTGCTTCTGAAACTTTATAAAACTTTAGTTAGACCCCATTTAGAATATTGTGCCCAAGTCTGGTCCCCACACCTCAGCAAGGACATACTGGCACTGGAGCGTGTCCAGCAGAGATTCACATGGATGATCCCTGGAATGGTAGGCCTAACATATGATGAACGGCTGAGGATCCTGGGATTGTATTCATCAGTGTTTAGGAGGGTGAGGGGAAATCTAATAGAAACCTATAAGATAATGCATGGTTTGAAAGGGTGGATGCTGGGAAGTCATTTCCATTAGGTGGGGAGACTAGGACCCGTGGGGTTAGGGGGGTTCATTTTAGAAATGAGGAGACATTTCTTCAGCCAGAGAGTGGTGGGCCTGCACAGTGGAGGCCGGGACGTTAAATGTCTTCAAGGCAGAGATTGATAAATTCTTGATCTCGCAAGGAATTAAGGGCTACGGGGAGCGTACGGGTAAGTGGAGTTGAAATGCCCATCAGCCATGATTAAATGGCGGAGTGGACTCGATGGGCCGAATGGCCTTACTTCCACTCTCATGTCTTATGGTTGGGGCAGGTGACATCACTGACCTTCTGTTCAAAATGAGCAAAGAATGCATTGAGCTTATCAGGGAGGGATGTGTTGTTGCCAGCAACTGTATTCAACTTCACTTTGTAGAGTTATCTCATTCTCGAATATATTTAATGATCAGTTCAACAACCTTCTGTGATAAGGAATTCCACCAATTTATTACCATCTGAGAGAAGAAATTCTGTTTTAAATGTGTGACACCTCATTCTGAGATGACACTCTCTTGTCCTAGACTCTCCCACAAGGGAAAACAATCTTTCAGCATTTACACTGGTCTAGTGACTTAAGAATCTCTTGTTTCAATAAGGTCATCTCTCATTCTTCTAAACTCCAAGCCTAACTTAATCACATTTAAGACAGTCCTTCTGTACCTGGATCAGCGAGTGAATTTTCTCTGGACTGCCTCCAATGTCAGTATATCTTTCCTTTGACAAAGGGAATCACGCTATCCACACTATTCCAGTGCCTTGTCTAGTTTAAGCAAGATTTCAATTCTTTTATATTCCATTCCCTTTGAATTAAACACCAACATTATATTGGCTCTATATGACACACACAGCTTTTGTGTTCTTATGACTCACTGGGGTATAGGATTAGGTGTATCTCCTTCTACACTCTGAACTGATGGGATGTTGCTGAACAGTTAGAAGGTCACTACTGAGGAAATTCCACACTGAAGGAGGGTTAGTACTGAAGGAGTGTTGCAATGTCGGAGGGTCAGCATTGAGGGATTGCCGCACTGTGGGAGAGTTACTGCTGAGAGAGTGCTGCACTGTCGTCGTGTCAGTACTGAGGGAATGCCGCACGGTTGAAGGGTTAGTACTAATGGAGCACCTGCACTGTTGGTGGGTCAGTACTGAGAGAGTGCCTTTGTTGTGGCGATCCTGTCTTTCAGTTGATAAGTTAAATAGAGGACCTATCTTCACTCAGAAATTCAAGGAAAAATCCACCCCCGCCACTGTGTTCATGAGAAAGAAGAGCTCCCCTTCACTTCCTCGTCAATACTTATCACTCAATCAATATTACGAAGCCTCAGTTCTACCTGTGGGAGCTTGCTATGTACCTTCCCCATTAAAGCAATGTTTACATTTCTTTGTTGGACAATACTTGTGTCATCATGGAAATATTAAAAATGTAGTTGAAATACAGAATCTTTCCTTTTTTTCACAGACATGAGATACTCAGATTTTTTCATTACTTTGAGAAGGAAGTTCATATTTCAAGACCTGTGAGGACCCCCTAGCCATTACAGTTCCAAAACAGAGGCCAAGACATCAGTCCCACTGAGAGTCGACATGAAGCAGGGATCATATGTCAGAGCTAAATACGATTGGCTGTAATGAGCCCAATTACCAGCTGGTTCTAGAGAGTGGCCATTGCCAATGGTTCAGTGTCTTGCTTCTCACTGTGGTGAAGTCTCAATCCACCAGCAACAACCCTGATGCACTTTGACCTGATTATGGGGAGCTCCCAGCCAGAGTGAGTGCATCAATCAAAGCCTGTACCTTAGCATCCCATTTACCCCAAATTCCTGCAGTTTTTCACCAAATTGCTTTTGCAGTTTAAATGAGGCGTGAATTTGGCAAAGGACAGCTCCTATAATGAGCCATCTCCTTTGTGAATTGCATTAGTCCATTAATCTCAGTCTTCACCTTTGCTTCAGTGCTTGTTAAATAAAGTAAAAAGAACAATGAAAAATTCAAGGAGTTTAATGCCTCACTAACTAAACAATGGCAGTCATTAGGAAGTTAAGTCAGTCATTACCGGTGACATAGGGCTATCAATCAATCTTACCAGTTCATAGACTGAGCTGTAGGAACTAGAATGGGGCCACAGTAGTAATGGACTGTGCTGATGATTTAAATAGTTAAATGGAGTAACTGGAGTGGGAGTGAGGGTTGTGCCCTACCTCTGGGCCAGAAGGTTTATGTTCAAGTCTCACCTTCTCCAGAGATGTGTCCAAACAGGTTGATGAAATAACTATTCTAAGGTGCGAGTGAGGGTAGGGACTGGAGGTTCTTGGGTGTCAATGTCAGTGTGTGTTTGACCTACTACTATAAGCCAAAGTTCTCACAGTTCATTCACCCCTTCCTACAGCCTTCCTCCTACTTTGTTTTATTCATTCACATGAAGGAGGTCTCGCTGGTCAGGCCAGCATTTATTGCTCATCCCTAATTGCCCAGAGGGCAGTTAAGAGTCAACCATATTGCTGTGGGTCTGGAGTTACATGTAGTTCAGACCAGGTAACGATGGCAGTTTCCTTCCATAAGGGACATGAGCGAACCAGGTGTGTTTTCCAACAATCACCAATCATGACGCTCCATGAGCATCATCAGACTCTTATTTCTAGATTTTTATCGAATTTAAATTCAACCATCTGCCATGGCAGGATTTGAACCAGGGTCCCCAGAACATTACTTGGGTCTCTAGATTAATAGACCATTGTTATTATCACTAAGCCATCACCTCACCATCTATCCAGCCTCACTGCAGGTGCATGGATCCAAAGCAAAATAGGTTTAGTGGCTCAGTGGTTAGCACTGCTACCTCACAGCACCAGGGACCCAGGTTTGATTCCAGCCTCCGGCGACTCTCTGTGTGGAGTTTACACATTCTCCCCGTGTCTGCGTGGGCTTCTACTGGGTCCTCTGGTTTCCTCCCACAGTCCAAAGGTGTGGTTAGGGTAAATAGACGAGGTATTTTCCTGAGGGTGGGGGAGTCCAAAACTAGAGAGCATAGGGGAAAGATTTAAAAGGAACCTAAGGGGCAACATTTTCACGCAGAGGGCGGTGTGTGCACGGAATGAATTGCCAGATGGTGTGCTGGAGGCTGGTACAAATACAACATTTTAAAAAGCATCAGAATGGGTTTAGAGGGATATGGAGAAAGTGAGAACTGCAGATGCTGAAGACCAGAGTTGAAAAATGTGGTGCTAGAAAAACACAGCAGGCCAGGCAGCATCCGAGGAGCAGGAGAATCGACGTTTCGGCCATAAGAAGGGCTTATGGCTGAAACATCGATTCTCCTACTCCTCAGATGCTGCCTGGCCTGCTGTGTTTTTTCAGCACCACATTTGTCAACTTAGAGGGATATGGGCTAAGTGCTGGTAAATGGGCTTAGATTTATTTAGGATATCTGGTCTACATGGACGAGTTTGACTGAAGGGTCTGTTTCTACGCTGTACAGCTCTATAACTCTATGACTCCATGTGCAGGTTAGCTGGATTATCCATGGTAAATGCAGGGTTACAGGAATAGAGTGGGGGGCTGGGTCTGGATGGGTCAGTGCAGATTTGATGAGCTGAATGGCCTCTTTCCACACTACAGGGATTCGGTGACTCAATTCTTAATTATAATAGCTGTTGTTTACAGTCATGCCAGACCAGTGGAATAATGATTGACTCAAAGTATTGGAGAACCGCTGCATCATATTGAACCTTGCTTTAGCAAAGAGTTTAAATTTTGTGTGAAGAGAAAGATTTCTGTAAGTGTGTGATATAGGATATACTTAGGTTATATAGGATGTATAAATTGCTACTGGCTGAACAACAAAGTATTTCACAGCCGGGTAATGTTTAGTATGCTTGGATTAGATTCCCACTGGTCCTGCATCTGAGCTCTAACAACTTAATGAATGGGTACAGAAATGAATAGTAGCAGCAACAGACCACTTAGCTCCTGAAAATTACTCTACCATTCAATGAGACCTTTCATAGGATAGGGTTTCTAACATTGTAGATCATGTAATATATTTGGGTCCTTACTGAGGCAGCTATCTAGATGTTTATGAAGAACTGACTATGTAGACTCATATGAGATCTCAAAAGTGCCTATACGATCTGGGTTCTAACATAGAACATAGAACATAGAACAATACAGCACAGAACAGGCCCTTCGGTCCACGATGTTGTGCCGAACTTCTATCCTAGATTAAGCACCCATCCATGTACCTATCCAAATGCTGCTTAAAGGTCGCCAATGAATCTAACTCTACCACTCCCTCGGGCAGCGCATTCCATGCCCCCACCACTCTCTGGGTAAAGAACCCACCCCTGACATCTCCCCTATACCTTCCACCCTTCACCTTAAATTTATGTCCCCTTGTAACACTCTGTTGTACCCGGGGAAAAAGTTTCTGACTGTCTACTCTATCTATTCCACTGATCATCTTATAAACCTCTATCAAGTCACCCCTCATCCTTCGCCGTTCCAACGAGAAAAGGCCGAGAACTCTCAACCTATCCTCGTACGACCTACTCTCCATTCCAGGCAACATCCTGGTAAATCTTCTCTGCACCCTCTCCAAAGCTTCCACATCTTTCCTAAAGTGAGGCGAACAGAACTGCACACAGTACTCCAAATGTGGCCTAACCAAAGTCCTGTACAGCTGCAACATCACCTCACGACTCTTGAATTCAATCCCTCTGCTAATGAACGATAATACTCCATAGGCCTTCTTACAAACTCTATCCACCTGAGTGGCAACCTTCAAAGATCTATGTACATAGACCCCAAGATCCCTCTGTTCCTCCACCTGACCAAGAACCCTACCATTAACCCTGTATTCCGCATTCTTATTTGTTCTTCCAAAATGGACAACCTCACACTTGGCAGGGTTGAACTCCATCTGCCACTCCTCAGCCCAGCTCTGCATCCTATCTAAGTCCCTCTGCAGCCGACAACAGCCCTCCTCACTGTCCACAACTCCACCTATCTTTGTATCATCTGCAAATTTACTGACCCACCCTTCGACTCCCTCCTCTAAGTCATTAATAAAAATTACAAACAGCAGAGGACCCAGAACTGATCCCTGCGGAACTCCACTTGTAACTGGACTCCATGCTGAATATTTACCATCTACCACCACTCTCTGACTTCTACCGGTTAGCCAGTTTTCTATCCAATTGGCCAAATTTCCCTCTATCCCATGCCTCCTGACTTTCCGCATAAGCCTACCATGGGGAACCTTATCAAATGCCTTACTAAAATCCATGTACACTACATCCACTGCTCTACCCTCATCCACATGCTTGGTCACCTCCTCGAAGAATTCAATAAGACTTGTAAGGCAAGACCTACCCTTCACAAATCCGTGCTGGCTGTCCCTAATCAAGCAGTGTCTTTCCAGATACTCGTAAATCCTATCCCTCAGTACCCTTTCCATTACTTTGCCTGCCACAGAAGAAAGACTAACTGGCCTGTAATTCCCGGGGTTATCCCTATTCCCTTTTTTGAACAGGGGCACAACATTCGCTACTCTCCAGTCCCCTGGTACCACCCCAGTTGCCAGTGAAGACGAGAAGATCATTGCCAACGGTACTGCAATTTCCTCTCTTGCTTCCCACATAATCCTAGGATATATCCCGTCAGGCCCGGGGGACTTGTCTATCCTCAAGTTGTTCAAAATGTCCAACACATCTTCCTTCCTAACAGGTATCTCTTCTAGCTTATCAGTCCGTTTCACACTCTCCTCTTCAACAATACGGTCCCTCTCGTTCGTAAATACTGAAGAGAAGTACTTGTTCAAGACCTCTCCTATCTCTTCCGACTCAATACACAGTCTCCCACCACTGTCCTTGATCGGACCTACCCTCGTTCTCGTCATTCTCAGGTTTCTCACATATGCATAGAATGCCTTGGGGTTATCCTTGATCCTATCCGCCAGGGATTTTTCATGCCCTCTCTTAGCTCTCCTAATCCCTTTCTTCAGGTCCCTTCTGGCTATCCTGTATCCCTCCACTGCTCTGTCTGAACCTTGTTTCCTCAACCTTATGTAAGCCTCCTTCTTCCTCTTTACTAGACATTCAACCTCCCTCGTCAACCAAGGCTCCCTCACACGACCATTTCTTTCCTGCCTGATCGGTACATACATATCAAGGACACGTCGTATCTGCTCCTTGAAAAAGTCCCACATTTCCACCACATCCTTCCCTAACAGCCTATGCTCCCAACGTATGCTCCTCAAATCCTGTCTTACAGCATCGTAATTTCCCTTCCCCCAATTGTAAAATCTACCTTGTTGTGCGCACCTATCTCTCTCCATAACCAAGGTGAAAGTCACAGAATTGTGGTCGCCATCACCAAAATGTTCACCCACCAACAAGCCCACCACTTGTCCCGGTTCGTTACCGAGTACCAAATCCAATATGGCCTCCCCTCTGGTTGGACAATCTACATACTGCGTTAGAAAAGCTTCCTGGACACACTGCACAAACACCGCCCCATCCAATCTACTTGATCGAAAGAGCTTCCAATCAATATTTGGGAAGTTGAAGTCGCCCATGACTACGACCCTGTGGCTTCTGCACCTTTCCAAAATCTGTTTCCCAATCTGTTTCTCCACATCTCTGCTGCTATTGGGGGGCCTATAATAAACACCCAACAAGGTGACTGCACCTTTCCTATTTCTGACTTCAGCCCATACTACCTCCAGAGGCAGATCCCCCTCAAACTTCCTTTCTGCAGCCGTTATACCATTTCTAATTAGCAATGCCACCCCCCCTCCTTTTTTACCACCCTCCCTAATCTTACTGAAACATCTGTCTTTATTCAGATCATTATTATCCTGTCTACATTGTTGATCAATTCACACATGGACTGATAGGTTGGCCATAGATTGTTAATAAACTATCCATACATTATAGAGAAAACAATGGTGACCTCTTAAACTACAGCATCATATGCCCTGATGTCACCTAGCAGCCATTCTGAAGGCTGTGCAATAATACAACAATCCTGGCAGAATTTTGACAGCGACTCCACTTTCTCGCCCAATATTGGATACCAAAGGCCACGGATATGGTATATGTGAGGCCAGGGCCTATGGAGTGTACTGTGAGATGTTGTTGCCCAGTGTCCAACATGGAGGTTGTTTGGAGTAAGCCGCGAGGTGATCCTGCTAAGCGCCTGCTCTGGTTTCCTTGTCGAGTGTTCAGGATGTTGAACCTGTTTGGAGATTTTGGTAAGGTTGAGACAGAATATTAATGAGATGAGTTGGGCTATAAACAAGATGTTTAAGCAACTCACTGCTGCCTAGCGAGAATCTCACTATACGCTTGAGAAAAGTGTGTGAATGCTGCAAGGCCCATCACTCAGCCCTCACAGAGCTCTCAGCATTGGTCGTGCTCTGAGAATTGAGATAGTTAGGTCAATCCTCATTCAATGAGAACAAGCATGATTAGGTTATGAACCATGATGCAGAAGAATTCTTACTTCAGACCTCACTTAGTTAGATGACTTTAAGACAGCTCAAATGTAAAGGGAGTTTTGACGTATTCTCAGAATAAGGGATTGGGGTCTTAAAGGTCACAGTTTTCAGGAATATGAAACAAATAAATTAAGGAAAAGGGTAAACACAGCAGCTGTTTCTCATTTCCTGCAGTCAGCCTTGTGAGGGTCTGTGTTCAGTTGAGTAATTATGGTGTGTTGAAACATTATAATTGAAGGTAAGGTAGAAATTTTGTTTGTGTCAAGTGCACTCAGATATTCTTTGGTGGAGCTAGTCCTAGGGGGAACTTGCTGCTCAGATTGCTTTCTAAGCTGTTTGCCACAGTCCATTCATTCTGGAGTCAGGCTCTCAATGAATTTCACTGGGAATTGATGCTCCGAAGGGACCCATTCCAGTGCAGGGAGGAAGGGCTCAGTTTCAGGTTTGGGTTAGAGGTAGGGTTACATTTAAGGTTAGGATGAGAGCTGTTTCAGGAGACAGGCGATAGAGGATGTGGAGGATGTAAGGAGGAGGTAGAGAAGGGTGTAGGCTGGGGTGGAGTTGTGGAAATTTGCTGAAGAAGGCTTAGGCTGGATTTTAATTTGTGAGCACTCGGTGGAATGGCCCTAAATTGGCTGGAGTGACATTTGGGCTGGCGGGTGTAACTGGGAATACTGCCAGATTGAAGGAAATTATTGCTCTGGTACCAGATCAGTCACATGGTGCATTTGGAAGGTGATATTGGTAATAGGACAGAAAGGCAAGGCCAGAGTTGTTACCCAGTGTCAAACATGGAAGTTGTTTGGGGAAAGTTCCTGAGTTTCCAATGCTTAGGAATCCTTAGAACAGTGAAATATAATGACCCTTACCCAATCTAGTGTTTGGGATTATGCGTCGTTACAATTTATTAGAAGTAATTAGCCATGTGCCACAGGTAAGCAATCAAAAACCATTAACATATTAATTGAAACTTACATTCTCCCCCTTACACATAAAAACAGACGGAAGGACAGACAGGGAAAACTATGGACAATGGGACAAACTGGAAAGGCAGTTCACTTCAGTTTGTTCCCAAGTTCCATTTTCGCTGATCTGATGGGTTTATTTTGAATGTACACACTGGTTTGCAAGAGGCACAGGGTAGCTGCTTTGCTTATAATATGTCTCTTATTGACCAATTAAATGTCACAGTTTATAGCACCTATCGAGGGAAAGGGGAACAGGTTTTCTTCAGCTTTAAACTAAGTTTTGACTGCAGAGAGCAGAGAAACAATTCCTGAGCTGCTGGAGAGCAAATCCCTTCTCTGTATTGAATTCATAATCCCAAGATGTTCATTTTCCTGAGAACCAATCCCCCCAATCCCGCACTCCCACTCCAGCCATCCACTATGGCACGGTGAACAGCATGGTGGCACAATGGTTAGCACTGCTGCCTCACAGCGCCAGAGACCTGGGTTCAATTCCCGCCTCAGTCAACTGACTGCGGAGTTTGCACGTTCCCCCCGTGTCTGCATGGGTTTCCTCTGGGTGCTCCGGTTTCCTCCCACAGTCCAAAGATGTGCAGGCCAGGTGAATTGGCCATGCTAAATTGCCCGTAGTGTTAGGTAAGGGGTAAAATGTAGGGGTATGGGTGGGTTGTGCTTCGGCGGGTCGGTGTGGACTTGATGGGCCAAAGGGCCTGTTTCCACACTTTAAGTAATCTAATCTAATCTGCCCCACTCCCAGCCACCTACCCCCCTACTCCCAGTCTCCCAGTCACCCACGCCTCCACTCCCCCACTCTCAGTCACCCACTCTCCACTCCCAGCCACCCACTCCCCTACTCCCAGACACCCACTCCCCTACTCCCAGACACCCACTCATCTACTCCCAGTCATCCAGCCACCTACCCTACCACTCCCAATCACCCACTCCCCTACTCCCAGACACCCACTCATCCACTCCCCCACTCCCACTCATCCACTCCTCCACTCCCAGTCACCCACTCTCCCACTCCCAATCACCCACGCCCCTACTCCCAGTCATCCACTCCCCCACTCCCAGTCACCTACTCCTGCAGTGTCTCAGTGACCCATTCCCTCATTCTTGAAGAGACCCACATAACGACTCTTCCAGAGGGGTTGCAACAAATCTCAAACCTCAAAATGTTGGCATAAAGGGGAAGTGACCAGGAAGTGGTGGGTTAGTGGTATTGTTGCTGGACTGTTAATCCAGAGACCCAGGGAATGCTCTGAGTTCAAATCCCACAATGGCAGATGGTGGTATTTGAATTCAATAAAATTTTGGAATTAAGTGTTTAATGATGACCATGAAATCATTATCAATTTTTGGGTCACCATTAGCCTTTAGGGAAGGAAAGTGCCATCCTTACCTGGTCTGGTCTACACGTGACTCCAGACCCACAGCAATGTGGTTGAATCATAACTGCCCTCTGGCCTAATTAACAACACCCTCAACCATAAATATAAAGAGAGATGCTACTATAAATCAACTGATGCTTGCCTTGTAGTTTATATACATACCCCTCCTTAATTCAATCAAAACACCCCATTTATATTCTCAAAATGAAGGCTATGTGTTTGTCTCATTCTCCTCCTCTAACTTTTTGGAGTAGTGTTTACTTTGCAAGTGAGGTTCGACATGAGAGATGGTCTCTTCACTGTAAACACTCCCACTTTCCAGTCCTCTCCTCTCAGCTAACCCACCCTGTAATCACTGAAACCAGCTCTCTATTTCGCTCTGTCTGAATGACTATCAGGCTCCCTGATGTATCTGAGAGTTGCTGAACATTGGGTGGAGTTTTGTTTGAATGCGATTCTGAAACTTCCAGCACGTCATATTGAAATGCTGAAAACTCTGACAAAGCTCAGCGTGGAATCGAAGTGAGCGTTAGTGAATTATTCATGGTGTGTCACTCCTGTCATGGGGAAAATTGCAGTCTTCAGCAACTCATCAAGCAGGATCTGACCTAGATCTCTGGTTATCACTTAATCAATTGACATTTGACAAATGGATCTTACTGGAACATCTTGGTTTAATTTAAAATGGAACGGCCACTACATTAAAATTGTGATGACACCACTTATCAGATTCTATGCTTGTTTTGTAGTTTATATACATACCCCTCCTCAATTCAATCAAAACACCCCATTAATATTCTCAAACATGAAGACTATGTGTTTGTCTCATTCTCCTCCTCTAACTTTTTGGAGTAGTGTTTACTTTGCAAGTGAGGTTCCACATGAGAGACGGTCATGCAGATCCTGGGTGCCACAGTGGCACAGTGGTTAGCACTGCTGCCTCACAGCGCCAGAGACCCGGGTTCAATACAGGCGACTCTCTGTGTGGAGTTTGCACTTTCTCCCTGTGCCTGCGTGGGTTTCCTCCCAGAGTCCAAAATAAAATGTACAGGTTAGGCGAGTTGGCCATTCTGAATTGCACGTAGTGTTAGGTGCAGGGGTAAATGTAGGGGAATGAGTCTGGGTGGGTCGCTCTTCGGCGGGTCGGTGTGGACTTGTTGGGCCGAAGGGCCTGTTTCCACGCTGTAAGTAATCCAATCAAACTAAAGATTATAACCTGAAGCAAAGCAACAGCATGATTTGCCACATTCAGAGAGACAGGGAACTGCTGGTGGGCTCACCCAGACTGGGCCATGCCAGAATTCAGGCTGCTAGATCTCTCACCCAACGACACCCAGGGGCCATATGGGATACTGCTCACTGACTTTCAGATGAGCTTTCGAATGAATGAACTGATGGGTAGAAACAACAAGGTCATTTGTCGGAATGTGCCTTTAACTAGTTAAACTCCAGCAGTATCCCACTACCCTTAGGAGGTAACTAAATCTTGACTGTTGTAAAATCTCCATCTACATTCTCAAGTAGCAAATAGGATTTCTGTTGAGGGAGTCACTGCATCCTCTATATGAAGTAAATGACCATGTAATTAATGTGAATTCAGCACAGCTCTGGGCTTGCCTCTTCATTGTTAAATCCAGGATCGGTCATGGTTCTGAACAGAAACCCAACTGTTTGACTGATACAGACAATCAATTCAGGACAGTATGACGGTGGCTGAAAGAACTTTTGATGAGGACTCGTCTACTGAGGTGGTATGGGCTGAGGTTAGAAACAGGAGAGGAGAGGTAACACTGCTGGGAGGTTTTTATCGGCCTCCGCTGAGTTCCAGGGATGTGGAAGAGAGGATCGGCAAATCAATTCTGGGCAAGAGTGAAAGGAACAGGATGGTCATTATGGGGGCTTTAAGTTCCCCAACATTGACTGGAAATGCTATAACTCCAGTATGTCGGATGTGTCGGTTTTTGTCCAGTGTGCACAGGTTTTCCTGACACAGTATGTTGAAGGGCCAACAAGAGGGGAGGCCACACTGGATCTGGTGCTTGGTAATGAACCAGGCCAGGTGTTTGATTTAGTTGTAGATTGTGCTTAGTTTAGCAATGGAAAACAATAGGTACATGCCACAGGGCAAGAGTTACAGATGGGGGAAGGGCAATTATAATGCGATTAGGCAAGACTCAAGATATATAGAATGGGGTAGCAAAATGTGGGGGATGGGGTCAGTTGAAATGGAGCAGGTTTAAGGAACAGATATTACATGTCCTTGATAGGTATGTCCTTGTCAGGCAGGGAGGGTGTGATAAAGTAAGGGAACTGTGATGACGAAAGAAATTGCATCTCTTGTTAAGCGGAAGAAGGAGGCTTATGTGACGCTGGGATGAGATGGTTCAGATGAGGCAATGGAGAGTTACAGATCAGCTCGGAAGGATTTAAAGAGAGAGTTAAGAAGAGCAAGGAGAGAACATGAGCAGTCTTTAGCAAATAAAGGAAAATGCTAAAGCTTTGTATAGTTATGTGAGGAATGAAAAGATGACTAAGGTAGGAAAAGGGCCAGTCAAAGACATAAGTGGGAAATTGTGTGTCAACCCAGTGGAGATCGGAGAGGTCCTAAATGAATATTTCTCATCTGTTTTCACTCAGGAAAAGGAGAATATTACAGAGGAGAAGAATGAGATATGGGATATGAGACGAGAAAGGATTGGGATTAGTAAGGAGGAGGTGTTATCAATTCTAGAAGGAGTGAAAGTAGACAAGTCCCCTGGGCCGGATAGGATTTATCCGAGAATCCTCTAGGAAGCAAGTGAGGAGATGGTGGAGCCTTTGGCCTTGATCTTTGAGTTGTCATTGTCTACATGTTCAGTACCAGAGGACTGGAGAATTGTAAATGTTGTGCCCTTGTTCAAGAAGGGCAGTAGAGATGACCCAGGTAATTATAGACCAGTGAGCTTTATGTCTGTTGTGGGAAAAGTTTTGGAAAGGATTATAAGAGATAAGATTTATAATCATCTAGCAAGGAACAATTTGATTGCAGATAGTCAACATGGTTTTGTCAAGGGCAGGTCATATCTCACAAACCTCACTGAGTTTTTTAAGAAGGTGACCAAACATGTGGATGAAGGTGGGGCAGTTGGGGTGGTGTACATGGACTTTAATAAAGTTCCACATGGTAGGCTGTTGGAGAAAATGCAGAGGCATGGGATCGAGGGTGATTTAGCAGTTTGGATTAGAAACTGGCTTTCTGTAAGACGGCAGCAAATGGTGGTTGATGGAAAAGATTCAGCCTGGAGTCTGGTTACGAGTGGTGTGCCATAAGGATCTGTTTTGGGACCACTGCTGTTTGTCATTTTTATAAATGACTCGGACGCAGGCATAGGTGGATGGATTAGAAAGTTTGCAGATGACACTAAAGTTGATAGAGTGCTGCACAGTGAGGAAGAATGTTGCAGGTTTCAGGGGGACTTAGATAAACTGCAGAAATGGGCTGAGAGGTGGCAAATGGGAGATTAATGCAGATAAATATGAGGTGATTCACTTTGGGAAGAATAACAGGAAGGCAGAATACTGGGTCAATGGAAAGATTCTTGCTGATGGATCTTGGTGTCCATGTACATAGATCCCTGAAAGTTGCCACCCAGATTGACAGTGCTGTTAAGAAGGTAAACGGTGTGTTAGGTTATATTGATAAAGGGATTGCGTTCTGGAGCCGTAATGTCATGCTGCAACTATACAAAACACCAGGCTGCACTTAGAATATTGTGTACAGTTCTGGTCACCCCCATTACAGGAAGGATGTGGAAGCATTGGAAAAGGTGCAGAGGAGATTTACCAGGATGTTGCCTGGTCTGGAGGGAAGGTCTTATGAGGAAAGGCTGAGGGACTTGGGTCTGTTCTCATTGGAGAGTAGAAGGCTAAGAGGGGATTTAATAGAGACATACAAGATGGTCAGAGGATTAGATAGGGTAGACAGTGACAGTCTTTTTCTTAGGATGATGACATCAACTTGTACAAGGGGCATAGCTACAAATTGGGGTGTGATAGATTTAAGACAGATGTCAGAGGCAGGTTCTTTACTCAGAGAGTGGTAAGGGCGTGGAATGCCCTACCTGCTAATGTAGTCAACTCAGCCACATTAGGGAGATTTAAACAATCCTTGGATAAGCTCATGGATAATGATGGGATACTATAGGGTGATAAGCTTCGATTAGTTCACAGTTTGGCACAAATTGAGGGCCGAAGGGCCTGTTCTGCACTGTGTTGTTCTATGTTCTATCTACCTGTTACCCTTCCACTTCCATTTTCATCAAGAGATATTATGAATTGTGCTTCCATCTCTCTGTCTAAAAGCATATTCCCTCTCCCCACCTTTCCTTTTCTTTGCAGTGATGGTCAATTTTGAGGATTTTGTGTCTGGCACCTTTCACCAGCCTCTTAGATGCTGAAACATGAACAGCGTTCAGTTGACTTTAGCATCCTCCCTTCATCATGGAAGTGATCAACTGTACAAGGCATCATAGTCAGATCCAGCCCTGCCTGACTACTTGCTCATACACATTCAGATGGTGAAAATTCTGTTTCTCCTCAAGACTAAGTTCTGAAAAGCCTGCATGATATGAAATGGTTTGGCATCTTTGGTGCACCAGCTAACCTTTCGCTCTCCTCAGTTCTTCTAGACTCCTCTCCTTCTTCAATCCTCTTCCCCGATGTCTGCCGGGGAACAGGAGGTGAGTGTGATACGATAGACATCTGTGACAACTGCAGTCCTGATTGATTCTAAAGGGAACTGAGCCCTGATTAATCACTGGTTCATTACTCAGAGACAGAGAGAAAATCATTTGAAAACTAATTCACAATTTGAACTATTTGCATATTTTGAATGCATAATAGAACATTGATTAATAATCTTTGGATAATAATCAGGCATTCAGAATGAACAAATAATTATTCCAAATACTCAGTGCTCCCTGGCCACGAATCAAAGATTTATGCATTTTTGAAAATCTTTGAAAAAAATTATTTCCAGCTCTAAGCATTAACGACGAAGCTGAAATTAATTTATTAGTTTCAATAAGTCC
Source organism: Chiloscyllium punctatum (assembly GCF_047496795.1). Taxonomy (NCBI): domain Eukaryota; kingdom Metazoa; phylum Chordata; class Chondrichthyes; order Orectolobiformes; family Hemiscylliidae; genus Chiloscyllium; species Chiloscyllium punctatum. The sequence continues at coordinate 80,429,397 of NC_092767.1, read as the reverse complement.
ATGTTTGCTTTATCTGCCTATTCCTTGACCCTCCAACAAATTCTGGGAGTATTTTGGAGCTGATGCTTGCACCTGGTTTGCTCATTTGCGAGCTTCTTGCTTTATGATAAACATTACTTCCTGTCGCATCAGAGGTGCTTTATTCTCCATGTCAGATGCTGTCATTAGTAAGTTAACACAGTGTGAATTGTTATAAGGAGTTTTCGGAAGGTTTCAAATCCTTCCATGGTGTCTTTGCCCTCTCCTTACCCCTGTATACTCCTAGAATGTTCCATATCTCTAGACTCTGTACAACTAACCCTCTAAGACTGTTTCCTCCCACTCTCCGATATATCTCTGATTTTGATCACTATCCTTTTGGGGACAATGCCTTCAGCTGCCAGGATGCTAAGCTCTGGAATTCCTTCCCTACTCACCTCCGCCTCTCTCTTTTCAGATGATGTTTAAAACCTACCCCTTTTCCAGGTTTTTGCTCTCCTGGCCCTAACATCATCCTTTGTAATCCTGTGTTAAGTACTGGCTAATAACCTCCTGCAGGAGTTACTCTGTTGAAATTGTTAAATATATACAAATTATTTTTAATTATCAATTGTTAAAGTCTCTTTGTAACTAGAAAGCCATGATGTGGGGTGCTGGTGTTGGACTGAGGTGGACAAAGTTAAAACTCGCACACCATCAGGTCATAGTCCAATATGTTTATTTGGAAGTGCTAGCTTTCGGAGTGCTGCTCCTTCATCAGCTGGCTGTCAGGTCACAGCTACCTAATGAAGGAGCAGCGATCCAAAGGCTAGTGCTTCCAAATAAACCCGTCGGACTATAAGCTGGCGTTGTGCAATTTTTAACTCTAACTAGGAAAACAGCTCTGTAAATAAGACTGCCTTTTTACAAAACCGAAGCCTGAAAATTGCCCTCAGAAATCAGTTTCATCTTCAGGAGTTGCCTCATGCACACTTAATTGCTGTCAGCATTGCGTCCATCAGACCTCAACTTGTCACAGACCCAGATCAGTTTCTTTGCTATTTCACCTTTTTAAACAGCCATGTGCCCTACAGAAAGCTGATGATTCCCTGTTTAACATCACATTTGAGATGAATAGTATCTTTGAAAATAGTATGAAGAACATTTGCCCAGATTGTGCTCCATTCCTGATTTCAGGTTAGATGCTGCTGCTTTGGCTTCAAGATAAGTGGGTTCCTAACAGATTTGTGTGAAACTATATTTTTGGCATTTGGAATACTGATTAGCAAGAACAAGCCAGGCAGCAAGGTAAGAAACGCTGCTGTATTAAGGCTGTAGTGTAGCAAAACCTACAGCATGTATTGAGATGGAAACAGAGTTGATTAATATCAGAGACTGCCATCAAGTGCTATAATTAGCTTGATGTCCACTTCCTATCTCAGAATCACACTGACGCATTTACATACTGCAATCATTAACTATGCTCCCAAGCAGTAACTCAGGAAGATCAGAAAGTGAGTTCTCCATGATCAACTCATTTGCTCAGCCGTGGAGCTCTGCTGGGTTAGCCACGAGAAAAATGATCTTTCTAATGATAGATTTAACAAAATGACTGTCTACGGTAGGGAACATTAGTGGCTGAAATAGAAAGTGTCAAATTCATGTTATGCTCAGGTATTTCAGCATTTTGAGAGGAAGCTGATGAGTTGACATTGTGAGGGAGATGGATTGCTGCATGAAGCTGTTAAGGTGATTTGTGTGAACATGAGGCAATTACCCAGGGTCACTCGACCAGTGCTGATGCACAATTTACCATTGGTGGGAAATTAAGCCGTTTAATTGAGATGCTGGATTGTAAACAAGTAATTGGAGCAGTTTAATGCTAAGTGGACTTTATAATGTCTGATAATGAGTATGAGGCAATCTTCAACACAGGCGTCTCTCAGTGAGCATCGGCTGTGAATCTTCAGCGGGCTGATCCTTGGCATCATCACTGTGTTGGTCCTGCACCAGGCAGTTGTGCCCAAGGCTTTGAGTCACCATGACAGACTGAGATTAGTTGCTTGGTTTTGAGGTTTCCCATTGTACTCACTCAAAATTCCCTTCCATGGATCAAACACCTACAATTCCTGATGAAGGGCTTTTGCCCGAAACACTGATTTTCCTGCTCCTCAGATGCTCCTCACAACTAGCCACGAAACGACTCGACACATGCAGATGACAAGTAACATGAATTCAACTGGGACAACACTACTATTATAGGACAAGCCAAACAGAGAACAGCCAGGGAGTTCCTAGAGGCATGGCACTCATCCACAGATTCAATCAATAAGCACATCGACCTGGACCCAATATACCGACCACTGCAGCGGACAGCTGGAACTGACAACCGGAAGCGGCAGATTCAAACCACTACAAATGCCGGAGGAAAGCTCACAGAAACGCTTCACAGGAGGCTCCCAAGCACTGAGGATGTCACCTAGACAGGGGACGAAACGTCTGCAACACAAATTCCCAGCTCGGCAAACAGAACCACAACAACGAGCACACGAGCTACAAATCTTCTCACAAACTTTGAGTACCCACTTTCGCCTAGTTGATTTTAACCTTATTACGAATCCTCTTCCAAGGATGCCTACCATGAAGAAGTTCTCCTCCTCTCCCTACAAGGATCTTCCTGATGAAGGGCTTTTGCCCGAAACATCGAGTTTCCTGCTCCTCGGATGCTGCCTGACCTGCTGTGTATATCCAACACTACTCTAATCTTTACCTACTATTAGAGCAATTCTGCAAACAGGAATATTGATCGGGGGAGTATTAGCTTCCTGTAACAATGGTTCTATGACCTCGACCAAACCAGGGGGTGAAGGAGAAGAAGGAGGTTTGGGATGCACAGGTGACCAGGCTGTGTGGAGATCCCTTGTTGTTCTCCATTGTTCCCTTCAGTTCTCTGCTGCTTCATATGATTCTCTAATGGTTCCTGTAGGTTGTCCAAATCTCTCCAAAATTCTCTCTTGCTCCCTGCAGTTTTCTATTCCTCCCAATGGTTCTCTAATTCTCTGTGGTTCTCTGATGTTTCCAGTGGTTCTCCAATTCTCTCTATGGTTATATGGGCCTTGATCCTCTAAGAGAGAGGCAATAATGTCAATAAGTGTCTTGGAATGTGTTGGATGATGTCTGTTCCAGAGTGAAATCTCTGAGATTACGTGGATGATGCAAGGTGTAAGTGTGAAACTGTATCAGTAAAAAGTGCGTGAGGGTGAGGAGGACCATCCGAGGTTTATGAATGAATCTAATCCTTGAACTTTGAGAGGTGGGATTGTGGTATATTGAGAAGTGTATGATGTTGGTAATGATGGAGAAAGAGAGTTAGTTTGTGTTCACTTATTTTGGCAACTCTGTGAGCTTTTGAATATTTTTGGGCACTGGGGTCAGATCTTTCAGGCCAGTCTCCATCTCTGTGGCTCCTTCAGCCTGTTTCAATTTCTCTCAATAGTGTGGTTTGAGGGATTTTGATATGGATGAACAAATGCTCTCAATCTCCATCACCAATACCACATCTGAGAACCAGGTCCCCCTCTTTCACATGTGCTTGAAAGTCATTCTGTGGATGTTCCATGACCTTGGTTTCACCTTTCTCTTAAGAGGGTCAGGCAGCTGTGTTAACCATGCAAACTGCTGAGTGCTCTGCTACTGAGCATGCACCTGAGAGACAGTAAGGATCAGTCTGGGCTATACACTGAGACCCTCTTCAGTAAATAGCACGAAGCTTGAAACAAAAACAGAAGTTGTTGGAAAAGCTCAGCAGGTCTGGCAGCATCTGTGGAGAGAAATCAGAGTTATCATTTAGAGTCCAGTGACTCTTCCTCAGAACTTGAAGATTGTGCTGTTTGCTGTTTGCTTCACCTTGACTCAACCCCAAGCCCACCTCTTGCATCTGGAAATGAGACTTGTCAAATATTTTTTCTCTGAAATGTTTGAGCTAAAAATTCATTGTCAAGAAATTTTCTTCAGAAGCAGAAGAGGAGGCTTCAGAAAGGTTTCCAGATTAAAGATAAGTGAATAAAGTTCTATATCTCACTGAATTGCAACACTGTCCAGCCTATTCCCATGGAAACTGTGATTTGCATTATCATTGATATCTCTTTGATGTTAATAAGATTGTCACAAAGAAAGCACAATCTGGAGAAAAGATTTGGAATCCTTCGGCTAATCCCCACAATCATCCATGAACTGATTTTCTTTTCAATGTTTGGACAAGATGGAGACCTTCAACACTGAAAGTCGAGGCCTGTCAACTCCTACACCACTCAACCTTGAATGAGCGATCTATTAGCTGGTAACCAAGAGAGCTCCTTACCCTGGGGGGGGGGTTAGATTATAGATTAATAGTTTCTAACAAGCCCAGCTCTTCACTAATTGACAGGCAGAAAGCTGGGAGTTAGAGGTGATATCAGGTCATTCGAACGGGGAACTGCTGACTTGTTGCAGAGAGTTAAAGAAAGCTGGATTAATTGAAAGGGATTCAAGACATTGCAAGCAACTATTCAAGTCTCCATCTGCTTTCTCTCTCGAGGATTGGCTGACGTAATCAAAGTGAGATTGCTTCAATACAGAAAGGTCAAAAATTAAAGGGGAATCTGTCACCAGTTTTCCATCTGATTGAGAGGATGAATTCTCAGCAAGTTTATTGGGGTTGGAGAAAGTGGACATTAAGGTAGATAGAGGATAGATTGAAGACGTTGGGACTGTTCTCTCTGAAGAGAAGACAACTGAGAGGAGATTTGATAGAGGTTTTCAAAACCATGAGTTGGGCTGCATGGAGTGAATAGAGGAAAGCTGTTCCCATGTGTAAGAGTGAAAAGAACGAGAGGATGTGAATTTAAAGCAAGGGAAATGTGAGAAAAAAGTCTTTCTTACACAGCGAGTACTTAGGATCTAGAATACACTGTCTGGAAATATGGTGGAGGCAGGTTCAATTAAGTCATTTAGGAGGGGCATTAGATGGTTATTTGGATAGTAATGGGGAAAAGGCAGGAGACTGGATTAGGTGATAGAACCAGTGTAGGTGCAATGGGCCAAATGGCCTCCTTCTATGCCATAACAATTTGATGATTTGCTGATAGCTGAAGTGATCTGGTATCATTCTGGTGCACACTTTGAAAATTACAGACCACCCTGGTGTCACACTCTGGACACAGCAATCGTCACCATATACCTCTGGGGCACAGCAACCAAGTTCACCAATGGCCAAAGGTGACCTGGTTACTCAATGGAAATGAACACTTCTTGGGTTGACCAAGGGCTGAGTTTTTGCTGAACAGTTGGAGACTTCTCACCTCATAGAAGCTGTTGCTCTAGGATTTTCCAATGCCATTGTTATCCTTTCCTACCAGTTTCCTCACCTCTACTTGAGAGAGGTCAAGAATTTTTTAAAAATAACTTCATGGAGGCTGGTAACCCATCACCAAGTCACACTTTATTTACATGTGCACAGTACATGGACTCTGACCAGCCAGCTCAAAGCCAGTCCTTCGAATGAGGAGAATTCCTGAGATTCCTGATTATATCTGTCAGCCAGGACTCCTCAACGGGCCCAGGTGAACAGCCCCAATCAGGGAACTCTTACTTAAAGAGATCTACCTGGTCAACCTTGTTTCAATGAGTACGTTTTCAAAGCTAGCTCAATTTCTGGACTGCATTAGAATTAGCATTTCAGATCAATGATTTCACATCAGGACTTGATCAGAAGCATTAACTCGGTTTCTCTCTCCATGGATGCTGCCTGCCCCACTGAGTTTGTCTGGCACTTTCTGTTTCTATCTCAGATCTTGAATGTCTGAGTATTCTGCCTTTGCCATAACCATACGGCAGTCACTGATAAACCCAACTGGGAACTCAGGAAGAATGTATTTACCCAGAGCAATAATGGACCTTGCTCCCACAGGGAGAGCTAAAAGTGAATATTATCACTACATGTTGATATGGAAGATGGGTAAACACATGAGGGAGAAGGAATAGAAGAATATACTAGTTTGATGGGAACAAGTGGTGGACAGAGGCTCATATGGAGCATGAAGACTAGTATTGAATGAGTGGGCTAAATGGCCTGTTTCTGCATTGAGAATTCTGTTGTAATTAAACTAGAAACAGAAGTTCACATGCTAAACATCACGTCTTTTTCTTGCTGTCATTACAGTTCTCTAGCCCCTTGAAAGTGCTGATTCTTGTTCAAGGAACCATTGTTTGATTATGAAAGGTGGAGAATGGTTGCTTGTCAGCTGTTTGACTGTGGAGACCATCATAGCTGAGCTTGGTTCTATTGTCACTCGATGGTTTTGTCTAACCATTTCTCTTCGGCGTCAGTGGATCATTGCCAGTCCTGGGAACTCTCGGGAACGGTTCCTGTGTCAGCCTGCTGCAGAGCAATGAGATTCTTAATCAGAAAGATCTGTTTGATAAAGCAGTTGTTTTATTCTGTGAGTGGGTGTATTTACACAGTTGTGTAGGTGTAGAGGGCTGGATAATACAAAGCATGATGCACAAACAGCCCAAGTAGTAACCATGGTAACCTGAATCAGGCTCCATCCTCTCACCAAAATGAACCTAAAAGCCAAAAGCATTTTTTTTCTCATTTCCCCTCAAATCCTCTACTCAGCACGAGAGCTGGAAGAATGACAATGTGTGGGGAAGTACCAACAGCTAATTTCTCATTGATGTAGCTGGAAGAATTTCTGTAATAACCATCTGTACAATTTTCATTCACCATTAACCCCTTTCAAATGGGATGAAATGGGATCCTAACCCTGCAAAGTCCTTTTCCTCAGCAAATATCCCCATCCTCAATGTTGTAAGAGTCCAGCACCTGAGTTCAAAAGAAAAGGCTGAAGCATTCACAGTGAACTTCAGGCAGATGTGCCATGTGAATGATCCGTCTTGGCCTCCCCCAATAGTTCCCATATGCCAGTCTTTAGCCAATTTGATTCACTCCACAGGATATCAAGGAATGGTTGGAGGCACCAGATGCAGCAAAGGCTTTGGGCCCTGACAAACTAAAGTACTGAAGTCTTTTGCTCCAGAACTTGCCGCTCCTCTGGCCAAACTGTTCCAGTGCAGTTACTGCACTGGTATCTACCAAACAATGTGGAAAATTGCCCAGATATGTCCTGTTCATAAAAAGCAGGACAAATCTAAATCAGTCAATTACTGCCCATCAGTGTATTCTCGATCATCGATGAAGTGATGGAAGGTGTCATCAACAGTACTATCAAGCAGCATCTGCTTAGTAATAACCTGCTCAGTGACACCCAGTTTAGGTTCCTCCAGGGTCACTCAGCTCCTGACCTCCTGGCCTTGGTTCAAACATAGACAAAAGAGCTGTATTCCAGAGGGGAGGGGAGGGACAGCCCTTGACATCAAGGCTGCATTCGACCTACTATAGTATCAATGAGCCTCAGCAAAACTGGAATCAATGGGTATTGGGACAAACTCTCCACTGGAGTCATACCTGGCACATAGGAAGATGTTGTGGTTGTTGGAGGTCAGTCATTTCAGCTACTGGACATCTCTGCAGGAGTTTCTCAGGATAGTGTACTAGGTCCAACCATCAATGACCTTCCCTCCATCATAAGGTCAGAAATGGGGATGTTCACTGATGATTGCACAATGTTCAGCACCACTTGTGACTCCTCAGATACTGAAGCAGTTCATGTTCAAATGCAACAAGATCTGGACAATATCCAGGCTTGGGTCGGCAAGTGGCAAGTAACATTCACGCCACACAAATGTCAGGCAATGGCCATCATCAATAGGAGATAATTTAACCATGCCCTTGACATTCAATGGCTTTAAAATGACTGAATCCTCTGCTATCAATATTCCAGGGGTTATTATTGACCAGAAGCTGTATTAATACAGTGGCTACTAGAGCAGGTCAGAGACTAGTTCATTCCTGATAAAGGGCTTATGCCTGAAATGTTGATTCCCCTGCTCCTCGGATGCTGTCTGACCTGCTGTGCTTTTCCAGCACCACACTCTTGACTAGGAATACTGTGGCTAGTAATTAAGTTGCTGACTCCCCAGATCACAAGGCACAAGTCTGGAGTGAGATGGAATACTCCCCCACTTGCCTGAATGAGTGCCGCTCCAACAACACTCAAGAAGTTTGATACCATCCAGGACAAAGCAGCCTGCATGATTGGCACCACTTCCACATACATCCACTCCTTCTACCATTGACAATCAGTAGCATCAGTGTGTACCATCTACAAGATGCACTGCAGAAATTCAACAAGGTTCCTCACACAGCACCTTCCAAACCCATGACTACTTCCATCTAGAAAGATATGGGCATCAAATATGGGGAACACCACCCCCTGCCAGTTTCCCTCCAAGCCAATCCCCATCCTGACTTGGAAATATACCACTGTTTCTTCAGTGTTTCTGGGTCACAATCCTGGGATTCCCTCCCTAAGGGCATTAAAATCTACCTAGACATCATGGACTGCAGCTTTTTAACAGTGGTTGACAAATAAACATCAGCTTGAGCATGATAGAGATGCATGTGTGTTGTGTTGCCATAGTCTTATGAGACCACAGGGGCTGCTCTCTCATTAGAGAGAGAAACGACTAGTGGTGATTTAACCTGAGGGCCACCAGACCGCACGTGAGGGAAGATGTTGAGAAGGAGAGTCATTCATAGTAACCTCAAATCTGTGATGGGAATTGAACTCATGCTGTTGACCTCACACGGATCTGTAAACTAACAATCCAGCCAACTGAACAAAACCGATTCGCCATGATAGAGACACCCCATCAGCCACCATCATCAGATTCTGACTGTACCTGCCCAGTTACAACACTGAGAGCTGGGAAGAACGTCTCCTATCTCAGGAACACAATCTCCAGAAATGAATGCACTGACAGTGAACTGGCCATAGAGCTGCTACAGAAAGCTTAACATCCAACCAGTTTCACAAGAGACAGATTGCGGAAGAAGTGAATGATCAAAAGAAATAATCTCAAAGTTACTAAAACACTCGCTCCGTACAAAGGGTTGTCAGGGCCTGACTGATTGTTTGTGTCTGAAACATGGCCCACTGACTCCAAACGTTAAACCGTGGGACGTTATCCACTTGAAACCTATTTCAATGATTGTGGGCATCAAACAGGAAGGCAAGGTGCCAACGCGAGAACTGGAATAAAGGCCTATCACTCAAGTGCAACCTACTTGAGATAATGGAGAATATGGGAGTGATGAGTTGAAGGAAAGAGTAATGGATTGAATGGGGAAGGGATGGTAGAGGAGTGGAGAAGAGGAGCTGGAGATGGAGAACAGACAAAGAAGATTTGGGAAGGTTAGGAGAGGAGGGGTGAGCAAAGATGGCAAAGGCACTTTAAGGAATCCTAGGACTTTCATGTGTCCACAAATTAAACTTGAACACAACCTCCAAGATCAGCAAAGGATAAGGTTCAAGGACTCCCTGAAGGTGAACCTCAAGAAATATGAAATCTGGGACAGGGACAAACATCCTGGAGATCACTGTGAAAGATTTTGTTTAAAAATAGAAAAAAAACTCATTTGAGGTTCTAGGAGTAATCAATTTCCTCACCAGCAGGGGATAAGTAGGCCGTGATCAGAAATCAGGTTTGGGGAATTATCCCACACAACTTTCATGAACAGTTTCAAGATTTCAATTCCTTAAATGAGATTGTGGAACCTGGAACTTGGTGTTACTGTAATCACCTGCAAAAATGACCTCAGTTGATTCCTTCATGAACAACTGTCTCCTCTCGAGAGGAATGGTCTGTTTGTCTTTGTGCTAGTCAGATCATCTCCCCACTCCTGTTCCTAATCCACTCCATTACAACCCACCCACTCCACCGTTTCATTTGTTATTTTGGGAATGTTTTATTGTTACATACAGTTTAATGCCCAGAAGCAGAGAGGGTTGGGGGACAGGGATAGAATAAGTAATGAGAAGGGAAGATCAGCCTCAGTCTTTCTCTGATCCACACCTTACAACAAGCTGCATCTGGACATTATCTTCCATTCTGTCTGCTTTTACACATCAATATCTCTCCTCTCCCCATCTCCTCTTCACTCAGCCCTCCTGTCCTTTCTTTTCCATCTTCTACCCTTCTTCCCCAACTACTCTTCCCTCCCTCTTCAACTGCCCCTTCCATTAACTCTTCCTTTACTCTATTACTCCCAAAATCCCTGTTATCCCAAGAAAGTTGCACGTGTATTTGGTGTTCAAGTAATAAGCTGACTACCTGAAAAACTGGGTGAAGGAAGGTTAAGTTTCATAAGTGAAAAGTGAGTTAATATTGATTTACAGCGCTCTCTGTGGTTCTTTGACATTATTTCTTATGAGAGGAAAACAACTTAAAGACAGGAAGAAATGAAAAATTAAAGAGTGCAGCAATCACAGTAAAGGGACATTGGGCTAAAATATGTGTCTATAAAATGTCAGTTGCATCAGACTTGGGGCATTGTGTCACATTTACTCAGGATCACTCTGACATGTAAATTCATTGCTGCTGTTTAGCCCAGATTTTTGCATGAATTAAACAGGGACAAGTCACAGGGATGGTCAGACACAGAGGGGATATTGTCAACAAGAAGTTACCTGAGAGAAATATGAACACAGTGTCAACTGAGAGTTTTGTTAAATGTATTGCAACCAAGGAGAATGGGTGTTCTCTGGTGTGGATAGATTGTCTTATGAGCAAAGGCTAAATAGATTGGGACTCTACTCATTGGAGGTTAGAAGAATGAGAGGTGATTGCATTGAAATATACAGGATCCTTAAGAGGCTTGACAGGGTATTCCCCTCATGAGGCAGTCAAGGACCAGAGGGCATGATGTCAGACTAAAGACTGAGATGAGGGGGAATTTCTTCTCTCAGATGGTTGAGAGTATTTGGAACTCCTTGCCACAGAGAGCTGTAGGGGTAGGGTTCTTGTGTATATTTAAGGCTGAGAGAGAGAGAGAGATTCTTGATCAGTCAGGGAATCAAGGGTTACAGTGAAAGACCAGGAAAGTGGACCTTCTTTTCTGTTCGGTTAATGATCCAATTGGCTTTCAAAAGCCTCAATTGAATTGACCTCCATTGCACTCTCAGACTGAGCTTTCCAGATCCTAACCACTCACTGGGTAAAAACGTTTTGCCAACACCTTCAATCTATTCCCTCTAATTCTTGGTCCTTTGCCCATTGAGAAGTGGCTGCTTCTATCCACTCTGTTCAGACCCCTCTTGATTTTGAACACCTCAATCAATTTTGTTTTAATCTTCTCCATGGAGAAGAGCCCCAAATCCCTAACCTATCCACACCACTGAAGATCCTCATTCTTGGGACTATTCTCATTAATGATTTTTTCACCCTCACTAATGTCTTCATAGACTTGCCAAAGGATGGTGCCTAGAATTGGACACAGTATTCCAGTTGATGCTTAGCCAGTGTTTTATACAGGTTTATTATAAATTCCTTTTGTACTCCATGTCCCAATATGGAAAGCCTTCAAAGTTGTATGCCTTTCTAACATCGCTCTCCACCTGTCCTACCACCAGCCATGTCCTTGTTTAGATCAAGGAACTTCTGTTCCTTAGCTGTATCCTTTGTTTTAGATTGCCTTTCCTCATTGCTCCTACCAAAATGAATCACTTCACACTTCTCTGCATTAAAGTTCATCAGCCACTTAGAGTCATAGAGATGTTCAGCACAGAAACAGACCATTCGGTCCAACATGTCCATGCCAAGCAGATATCCTAACCTAATCTAGTTCCACTTGTCAACACCTGGCCAATATCCCTCCAAACCCTTCGTGTTCATGTACCTAACCAGATGCTTTTTAAATGATGCAATTGTACCAGCCTCCACCACTTCCTCTGGCAGCTCATTCCATACACGTACCACCCTCTGTGTGAAAAAGATGCCCCTTAGGTCTTTTTTATTACTTTCCCCTCTCACCCTAGCCTATACCCTCTAGTTCTGGATTCCCCCACCGCAGGGAAAATATCTTGTTTATTTACCCTATCCATGCCCTCATGATTTTATAAACCTCCATAAGGTCGCTCCTCAGCCTCCGACGCTCCAGGGAAAACAGCCCCAGCCTATTCAACCTCTCCCTGTAGCTCAAATCGTCCAGCCCTGGCAACATCTTGGAAATATTTTCTAAACCCTTTCAAGTTTCACAACATCTTTCTGATAGGAAGGAGACCAGAATTGCATGCAAGTTTCCAAAAGTGGCCTAACCAATGTCCTGTACAGCTGCAACATGACCTCCCAACTCCTGTACACAATGTAAGTAATCTAATCTAATCCTGTACACAATGCTCTGACCAATAAAGGAAAGCATACTAAATACCTTCCTCACTATCCTATCCACCTGCAACTCTACTTTCAAGGAGCTATGACTCCAAAAGTGGCCTAACCAATGTCCTGTACAGCTGCAACATGACCTCCCAACTCCTGTACACAATGTAAGTAATCTAATCTAATCCTGTACACAATGCTCTGACCAATAAAGGAAAGCATACTAAATACCTTCCTCACTATCCTATCCACCTGCAACTCTACTTTCAAGGAGCTATGACTTCAAGGTCTGTTTGTTCAGCAACACTGCCCAGGACCTTACCATTAAGTGTATAAGTTCTGCCAAGATTTGCTTTTCCAATATGCAACATCTCACGTTTATCTAAATTAAACTCCATCTGTCACTCCTCAGCCCATTGGCCCATCTGATCAAGATCCTGTTATAATCTGAGGTAACCTTCTTCGTTGTCCACTACACTTTCAATTTTGGTGATGTCTGCAAATTTACTAACTGTACCTCCAATATTCACATCCAAATCATTTATATAAATGATGAAAGGTAGTGGACCCAGCACTGATCCTTGTGGCTCTCCACTGGTCACTGGCTTCCAGTCTGAAAAGCAACACTTCACCACCACCCTCTGTCTTCTACTTTGACCAAATGGCTAGATCTAACCTTGCTTACCAGTCTCCTATGGGGAGCCTTGCCGAACGCTTTACTGAAGTCCATATAGATCACATCCACTGTTCTGCCCTCATCAATCCTCTTTGTTACTTCTTCAAAAAACTCAATCAAGTTTGTGAGACATGATTTCTCAAGCACAAAGCCTTGTTGACTATCCCGAATCAGTCCTTGCCTTTCCAAACATGTGTAAATCCTGTCCATCAGGATTCCTTCCAACTTGCCCAGGCTCAGTGGTCAATAGTTCCCTGGCTTGTCCTTACCACCTTTCTTAAATAGTCTTGTCTGTTTATTCCACCAAACTGTTTAAATCCTCGTGCTGTTTGTCACAAACTTCCTGACAATATCTCCTGTTAGTCCCAGATTTTGAAATTGTACACCTAATTGTAGATCTTGAGATCATTCAACTGATGACATTAATGAAAATCAGGTTTATTACTTCATAAAATCTAAAAGAAGTTATTAATCTAACTATGCAGGAGCATTTTCAGGAATGAAACTACAGGGTTAGCTCCAGCAGAGTTATTAATGGGAAGAAAAGTCTACACGAGATTAAATCGGATTTCTCTGGATCTGGAGGTGGGGGAATGGGGTTGGGGGTCGGGGTGTGGATGATGAAATGGCATCAGGAATGTCAATGCCCAACACAAGACTCCACTAAGCTAGAGAGAGACAGTTTACTTTAAGGGGTGAAGTTTGGAGTAGGAACTGTGTAAATGACCCTGCATGGGTAAGAAGCATGGTTGATGTGAGGTCAAGTCCAGGGATGTATAAAGTTCGGGTTGGTGTGACCGTCCTGAACAAGCACATGGACTGTATGAAAGCTGCAAAATCACAAACGGTGCAGGAGAAAAATGCACCTGATTCCTGGACTGCCATTCTGACTGTTCTGGAAACCATGGGTTCTCGCTGCCCATTGAGTGTTGAATATACCTCAGAATCTGTGATGGACACAGTGGATGTCACTACCTTGATACCTTTGCTGCCTGAACAAGAGAACAAATTTCTTCAGAGATACTCCAGGCAGAAGAGGAGATCCGCTGTGCATTGCAAACTGTCTGCATGAGGGACAGTTGAAGGAACCCATGTCCCAGGAGGAGCTACTGAAAAAGAACCAGCCTATATCTTTGCACTCTGAGGGACAGGGATATAATGATTGTAACACGGTCAGCCAGGTGGCCAAGCTAGAATATGAGTTCCGCGATTAAATCAGGTTAACAGCCCCAAACAGGGGCTGACTGATAGATATAAACAGGAGTGTCAGACATCCTGTTCACTCTGAGATCTGGCTCTGAGGGAGCTGGATCAATGTCAAACACTCTGCAAAAGTAAGGGGGGACTTGGTGATGGGATACTGACCTCTGTGGAGTTATTTTACGGTTAACATGCAAAAGCTTTAATGCTTCTGAGAAAAATCTACTGAGTAAACCAGGCTCGTTCATGTAAAAGAATGATTAATTGATAGCATGCTGTTTGTCTGACAGTTAAAATTCCCAGTTATTTTGCATACGTTGTAATTTACTGTTTACACTAGCTACAATCTTTTCTTTTGGAAAACTACAAAGTAACCAAGAGAAAAGAATCACATTGATTCTGGAACATTTGAACAAACAAAACAAGAGCAGCTCGAGGCCATTCTGCTACTTGATGCTGCTCAGTCATTCAGTAAGATCATGGCTGATCAAATAGTTCCCAAACACAATCTTCTGTATGTTCAAAAATATCCCCTTAAATATGTGTCACTGAGTCTCTATCGTGACCTATTCTTAAACCTAAATTGTCAGTTCTGCTTTTAAGCCCTCATTTCAAATTAGATATATATTCTCAGACCAACTGCTCAAACTGAAAATAAACTGGTACCAAAGGGCTGCCTTCACAATGAGGACTTCAATTAATCCTATCTACTGTACAATGCTAGGTCCCATGTAGCCTGTTCTCTGGTTGGCTCAAGAACATGCTTTTCTAAGAAACTAACCCAAAAGCATTGTGTAAATTCCTCATTTTAGCTATCTTTGCCCATCTGACTCTTCCATTCTATATATAAATTAACTGATTA
Source organism: Chiloscyllium punctatum (assembly GCF_047496795.1). Lineage (NCBI taxonomy): Eukaryota > Metazoa > Chordata > Chondrichthyes > Orectolobiformes > Hemiscylliidae > Chiloscyllium > Chiloscyllium punctatum. The sequence goes on along the minus strand of NC_092767.1, from coordinate 80,414,383 downwards.
TTATCTGACAATCTCCCATTGTTTCTTCCTTTATTTCCCATCCTATGCCATGGTTACTGTTGGGACTTGTACACCGTTCCTGCAAGTGAACACCTTTATCATTTCTTTTTTCTACTTAAATATTTCCCACATCTTTGGTTTCTGAACTTTGGTCATTCTTCTCTGCTGTGCTAATGCCATCATTGACTAACAAAGCCACCCTTCCATTTCTTCCCAGCTTCCTCAGAAATCTGATTTCTGACTTTGTTCACCCAGTCCAACATCAACACCTCCACATCATCCTAGCTTCCTGACATTCCTAAATATCCTGTACCCTGCAAGATTCAGACTCCACTCCATGTCATCCAGTGTCCATGCCTCTGTGATAGCTGCAAGGTCATAATTATTCTTCTTTATTTTCACTCTCAGTTTTTATGTTTTGGTTTCAATGCTATGTGCAATCAGATTCTAAGTATTTAATTATATTCATGAACTTTCATTGTAAATTCGAGTTTTAACTTAAATTAATCCTCTCTTTCTCTTCCCATCATATTATTCATCACTTCCTGTATTAAAACCTTTAATATTGTTATGACTCGAGGATGGACCACGTTTTCCCCAATTTGATACACTGGCCCACACAGTTCAGTTTAAAATCTACTTTTAATCTATATTTATGACCTTGGCAAGAACACTCGCCCCTTTGCCATTCATGTGGAGACCATCCCATCAGTACACATCCAACTTTGCCCTCTACTGGTGCCAGTGCTATCTGGACCCCACTGAAACCCACTTCCCACCCATACATATCGTTGAACAGTGTATTTCTCTCTCTGGTCTGATTTGCCCTTTGCCAATATTCATGTGGCTCAGGTGATAATCCAGAGGCAATGACTTTGGAAGTTCTGTTTCTTAATTTGGTGCCTACCCCCTCATTCTGATGATACAAAGCTTCCTCTTTTGCCCTACCTATGTCATTTACAATTGGACTGGCCCCACTCCCAACCATTCACCCTCTAGCCCCAACAAATCTCCCAAACCTTGGAACTGGACAGGCAACACAGCTGCCTGGATCCACACTCTTTGCTAAATGGAACAGTGTGAATTCCCCTCCACTTTGTCCCATACCACCAATCCAATCCATCTTCAGTGGCTTCCTGTACCAAGGTGCCATAGTCAGTCAGCTTACCGCCCACCCCACTTCTCCCATGCTCCCTCCCCCTGACCAACAGCCCTTAATTTCGTCCAGATCAACCGAAGGTATCTCACACCTGTTAGCCAGTGACAAAGACTGAGACTTGGTCCCTTTGGGTCCCCTTACCTGACACACTCACAGTCACATTGCTCTAGCCCTGAACACTGACCAATTCACACAATGCAACCCTGAGAGGTGTGACTGCCTCTTGGTACATCAGTGACTTTCCCACTCCCTGGTGCTTGGCAAGCATCAAAGCATTACATCATTCAAGTTTGATGGGAGCTAATTCTGAAAACAAGGTTTGAGTTTGAGCTTGCACCTTTTTGAAGGGCAGTTGAAAAGTTGTAATTTAGTTTGAGATCTGTGCAGAATAATCGGTGTCTGATTGACCCAGAAAGCTGAACAATTGCATTTTGTTGCCTTAGAGGGTGAGTTAAGTCATGTAGCTGCAATTTAGTAGAATTATTCTTTTGTGGTGTAATACGAACAACTTTTGGTAGTAAAGAATTTGAATATTGCTGAAAAGGCTAACATTTTCTGAAGGTTTGTATCTTATACACCTCAAGACATATGCAAAAATGATAAATTTCAAATGAATACAGCAGTTTATCCTATATAAGTACTGATTGGTTGGCTTGTCAGCTCTGATTGGCTGATGTGTTGCCATGGAGAAAGTAATGGGCTTCCTATAGGTTCTCTATGCCTCAGTGTAAGCCAGAAAAGAGCTAAGGCCTGAATGTTTGGATTAGGTTTGTGGGTTTTTGTGAATGTCATTTCTACTTAAAAGCTTGTCTAATCATCATCACGGGGTTCATAGTGTGATTATTAGTGCACTCAGGAATGTTCAGCAAGTGCTGCACCATCAGCGAATCCCATCTGACTGAATCTGTGCTCCCCCTATTCCCTCGCCACCACCATCACCATTACCACCACTACCACCTTGGTGAATGTCCCTACATTGGTAAATCAGATTGTTACTTTACTCTTCTTCCAAAGATAGTCACTTCTTTTATTGAGAAACCAAAGCTGACATCAGTGGTGTCCATCACAATGGGAATGGAAATGATTGTGAACACATTTCTTTTGACCTGATTGGTTCCTTTCTCTCTTCATTGGCCAATGGTGGTGAATGGAGAGTCCAATTACTTTCCCAAATAATTTTAAACACATTCTTTGTTTTTTTTTCAATCCAGTTAATGGAATCCTGAATCTGACCTCATTGCCTGACAGCATTCCACTGGCACTGACCATGACATTGCTGCCCTTTGGCACTGACCATTCATTGACACTTAGCACTGATAAGGTGAAAGTGAGCATAGCAGATGCTGGAGATTAGAGTCAAGAGTACGGTGCTGGAAAAGCACAGCAGGTCAGGCAGTATCCGAATAGCAGGAGAATCGCGTTTTGGGCAAAGCCCTTAATCAGAAATGAGGCAGGGAGCCTCTGTGGTGGAGAGATGAATGGAAGTGGGGGTGGGGCTGAGGAAGGTAGCTGAGAGTGCAATAAGTGGATAGAGATGGGGCTAAAGGTGATAAGTCAGAGAGGAGGGTGGTACAGATAGGTGGGAAGGAAGATGGACAGATAGGACAGGTCATGAGGACGATGCTGAACTGGAAGGTTGGAACTGGAGTAAGGTAAGGGGAGGGGAAATGAGGGAACTGGTGAAATCCACATTGATGCCATGGCACTCTCCCAAGGCAGAAAATGAGACATTCTTCTTCCAGGTGTCAGGTGGTTAGGGAGTGGCGATGGAGGAGGCCCAGGACCTGCGTGTCCTCGGCAGAGTGGGAGGGGGAGTTGAAGTGGTCTGCCACGGACAGTGAGGTTGGCTGGTGCATTAATAACACTACCTGGCATTGTGTACTGGTTTTACATATGGCATTCCCTGCACAATCATCTGTTAGTCTAACCACAGAGAGCATTGTGCATCATGTCATGAAAGAATCAATGTAGACCAAGAGAGGAAAGGCTTATGGAGGGGAGGAGGGAATGGGTAGGAATTGCAAAGAAGGGAGGGTTATGAATTGGTGGGGGGAGCGGGTAAAGGAAGGGAAGGAGTGGATGGGGGTGCAGGAAGGATTGGGGGAAGGTGTAGGAGTGCATGGGTGAGGAGAGTGAGTGAGAAAAGGAGGGAGTGGTCAAAGGGAAGGAGTGAGTAGGAAAGAGGAGTGAGTGAAAATGGAGAAAGGAGCAGAGGAGCAAAGAGGAAAAGGGAAGAACTTGAAAATGGGAAGGAAGAGCAAGTGGGACAAAGGGAAGATGGAATTATGAGGTGGAGAGACAAGATGCTTGTGAGGAACAGCTCAAAAACTCTCATGGCCGTCAAAACAGAGAGCTGCAACATTTCCAAAACCTTTTAGAAGATAAATAATTATCCTTATGGGTTAGTGAAAATATCCTGCCCTTGGCTAAAATGTCTTTACTGTTTGTAGTGAAGCTACATTAATATACCACCCTGTCAGTGACTCTGTGACAAATTCACATGCACACTTGACCAACACATGGCTGCATATCGTCTGTTCTCGATCACCAACAGTTCTCTTCAGTGAGACAGCACATGGGAACAGTCTGAGAGGTAAGGCCTGAGATTAAATCCACATCTACAGTCATCCAGTCTCCCTCCCCAATTTCACAAGCACGCTCCTGTGTGATCCACAGTCATTATCAAATCACTGCAAATGGAGAAAAGCCAACAAATTCCATTAGCCCCTCGTCTGGTGATAAAAGGGAAGGTGACTGCTGGGGACAGATACCATCACAACGAACCAGCTTCCTCATAGTCCATCTTGCTGTCCTTTAAACAAAGCTCTTCACAACCATCCTTTACCAAAGCCTTTCAGCAGAGACACCCTGTGGGCCAGTGGATCAGTGTGTCCTGATTTCCACCCACGGCTCAGTCCAATAAACTCCCATTTCATGGGAGCTTCCTTACACTCAACAAACAGTTGGGGTGTGCTGTCCTGGTCACAGCCCCTAGCCATCCAATAGCTCCATTGTTCCTGTATTTGTGCATGCTCTTAAACTGTCCTTCTTTAGCCCAAAATAAATGACACTGTGTGTTATCTCAGGCCATTCTACCCTTTGCTAGTATTACCTCAGAATATCAACCTTGCTGCTGTGCACTAGCTTTAAGCAGCTTGAGCATATAACCTCTGAACTCCAAGCTGAGTACAGTCAATTGAGTTGAGTTAGCTCCCTACAGGCTCCATGTACAGCTGGTATGGATTAGCCTGGGAGCCTAACGGGAATGGATGATCTCAGGCAGGTCTTCCCAAACTGTGGGTTGCCCCTGGCAGTCAAATGTTGAGGTTATGATCACAAATATAACAAGGTGTTGCCAAGCAGCACAGATAAACGCTAACAGCTGTGAGGTCACTCTAAGTCTCACAGCTGTCCCATCTTGTATGTCTGAATCCTTTTCTGAAAAAAACTTTCATTTCAAGGTGCTTTGTGCCATGATGTGGTATTTACTTTTTTTTATTATTAACTTCTCACATCCTCTGAGATATAGTCATAGTCATAGAGTCAGAGAGATGTACAGCATGGAAACACACCCTTCACTCCAATTCAGCCATGCTGACTAAATATCATAAAATAATTGAGTCACATTTGCCAGCACTTGGCCCATATCCCTCTAAACCCTTCCTATTCACATACCCATCCAGATGCCTTTCAAATGTTGTACTGTACCCGCTTCCACAATGATCACCCAGTGAGAATTCAATAAATTATTATATGGCTCCTATTGTCTACAGGCGACACTAGAGTCACAGTCATTAGTGTCTGTCTGGGCTCACACTAATGCAGTACATTCCCCTCAGCATGCCATGCTGCAAGAGGACAGAGATCTGTAAGGTGGGGACTGAGAACTTTATACCATTAGGTCACATGCTGTGATATGGTAATACAAAGTGTGTTGCACATTTGCTATGAGGGATAACACAATCCTTTTTACTTCAAAGCCCCATGGACGAAAGAAGATCCCACCCCCTGCCAGTCTCACAGGTTTCTCATCCCCTTCACTACTGCCCCCATGAAAACATTTTCACTCTCCACAGGTAACTGCCCCCCCACTGACACAGATATTCATCCCCTTCCCCACTCACACAGACATACCGTCAGATCACAGCCCCACTCTCTCAGGTCTAGGTTCCTGGCAAAGATGCAGGAGATGTCTGTGAGGGGTTGGTTTTTAGAGGCTTTAGCAGTCAGGAAAAGCATAGGGAACCGTAAAATTAACCACAACCAATCAGTACAATGTATCATGGGAAAGCCAGCACAAAGCATATCTCGGTTCTGAGGAAAGGTCACTGAACCCAAAAACATTACTCTAATTTCTCTTCACAGATACTGCCAGACCTACTGACCTTTCCCAGCAATTACTGTTTTTATTTCTGATTTCCAGCATCCACAGTTCTTTCAGTTTTTACAAGGTGCACCTGCAGGATTATTTTACCTCTGGAAGACAAGAGAAATTCGATCTTTTTATTTTGATCAATGAACAATCTAAATATCTCAATCGATCAGTCTCCAGCCTGTAGCCCATTCTCAGGCACATGATTCTATATATGGACTCCTGTATAAATGACCGTCCTTGAACCAGCCTCCTGTTTATTCTCTTCTCGATATCATTCTGAGCTGTTTCTGTTCTAAGACGTGAGCTGTTTGATTTGAATTTGTTCTCATCTGTATCTGGCTCAGTTAAAGGCTCCCTGTTCAGTTTGCTATTACTTCTCTGGCTCCTGACAAGTATGAAATGCTTTCCTTCTTGGTCGATATGAGATGTCACAGCGATGAAAATTATATCTTTAGAATCGAAATTGAGTCCCTCTAGATGTTGAGTGATAGTATTTGACATCAAATAAGATGTGAATTTGATTGCAATCTTACACTGAGGTCGAACACTTTGAAGAGCTTTTCCCTATTGATGAGTATAAAAAGTTGTTAAACAAGATACAGACTTATCCTCTGATGGAGAGGGACTTGTGTTTATTTAATGCTTCATCACTCCTCTCAGAAAGCCTCTAAAACCTTTGTGTGGATCACAGTACACTTCCTTGTTAAATGGGAGAAAGGGGATGATTCACAGCCATTTATCTGCTGTTGGCTAATCCCATTCATTCTGTCTTCAAGAGCAGCACACTTCATGGCTACAACAATACAACCTGTGACCCACCCCTAAATTATTCCCACGATTCCCCACAAGAAGCAGGGATGATGTTGGTTGAAGTAACTCCTGCTTATCTTTAAGCAAAGTCTATTCTCAAAGTGGAGTCTTTCTTAGCTCCTTGGATTTTTTTCACATCTCATTCAGAGAACCATTCTAACAGGGCTGAACCTATTAGCTCTTGCCCATAGGGTGGAGAGTAATTAACACTCTTAGATTTACACTCCTCCAAGTAGATTCTTCCAATTAGATGTTGTGGTGACAATCAGATCAGCCACAAATGTAATGAATAGCAGAGCAGCTCAAGGGGCCGAATGACTTACTGCTCCTAATGTGCATTTTTATGTGTGACTGCATTTATGTACAAGTTATTCTTTTGTTGTAGTGCTGCAATTCCCTTGTCTTCATCAATAAATAGAGCACACTCTGCAATGTGTTATTTGGACTAAGAACATCAATTTCCATTTATTTCTGATTGGACTCTGTGCATTGATTTTGTCAACGTGTAACATCACAAGTGATGCTCCATCTCCATTTGCCAACTTCTCAATCTGTTGCTATGGAGAGATGCCAAGCAGAGTTCTTGCTTAAAAGCAAGACGAAAATTGGCCCTCGGCTTGATGTTGCTCATCTACCTACTTTCTAAAGAGATGCCAAGCTCTTCTTGTGGCTTGGCAATTACACCAAAGGCTGACTAGAGGAAGCAGATGGTGATGATGGCTGAAATGTTGCTATATAGGTGTCCATTTGGCGCAGCTGGCTATATTGCTGGTATTGAAAAGCACCATTTGCAGCCTGCTGTTGGAATCTCACACTTTTTGTGAGGCAAGCAGGAGAGAGCAGTCATCTAGTTTATGGATTCAATTTTCTTCAAAAAGAAAGCTTTGGCCTAGAAAAGCTTAGTGTTGCATTTGAGCCAAAATATCTCAACTCAATATCTATTGTACACTAACAGGATCCCTAATCCTAAATCTCAACCCTAACCCTAATCCTAACTCCAATCCTAACCCAAACCCTAAATCAGCCCCTTCTAACAAAACTGTTACAGCATTATGTACCATTCAGAAACATGAAGCCATTATTGCAGTGAAATCTCTGCCTTGGAATTCTATTGCAGCCAACACGACTGACCTGGGACTCTTACCCCGTACACAGAACCTTGTAACAGTAACCATTACTTGTTAAACCAGAGTTGCTGTTAGTTTGATTTTGATCCAGTACAGCATCTGGTTTTATACCATGGTACCTCTGAACATAGTCTGCAAAAAATTGTCTAATTTTGTCACGGCACTTCCCTCTGTTATTAAGTTGTAAGCTCCATAACCTGTATTTTTAACTTTAGAAGTACAACTGTCCCACACAAATTCCAAACCACCATTTCCAGCAGAATAACCAATATTGAGAAGTTTTATTTGTGTCTGTCGGTGTGAGTGGAAATTGTAATGGGAAATAAATCACTGTCTATTTCAGACGCCCACATCAAACATTCCAGATTAACCTGTTTCAGACCAGATATGTCTTTACACTGCCCCAACAGCCTCTTCTGAACCTTCAACTACTGAACAGACACCTCTACAGCCCACGCCTGACATTTGCTGACACCCAATCACATCTGAACATCAGAGTTAAGTCAGTAGTTACTAATTTGAGATGGTCAAATTCATTGCTTGTAAAATCTGGGCAAGTAACAGAGTGAAACCATCAGTGCAGCTACTTTGGAGCTCAGAGGTCAGGGGTCAGAGCCTAGAGACAACCAGCAACCCGTTAAAGTATAGGATGTTTCGAAGCTGTTCTAACATCATTTCACTGTTTAATCTCAATGTCCCATCTCTACTTGTTCTGTTGACAGTATTGCTGCTTGTCCAGTTAATGAGCTGAATCCTGGGCTCAGTCTATTTTTAAAAATAGCAATTTAGTTTCTTCACATATACCACCGTTTGCCTTTTCACAGGCAGCTTCTGTCTTGCAGGAGCCTAATGCAAATGGTTTGAGGCTTTTATAATTTGCAGCAGAAAAAAAATCACAATTAGGCGTCAAAGTAATTGACAATTCATTAATTGTCAAACTTAAAACAAAGGCAATTGGATAAGTTCAAAGATTAAATGGAGGTAAAAGGAAAATAACTATAGTTTGATCAACCTTCATGCTGCAACAGTTTTGGTATAATTTGTAACTCTATGTATTACATACACTGTTATCTTTAACATTTATAGTCTACAGTAAGCTGTAGGGATTTTGATTCCACATAGTTATTCAGAAGTGTCATGTACAGAATCACTTGAATACTTTATCTGGAAATATTAGTTGTCAGTGCGGAGGAGTCAGCTTTACATCAACATTACTGATTGCACTGAGCTAGAATAAACTGTGTGGCTAAGTCTCCTGTTCACTGTGCCTTCAGATATTTAAACTTCATCATCTTGGTTTGCTAAATTGATGAATATGTGAGGGTTTCTGATGAAAGTTGACCAGAAATATTGAGCTGAAATCTCTCAGCCCCTGACCAATGTGACCAATGGAGAGCCGTCAGGAAAATGTAGTGAGTTCAGAAATATGAGATTCTCCATGTTGAGAGAAAAAAAAGTTCAATTTCCACCGAGGGCTTGAACGTTGAGATGATAACCTTTTGAGTGAATGATGAGGGGTGGATGGTGGTGGAGGCAGAAACGATAGGGGTTTTAAGGGACTTTTAGATAAGCTCATGAATATGCAAAGAATGGAGGGCTGTGGGCCAAATTAGACAGGCAGGAGGCTGGAAGAAAACAGCAAGCCAGGCATGCCAGGATGTGGAGAAGTCAACATTTCGGGTGTAACCCTTCTTCAGGACTGGGAGTGGGTGTAAGGGGAGGTGCAGATAAAGGGGGTGAGGGTGAGGTGGAGGGAGGCTTGGGTGGGGAGAGGGGCAGAATGATAAGGTGCTGATAGGTGAGCACAGGTAGAGGGTACGACACAGTTGGTCGATTGGAGGAATGAATCCGGTTGGTAGCTGGAATAAAGAGTCGATCAGAGGAATGAAAGGGAGGGGGTGGAGGGACTGGGAAAGGAGTATGGGGATGAGTGGGAAGATTAATTAAAATTGGAGAACTTAATGTTGAGATCTCCAGGCTGTAGCTGCTCAGAAGGAAGATGAGGTGTTCCTCCTCCAATATGCGGTCTGATTGGCTGCGACAATGGAGGAGCCCAAGGATGGTCATGTTGGAAAGGGAATGGGAAGGGGAGTTAAAATGAGGGGTGACTGGGAGGTACGGTTGGCCCCTGCAGGTCTGGCTGAGATGCTCGGTGAACTGTTCCCTAAGTTTACGCTCAGACTCCCCGGTGTAGAGATGACCACATCGGGAGCACCAGATACAGTAAACTAGGTTGGAAGAGAAAGGACTTGGGCTCCTGGATAGAGGTGAGGGGGGTGGTGTGCTAGCAGGTTTTGCATAATTTATGGTTGCAGGAGAACATACCCTGGGGCTTGAGTGGACAGGGGAGGTGGTTGGTGGGGAGAGTGGAGTGAACTGTCGAAGGGAACAGACTAAGGGCAGGCAGAAGGGATTTGTTAAATTTGGCATCACGTTTGGCACAGCATCATGTATTTGCATCTCATTGTGACCTTTTCTTGCTTCAGTTATAACCATTTCACTCTTCTCCCTCATACTGGAGAGAAACTAGACAGATACAATTCCAGACATAAAGGTTGGATCACTGCTTGCTCCTTCAGGTCTTCGTCTTGGGCAAGTGCTCCCACAATCTCAGGATACAGTCCATGGCCAGCAATGCCCTTCAGCAGCTAACACCATCCACCTTCCCCCAAACAACAAACCTCAGTGCAACCACCCCCCCCCCCCCACCCCCGCCTCCAAATCTACAGGAGGTTGGGATCAGATATGTGCCAGCCTCATCACATCATCATGGCACATTCCTGACTCACAGTGAACACAGTTCTCCGCTTCACTGCTGCACTGTGGAGGGCCCCAACTCCTCTCATTGTGATACTGCTGCTAGGCTGCTCTGTGTACAGTCAGGCAGAGAGCTCATGGACTGGACTAGGGAGCAGCTCAGGGCTGGTTCACTCGCTTTCTTAGCACTCACTCACTTAGCACTACTCAGATGCTTACAGCAGTCCAGCCCATGTTTGGGAGTGATGAGCTATCAGTGGATGCTGTGTCAGTCAGGCTGGTCTGTCCTCACGAATAGTGGCGAGATATCCCGAGTGAGAGAGCAGGAAGTTTAAAGGACAGGAATGGTTAGTATTTTTTGGGGGGGGATGACGATGGTGTAATGCTGCTTGTAATAGTGAGACCATGAGGTTGGCAGTGTGAGTGTGTGTGAGTCTGAGTATGAGTATGAGGTGACAGAGAGAAAGTGGAGAGATACAGCTTCAGTCCTGTTAGTGAAAGGCTTAATATTAAACAGAAACCCCTGCGCTTCTTTGAAACTGGATCTTTGTGCTATCTGGGAGGATAGTGTTTTGTGCAAAAGTCGGCAGCTTTGTCAGCACTGCACCCCGTCAGTTCCTCACAGGAGCCTCAGTCTGGATTTTTGTTCCTCAGTGAGAGGTGAGAGCATGATCACATGATCACATGATCACATGCAGACCCTGGTTGCGATAATGATTTGACTCGCTCACTAGTCTGTCTCCATTAGGTCATGACAATTTCTCCAGCCTCTTCCACATTAATGTCAACTATGTTGGCAGTGTGCGAGAAAGTAAAGGAAATCAAATAGAAAGGATTTTGTCAAACCTTACTGTCTCAGCCAGCTATTCAAACTGAAAGCAGCAGCTGATATCAAAGAGACTGAGTGATTGCTTCCTGGAGCAATGGTTAACCCCAATTTTTCACAAACTTTTAATCTTTGCACTAATAGGCACCCAATGATGAATTCAGTATCATGGTGCACCAGAGCAAAAGGGATAAATTCACAATTAGTTTCTAGATGAATGTGTGTTGCAGAGGGATCATTCACCCCTTTTCAAATAAAACATTCACAAACTCATAAACTTTACATCCATGAATATTTGAAGCATTTCCACACATTCTGGAGTTAGGCATTCCGGGCTTATTCCTTTGTTTACTTTCTGCTTCTCCTGACAGTGGAGGAGTGAAGGTTGGAGTAATATTGTCATTCTTTCAGTGAATCCGCACAGTTGATGCCTTTGCTGTTCACGATCATGTAACTCTGGACATCAGAGTGCATCTAGGAAAAAATAACCAACAACAAAATTCACAGCTGACCTTGGAGGAACTAGTGTGGGAGAGCTCACAGCACAGGAACAGATAGTGCATAGTTTTTAACGTGTAAACTTTGTTGTAAGTCTACAGTAATGAGTAGAGTGAGTTCTTTCTTGATGATATGTTTTACTGAGATCTGTCTCTTGATTAAATTTTAAAATTGTAAACTATAAGTGCTAAGTTAGCCTGGAGCACTGTTTTTTTTCAAGCAATAAGACAGTGCTATTTTCTGGGCCTGTAGATTGTGAGGGAGCAAAGATGGCCTTTAGTAGAGTGATATGCTCTTCCTGTCAGATGTGAAAGTTTATGGACAATTTCCATGTTACTCATAATTATGTCTGCAGGAAGTGTCTTTGACTGTGAATCCTATCATATGGCATGAATTGGTTGGAGTAGCAGTTAGAGGCAATGATGTTACAGATGCTGGGGGTGTGATGGATGGCAGTAATAGGAAGGAAGAAAAGCCGCAGTTGCAGTCAGGTAGATGGGTTAACTCCAGGAAAGGTAAGAGGGGTAGGCACGTAGTTCAGGAGTCTTCTGTAGCTATTCCCTTTTCAAATAAATATGCTGTTTTGGAAAATGTGGAGGTGATGGATTCTCTGGGGAATGTAGCCCAAACAGCCAAGTTTTATGGTGTCAAGACTGGCTCTAATGTAATGAAGGTTATGTCGGGTTCCAAGTGATCGATTGTGATAGGGGACTCTCTAGTCTGAGGCACAGACAGATGTTTCTGTGGTCAGCAGTGAATAATTGAAATGGTGTGTTGTTTCCCTGGTGCCAGGATCAAGGGTGTCTCAGTGAGGGTGCGGAATGTCCTCAAAGGGGAGAGGGATCAGCAGGAGGTCATTGTACACATTGGAACTAATGACATAGGAATGGAAAAGGATGAGATTCTGAAGGAAGAATATAGAGAGTTAGGCAGGAATTTAAAAAGGACGTCCTTGAGGGTAGTAATATTTGGATTACTCCTGGTGCTATGAGTTAGTAAGGGTGTGAATTGGAGGATGAAGCAGACAAATATGTGGCTGAGAAGCTGGTGCAGGGGAGAAGGGTTCACCTTTTTGGATTATTGAAATCTCTTCAAGGGTAGAAGTGACCTGTACAAGAAGAATGGATTGCACCTGTATTGGAAGGGGACTAATATACTTGCAGGGAAATTTGCTAGAGCTGCTTGGGAGGATTTAAACTAGTAAGGTGGAGGGTGGGACCCAGGGAAATAGTGAAGAAAGAGATCAATCTGAGACTGGTACAGTTGGGAAAAGGAGTGAGTCTAACAGTCAGGGGCAAAGCAGAGAACAAGGTAGGACTGATAAATTAAACTGCATTTACTTCAATGCAACAGGCCTAACAGGGAAGGCAGATGAACTCAGGGCATGGTTAGGAACATGGGACTGGGATATCACAGCAATTACAGAAATTTGGCTCAGCTTAATATTCCAGGATATAAACGCTACAGGAAGGATAGAAAGGGAGGCAAGAGAGGAGGGGAGGCAATATACCTGTACTGAAGGAGGACATTCCTGGGAATACATCCAGGGAAGTTATTTGGATGGAACTGGGAAATAAGAAAGGGATGATCACCTTATTGGGATTGTATTATAGAGTCCCCAGTAGTTAGCGAGAAATTGAGAAACATATTTGGAAGAAGATCTCAGCTATCTGTAAGAATAATAGGGTGGTTATAGTCGGGGATTTTAACTTCCCAAACCTAGGCTAGGACTGTCATAGTATTAAGGGTTTAGATGGAGAGGAATTTGTTAAGTGTGTACAAGAAAATTTTCTGATGTATGTGGATGTACCTACTGGAGAAGGTGCAAAACTTGACCGACTCTTGCAAAATAAGGCAGGGCAGAAGACTGAGGGGTCAGTAGGAGAGCACTTTGGGGCCAGCGACAATAATTCTAATATTTTAAAATAGTGAATTTTAAATAGTGGATCTAAAAGTTGAAGTTCTAAATTGGAGGAAGGCTAATTTTTGATGGCATTAGGCAAAAGCTTTCAAAAGCTGATTGGGGGCAAATGTTCATAGGTAAAGGGACGGCTGGAAAATGTGAAGCCTTCAAAAATAAGATAACGAGAATCCAGAGACATAAATTCCTGTAAGGGTGAAAGGAAAGACTGGTGGATGTAGAGAATACGGGATGGTTTAAATTAATTCAGCAGTTAAACTAATTCCTAAATTGTTGATCCAGTGTCCAGGACGTTGAGAGGTCAGAAATGAGGTTTCAAAGTCTCAAAGGTTCGCTGGAAGGTGGTTTGAAGTGTATCCACTTCAGTACCAGGAACATCTGGAATAAGTTAGCTGATCTTGCAGCATGGGTTGGTACCTGGGACTTTGATGTTGTGGCCATTTCGGAGACGTGGATAAAGCAGGGACAGGAATGGTTCTTGCAGGTTCTAGGATTTAAATGTTTCAGTAAGAACAGAGAAGATGGTAAAAGAGGGGGAGGTGGCAGCATTGTTAGTCAAGGACAATATTACGATGACAGAAAGGATGTTTGAGGACTCGTCTACTGAGGTAGTCTGGGCTGAGATTAGAAACAGGAAAGGTGAGGTCACCCTTTGGGAGTTTTCTATAAGCCTCTGAATTGTTCCAGAGATGTAGAGGAAAGGATAGAAAAAAATTGATTCTGGACAGGAGTGAGAGAAACAGGGTAGTTGTTATGTGGGACTTCAACTTCCCAAATATTGACTGGGAATGTTATAGTTTGAGTACTTTAGATGGTTCAGTTTTTGTCCAATGTGTGCAAGAGGGTTTCCTGACACAGTATGCAAACAAGCTAACAAGGGGCAATGCCATATTGGATGTGGTACTGGGTAACCTGCCAGGTGTTAGATTTGGAGGTAGGTGAGCACTTTAGTGATAGTGGTTTATATTTACTTTAGTGATGGAAAGGGATAGGTATATACTGCAGGGCAAGAGCTATTGCGGGGGGAAAGCAATTATGATGTGATTAGGCAAGATTTAGGATGCTTATGATGGGAAGGAAACTGCAGGGGATGGGCACAATTGAAATGTGGAGCTTATTCAAGGAATCAGCTACTGCGTGTCCCTGATAAGTATGTACCTGCCAGGCAGGGAGGATGTGGTCGAGTCAGGAAGCCATGGTTTGCTACAGAGGATGAATCCCTGGTCAAGAGGAAGAAGGTGGGTTATGTTAGGATGAGACGTGAAGGCTCAGTTAGGGCGCTTGAGTTATATGTTAGCCAGGAAAGACCTAAAGAGAGAACTAATAAGAGCCATGAGGGGACATGAAAAGTCATTGACAGATCGGATCAAGGAAAACCCTAAAGCTTTCTATAGGTATATCAGGAATAAAAGAATGACCACGGAAAGATTAGGGCCATAAAGGACAGTAGTGGGAAGGTGTGCATGGAGTCCGAGGAGATAGGAGAAATGCTAAATGAATACTTTTCGTCAGTATTCACACTGGAAAAAAACAATGTGGTTGAGGAGAATACTGATATACAGGCTTGTACAGATTGATGAGATTAAGGTTCACAAGAAGGTTTTAGCAATTCTGGAAAGTGTGAAACAGATAGGAACCCAGGGCTGGATGGGATTTATCCTGGATTCTCTGGGAAGCCAGGGAGGAGGTTGCCGAGCCTTTGGTTTGGTCTTTACATCATCATTGTCTACAGGAATAGTGCCAGAAGACTGGGGGATAGCAAATGTTGTGCCCTTGTTCAAGAAGGGGAGTAGAGACAACCCTGGTAATTACAGACCAGTGAGGTTTACTTCAGTTGTGGGTAAAGTGATGTAAAAAGTTATAAGAATTAGGATGTATAATCACCGAGAGAGGAATAAGTTGATTCGCGATAGTCAACACGGTTTTGTGAAGGGTAGGTCATGCCTCACAAACCTTATTGACTTCTTTGAGATGCTGACCAGATAGGTAGATGAGGGTATAACTGTTGATGTGGTGTTTATAGATTTCAGTAAAACATTTGATAAGGTTCCCCATGGTAGGTTATTGCACAAAATACAGAGGCATGGGATTAAGGGTGATGTAGTGGTTTGGATCAGAAATTGGCTAGCTGAAAGAAGACAGAGGGTGGTGGTTGATGAAAAATATTCATCCTGGAGTTCAATTACTTGTGGTTTACTGCAAGAATCTATTTTCTGTCCACTGCTGTTTGTAAATTTTATAAATGACCTGGATGAGGGCATAGAAGGATGGGTTAGTAAATTTGCGAATGACACTAAGGTGGGTGGAGTTGTGCATAGTGCTGAAGATATTGTAGGTTACAGAGGGACATAGATAAGCTGCAGAGCTGGGCTGAGAGGTGGCAAATGAAGTTTAATGCGGAAACGTGAGGGGCGATTCACTTTGAATGGAGCAACATGAATACAGAGTACTGGGCTAATGGGAAGATTCTTGGGAATGTAGATGAGCAGAGAGATCTTGGTGTCCATGTATATAGACCCCTGAAAGTTTCCACCCAGGTTGATAGGGTTATTAAGAAGGCATGTGGTATGCTTGCTATTATTGGAAGAGGGATTGAGTTTCAGAACCATGAGGTCATGCTGCAACTGTGCAAAACTCTGGTGTGGCCGCACTTAGAGTATTGCATACAGTCCTGGTCATCGCATTATAGGAAGGATATGGAAGCGTTGGAAAGGGTTCAAAGGGGATTTACTAGGATGTTGCCTGGTATGGAGGGAAGGTCTTATGGGGAAAGGCTGAGGGACTTGAGGCTGCTTTTGTTAGAGAGAAGAAAGCTGAGACGTGACTTGATTGAGACAGATAAAATAATCAGAGGGTTAGACAGGGTGCACAGTGACAGCCTTTTTTCCTTCGATAGTGTTGGCTTGTATGAGGGGAGGTCGCTTTAAATTGAGGGGTGAGAGATATGGGACAGATGTTAGAGGTGGTTTCTTTACTCAGAGTAGTAAAGGTGTTGAATACACTGTCTGCAACAATAGTAGCCTTGCCAACTTTCAGAGCATTTAAATGGTCATTGATAGGCATACAGATGAAAATAGAATAGTGTAGGTTAGATGGGCTTCAGATTGGTTTCACAGGTTGGCACGACAGCATGACATTGAGAGCCGAAGGGACTGTAGTGTGCTGTAATGTTCTACTAGGGAAATTTGGGTTGTGATTACAAAAAAAGAAGGAAGCAGATGTCAGGCATGGACAGGAGAGATCGAGTGAATCCTCAAAAGAGTATAAAGGCAGTAGGAGTATACTTAAGAGGGAAATCAGGAGGGTAAAAAGTGGACATGAGATATCCTTGGCAAATAGGGTGAAGGAGAATCCAAAGGGATTTAATAAGTTCATTAAGGACAAAAGGGTAACTAGGCAGAGAATAGGGCCCTTCAATGATCAGCAAAGTAGCCTTTGTGTGGAGCCACAGGAGTTGGGGGAGATACTAAACGAGTATTTTACATCAGTGTTTACTGTGGAGAAGGTCATGGAAGATATAGAATGTAGAGAAATAGATGGTGACATCTTGAAAAATTTCCATATTACAGAGGAGGAGGTGCTGGATGTCTTGAAACGCATAAAGGTGGATAAATCCCCAGGACCTGATCAAGTATACTCTTGAACTCTGTGGGAAGCCAGCGAAATGATTGCTGGCTCACTTACTGAGCTATTTGTATCATTGATTAGATTAGATTACTTACAGTGTGGAAACAGGCCCTTCGGCCCAACAAGTCCACACCGCCCCGCCGAAGCGTAACCCACCCATACCCCTACATCTACCCCTTACCTAACACTACGGGCAATTTAGCATAGCCAATTCACCTGACCTGCACATCTTTGGACTGTGGGAGGAAACCGGAGCACCCGGAGGAAACCCACGCAGACACGGGGAGAATGTGCAAACTCCACATCTATGTCTTCCTGAGGCGGGAATTGAACCCGGGTCTCCGGCGCTGTGAGGCAGCAGTGCTAACCACTGTGCCACCGTGCCGCCCACTAAGTCACAGGTAAGGTGCTGGAAGACTGGAGGTTGGCTAACATGGTACCATTATTTAGGAAAGATGGTCAGGACAAGCCAGGGAACTATAGACCAGCATGTAGTGATACTGAAAAGCAACCTAAAGGTTGAGAGATCAAACTCCATCATCACAAGTAATGTAGCTAACAGTGAGTCAGCAAGAAAATGATCAACAACATTTACTGGAGTCTAGGTAAAAAAATACAATAGATGCTTGAAATCTGAAATAAAGATGGGGAATCATTGGAGCTTCTCGGCAGGTCAGCTTTGAGGTGGAGCTTTGAATTAATTATGCAGTATGGAGGGAGGGATTGGAAGAGGAGAAATGTAGATTTCCAAAGCAAGAGGATTGTTGATATTGCAGAACAGCTATTTAGGTAGTTTAGATAGATATCCAGAACAGGAATGTACAAGCAGTGAAAAAAATGGCAAATGGGAAGCAGGGGGAGGACTGGTAAAAGCAGTAAATTAATGGCTCTTTACTTAAATTACATGGTATTCAGACCAAAATTAAATTAATTAACAAAACAAGATGGAATTTGTAGCCATTATATGTTTGCAAGAAGATCAAGTTGGGAATTAAGTATTCAGAGGTAAATTGCTTTTCTAAAACTCAGCAGTGCATTGAGAATAAGAGTTGGGAGTTCATGTTGTGGTTGTTCAGGACATTGATTAGGCCACTTTCAGAATACTGTGCGAAATTCTGGTCTCCCTGCTATAGGAAGAATGCTGTGAAACTTGAAAGGGTTCAGAAAATATTTATAAAGATGTTGCCAGGATTTAAGGATTTGAGCTGTAAAGAGAGGCTGAATAGACCGGGCCAATTTTCCCTGGAGTATGTGAGGTTGAGGGGTGACCTTCTAGAGATTTAGCCATGACTTCACTGAGAGACAATAGACTCAATGGGTTGAATAGTATTTGTTTCTATGTCTTCTGGTCCAGTGGTAGAAGGTTGATGAGATGGAGTGGGTTTTCTGCTCACATTGAATTTTCTCATTAAATGTCTCTCAATCAATTTGGGAAACAGTTCAATAGGCATCCAATGACCTCTAGGTAACCTGGCTATCTCTAGATATATGGGAAGATGGGTCCAGCCTAGTTTTAGAGGGATTAAGAATTTAGGGATGCAATAATTTCTGTCTTCAGTGCAAATTGGGACTTCTGCTCAATGAAAGTTGATTATTTTGGTTTCCTCACCCTTGCCTTTCTGAGATATTTTATGACATAAATAATGTGTATTTATGATAATGTTTGCAATTAGAAATTGATTGTGGTGGTAACAAAGTTTGGGAGAAGATTTGTAGCTCAGGTGCTCATTGTTGTGGTTCTGTTCGCCGAGCTGGGAATTTGTGTTGCAGACGTTTCGTCCCCTGTCTAGGTGACATCCTCAGTGCTTGGGACCCTCCTGTGAAGCACTTGTGTGATCTTTCCTCCGGCATTTATAGTGGCTTGTACTTGCTGCTTCCGGTTGTCAGTTCCAGCTGTCCATTGCAGTGGTCGGTATATTGGGTCCAGGTCGATGTGCTTATTGATTGAATCTGTGGATGAGTGCCATGCCTCTAGGAATTCCCTGGCTGTTCTCTGTTTGGCTTGTCCTATAATAGTAGTGTTGTCCCAGTCGAACTCATGTTGCTTGTCAGTGGTAACTGCAGAAAGGAATTGTTGGCTATCTTCTTGCATTGGCACGGTTCAGATTTGATCTGATTTTCTGTGACAGATTGCCAAAGGTACTGTAACCTCAGCAGAGCAGACAATCCATTTTCTTTATCTTTGTATAAGTAACCTGACATGTGCTTAATCGATATTAAAATGGGTCTGCACCATTATGCTCTTCAGACTTAACTGGAGACGAATATAGAAAACTACATGTTTGGATAGATTAACTTTAACTAAAGCTTTGACAGTCAAAAGTAATGGGTTTCACAATCACCAGAAAATGGAAATTGAGAAAGGAAAACTCATCTCAATGTCATATTTTCAGATACCAACACCGTCAGTATGTGGAATTCTGTCACCAATCTTCCTTTGTCAGTATAGGATTGAGGGTTTGTCTAATGATCAATGCTATCAATGGGGGATAGACTACTGGTGGTATAACCAGAACAAGCACTTGACTTTCATAAGAATATAGTTTATTGTATGCTGCTAATTGGTACAATTTACCTTTACTTGATAAGCGTCAATACTATAGACTCTCCGGAACTGCACAGAATTCAACTGCTCCCTCAGGGACTTGGGCAGAACTCAATCACCCAAAGACTGGATGTGGCATCACCAGGTTGGGTGGAACTCAATATAACATGAACATTACCTCCTTCAGAATTGTTACAACACTGAACAGTATTAAAATTCCAAACCCGATAACCATTAGTCAGAATGTTAGTTGATATAAATTGACAGATTGATCAGAACCTGAATTCTTCAGGAAGAAGGCAATAAGGTGTATGGATCCTATATAAAGCTGACATATTGAATAGAGTAGTGTTGATATTTCTTTACCGTTCTTTTATGAGAACATCATTCTGCACAACAGATTTCTATTATTCCAATAGTGATCACTCTGCTTTGTTTGTAAAAGAGGAATTTCCCTTGAAGAAGGGCTCATGCCCGAAACGTCGATTCTCCTGCTCCTTGGATGCGGTCTGACCTGCTGCGCTTTTCCAGCAACACGTTATCTACTCTTTTCATATCACTCACTATCTAGGGATCTAGAGTATAGGAAGAAGCAAGTTTACATAAAGAACATGTCATTAAGCTAGATTCTGAATCATTTTTCTATCTTCCCCTTGAAGAAACTGGTTTATTCTGGAATGTTGGGACACTGGGACAATCAAGACTTCTAGAGCATTAAAGTATAGGGTCAATGGTGGAGGCTGGTACAATTGCAACATTTAAGAGGCATTTGGATGGGTATATGAATAGGAAGGGTTTGGAGAAATATGGGCCGGGTGCTGGCAAGTGGGGCTAGATTGGATTGGGATATCTGGTTGGCCTGGATGGGTTGGACGGAAGGGTCTGTTTCCATGCTGTACATCTCTATGACTCTATAACAACTGCTCACCCCTCATCCCACCAACAGCTATCCTCTTTGCTTCACCTCCCTCCTCACATCCTCCCCCCACCATTAATGCCCTTCCTTGCAGGAGTGATGGCATTCTGTCTGTGCTGAAGGGCAGCACATCCATCTACTACCACAGGGTGGGGACTGGGGTAACTAGCAGAATTATTTTCTCATTAATGTCTTACTCATTTCATCTTGCTCACTTTCTATTTCTCTTCCATACTTCCCCACCCACCGCACCCTGTGCTAAAGACCTATTACTTTGCTCACCCCAAGTCAGAAAGGAGATCTGATAGGATCTGCTAGGATCTATTAATCCTATCAATAGGATTGCCTCCTTGTCACATGTGCTGTTCCGTCACATGTGACAAGGGTTATCAATGGGCTTTTTGTGCAATAGTTTCTTATCAATGGGGGGGAGGTGCCACTCACTGAACACATCACAGTGTGTAAAAACTCAATGAGTATCCTCAGAGAATTGGGGGAATGAGCTGCCATTGGTTTTGTCCTACATTGATTCAAGGAAACGGTAGAGGATGGGATGGGCGGTATGGTGGCTCAGTGGTTAGCACAGCGCCAGGGACCTGGGTTCAATTCCCGCCTGAGGCAACTGTCTGTGTGGAGTTTTCACATTTTCCCCGTGTCTGCGTGGGTTTCCTCTGGGTGCTCCGCTTTCCTCCTACAGTCTAAAGATGTGCAGGTCAGGTGAACTGACCATGCTAAATTGCCCGTAGTGTTAAGTGCATTAGTCGGGGTAAACGTAGGGGAATGGGTCTGGGATAGTTGCTCTTCGGAGGGTTGGTGTGAACTTGTTGGGCTGAAGGGCCTGTTTCCACACTGTAGGGAATCTAATCTAATCACCTTCAACAGGACAAGGTGATTTTTTTTTTTAGATTAGATTACTTACAGTATGGAAACAGGCCCTTCGGCCCAACAAGTCCACACTGCCCCGCCGAAGAGCAACTATCCCAGAACCATTCTTCAAATGGTTATGGAACATGTCTGTAGGCAAAGGGAGACTGAGCTTTAATTTTTACAATGTTACATAAAATATAGGTTAATAATTATGGGCAACCTTTATCAAGATGGTTAAGGAGATTTTGGAATTTGTAGTTTGCAATCCTTTCAAACTGAGGTTCAAACTTATCTTACTTTGTGCAGTTCCATTGTTTCTGGGCTGGGAACAAGATTCCTGTTTTGCCATTGATCTCTGAGCTCCAAACCAGCAGAATGCAGCATAAATAAATCTCTCTGTTAACAAAGAGGAAATTTTTAGTTAGTGCAGTTCATTGAATGCAACATTCCAGGAAAACCAGGCCCCAGTTATCACGAAAGCAAGAAGCTGTAAGTTCAAACAAGCCAAAGGTAACTTTAAGGAAGTGTTGCGCTGAGGAATTACTTTATGCAAATCGAAACTGGAATTGTCTCCCAGTCGGATAACAAAGATGAAAAGCAGAAAGTGGCTCAGTTGGTAGCTCACACATCAGAGCTATAGACAGTTATCTTTATGAACAGATGAGTTAGTGGGCCAATTGCTCTACATATGTGTATTACTTTTTGCAATCTTATGAATAATGCCAATTCTCTTGTTCATCGAGGTATCATTTTGAGTAAACAAGAATGTAGGAAATGTTGTCTCTTGGATGTTCAATCTCTCTCCT
Organism: Chiloscyllium punctatum; assembly: GCF_047496795.1. Classification (NCBI taxonomy): domain Eukaryota; kingdom Metazoa; phylum Chordata; class Chondrichthyes; order Orectolobiformes; family Hemiscylliidae; genus Chiloscyllium; species Chiloscyllium punctatum. The sequence continues at coordinate 80,392,149 of NC_092767.1, read as the reverse complement.
ACTGTTCACTTCTGTAAATGCTAATGTTACCATGGTTACTTTAAGTTAACAGAAAACTAAATTTGTACAAAGATTTACAATATTCATAACCTCACGGCCTCTGCATGCAAGGACACCATTAACACTGACAACACCTAAACGACTGAATTTCATTTCTCGGGCAATTACAATATGTTAGGTTCACACATTACTTGGGCCAGTTGCAGTTTTAAGCATCCATCAATATTTTAATGAGATAAGTTGTAATTCCATGCCCAGCCAAAGATGAATATAGCTCCAGTTTCCATTAAAAAGGGCAGTTGATTCAATATTAACAGCATGCACAATTAGGTTTTCGCATTCATTGGGGAATATCTGATGAAGCACAACTCTCATTCCAGGATTTACAAGGCCTTGTTAAACTGATGAATTAAGGTTACTGGACTCATAATCTGCTGTCTTCAGAGACCTGAGTTGTCCCCTTGAATTTCGCCACCGGTTCTCTTGGCAGCGTCTCTCCGTGGTGTAGAGTTACTAACATCAGCTACTCTTCCTATAACCAAGCAAAAGGGCCAAGGTTCTGCTGGGATCCTAGCCCGCAACTTCAATGTAGTTCCACAGGGATGGCTTGGAATATTGCGGAATGTCTTCACCATTTTCCTAATAATATGTTGCTGCTGCTGCTAATCTCTGTCAGTGATTTGTTTGGAGCTTTTTTTATAACAGTTCCACCATGAACACCCCCTGCCCACAAAACCACACTATTCAAAAAGGGCAGTTCACCAAGGGAGAAAAGTAAATTTGGTTGGCTTCCTGCACCTTAGATGGTGGATTCCCAGGGATGGGGAGGTTTCAGAATTGGCACCTTAGACCTCAATCCTCTTGAATAAACTTTTTGACTCGTGGGAGCATCACAATCAAGAATGACCTTAGTTTGCCCAAGCCCCCTCATCGAACCATTCCTGTGGATGTTATCAGATACCAATCAGAACCATTGCTGATTTTTGTACTCTAGCCAGGAGCAGAGGATTGAACTGTAGAGAGTTAATTGTTGAAATGTACAGGCAACCAACTCAACACAGACCACAGATTGAACTTGTGACCTTACTGTTTCATAGTGCAAGCATTACCTAAGCCATTGGGATCACCCAGGAAATCTTCATTGGAGATTTCAGAAATTAGCAATTCCTTCTTCTCTTGGAAGAAAAACAGAACATTCCAGCTTAATCATATTCCTTTCTCTTGTTTAATCTCTAACTGATCATTCTACCAATTCTGTCCTCTCTCAAAACCACATCACTGGCCGGTTGAATTTCATCATATCATTTATTACAGCGACCCCTCCTGGGTGTCTCCTTCCATTCATCATTCACCTTTCAGGTGGGAGTATCCTGGTTGAATTTCCTATTTACACTCCTTTAGCCTAATCTACTGGTTACAGTTGTGACCTCTAGGTTTCTGCACCATCTTCTAGTGGGTCCACTCTCATTAATTGTTCTGTTTCCCTCTCCTCAACTCCTGTTCGAGATGATGGGCAGTAGTTAAGTTTGGCTCATCCCCCAGCAATCCACAGAATGTTTCTCAGGTAGGTTTAAGTGAAGAAAGTATTTTGACTTTCCTTCTATGATTATTCACTTCCTCGCACTCTGTTCCTGCTTTAGCATTTAGCTATTTTTAGTCACACCAGGGATCAGGGGCATCATTCCACATGAATTGTTTTAATAATGCTAAAGTCTTTGCGCACCTGGCAATGTGCCACAGTCTATTTAATAAGTAGCCAAAGAAAAACTCTCCTTCAGGCCTTTTCTGACTTTCTCAATAACACTGGAGCAATAGGTGAAGGAATCAGCATTCGGAATATCCCAAACAAAATTTACAAATCACTCGCATCTTTCCAAATGCATTATTCAATGAAGTACAAATGTTAAGCTTTGAAAAAGATAGATTAGTAAGTTTCTTAATGTATTTATGATTGATTGTAAACATATTCCAACATTAAATATTCATCTGCAGTTTTAAAAATTGTATTTAATACAATATGATGTTAAAACATGCATTTTGTTTTTTTGAAATTATTTTTCCCAATTTAAACTACATTTTATGACAAGTTTCTTTTGATGCTGAATAAATGTCACAATTTGTTTCCTCTCACCTTGGTTTTTTTTGGTCCTCATAGACTGAGGGGCTCACAACAGAAAACATGCTCTTTTATTGTCAATTTATTCAACAACCACAAATAACTAACAAAATCTTTTGAACAAAAATAAAGATTGCTGAAAAAGCTCAGGGAGTCTGGCAGCATCTGTGGAGAGAAATCAGAGTTAGGTTTAATGACCCTTACTCAGAACCATTCCTGTCTTGAGACTGGCATACTGACTCAGTGGTTAGCACTACTGTCTCACAATATTAGGGACCCAGGTTTGACTCCAGTCTTGGAAGGCTGCCTGTGTGGAGTTTGCACTTTTGCCCCATGTCTGCATGAGTTTCCCTGTGTCCTTAGGTTTCTTATCACAATCCAAAGATGTGCAGGTTAGGTGGCCATGAGAAATGCAGGGTTATAGGGATAAGATAGGGAAATGGGTCTGGCTGGGATTCTCTTCATATGGACATGATGGGCTGAATGGCCTGCTTCCACTTTGTAGGGATTCTATGATCCACAGATGCTGACAGACCTGCAGAGCTTTTCCAGCAATTTCTGTTTTAGTTTTGATTTGCAGCATCTGCAGTTCTTTTGGTTTTTAAAATCTTTTGAACTATTGTCATTAAAATAATTTCTTCTCTGTGATAATCCTAAATGCTGTACTTCTGGAATATAAGAACAGAAGGAGGCCACACAGCCCCTTGAGACTGTCCCATCCATCAGTGGGAATAGAACTTAGATAGAACATAGAACAATACAGCACAGAACAGGCCCTTCAGCCCACGATGTTGTGCCGAACATTTGTCCTAGCTTAAGCACATATCCATGTACCTATCCATTTGCCGCTTAAAGGTCACCAATGATTCTGACTCTGCCACTCCCACAGGCAGCGCATTCCATGCCCCCACCACGCTCTGGGTAAAGAACCTATCCCTGACATCCTCCCTATACCTTCCACCTTTCACCTTAAATTTATGTCCCCTTGTAACACTCTGTTGTACCCGGGGAAAAAGTCTCTGACTGTCTACTCTATCTATTCCCCTGATCATCTTATAAACCTCTATCAAGTCACCCCTCATCCTTCGCCGTTCCAATGAGAAAAGGCCTAGCACTCTCAACCTATCCTCGTATGACCTATTCTCCATTCCAGGCAACATCCTGGTAAATCTCCTCTGTACCCTCTCCAAAGCTTCCACATCTTTCCTAAAATGAGGCAACCAGAACTGCACACAGTACTCCAAATGTGGCCTTACCAAGGTCCTATACAGCTGCAACATCATCTCATGACTCTTGAATTCAATCCCTCTGCTAATGAACGCTAATACACCATAGGCCTTCTTACAAGCTCTATCCACCTGAGTGGCAACTTTCAAAGAGCTATGAACATAGACCCCAAGATCCCTCTGCTCCTCCACCTTACTAAGAACCCTACCATTAACCCTGTATTCCATATTCTTATTTGTCCTTCCAAAATGGACAACCTCACACTTGACAGGGTTGAACTCCATCTGCCACTCCTCAGCCCAGCTCTGCATCATATCTAAGTCCCTTTGCAGCTGACAACAGCCCTCCTCACTATCCACAACTCCACCAATCTTCGTATCTTCTGCAAATTTACTGACCCACCCTTCGACTCCCTCTTCCAAGTCATTAATAAACATTACAAACAGCAGAGGACCCAGAACTGATCCCTGCGGAATTCCACTTGTAACTGGGCTCCAGGCTGAATATTTACCATCTACCACCACTCTGTGACTTTGACTGGTTAGCCAGTTCTCTATCCAACTGGCCAAATTTCCCACTATCCCTTGCCTCCTGACTTTCCGCATAAGCCTACCATGGGGAACCTTATCAAATGCCTTACTAAAATCCATGTATACTACGTCCACTGCTCTACCCTCATCCACATGCTTGGTCACCTCCTCAAAGAATTCAATAAGACTTGTAAGGCAAGACCTACCCCTCACAAATCCATGCTGGCTGTCCCTAATCAAAGAGTGTCTTTCCAGATACTCATAAGTCCTATCCCTTAGTACCCTTTCCATTACTTTGCCTACCACCGAAGTAAGACTAATTGGCCTGTAATTCCCGGGGTTATCCCTATCCCTATTTGAACAGGGGCACAACATTCGCTACTCTCCAGTCCCCTGGTACCACCCCGGTTGACAGTGAAGACGAAAAGATCATTGCCAACGACTCTACAATTTCCTCTCTTGCTTCCCACATAATCCTAGGATATATCCCATCAGGCCTGGGGGACTTGTCTATCCTCAAGTTTTTCAAAATGCCCAACACATCTTCCTTCCTAACAAGTATCTCCTCTAGCTTACCAGTCTGTTTCATACTCTCCACTTCAACAATACGGTCCCTCTCATTTGTAAATACTGAAGAAAAGGACTCATTCAAGACCTCTCCTATCTCTTCCAACTCAATACACAGTCTTCCACTACTGTCCTTGATCGGACCTACCCTTGTTCTCGTTATTCTCATGTTTCTCACATACGCATAAAAGGCCTTGGGGTTATCCTTGATCCTACCCACCAAAGATTTTTCATGCCCTCTCTTAGCTCTCCTAATCCCTTTCTTCAGCTCCCTCCTAACTATCTTGTATCCCTCCAATGCTATGTCTGAACCTTGTTTCCTCAACCTTATGTAAGCCTCCTTCTTCCTCTTTACAAGACATTCAACCTCCCTTGTCAACCAAGATCCCCTCACGCGACCATCTCTTTCCTGCCTGACAGGTACATACATATCAAGGACACGTCGTATCTGTTCCTTGAAAAAGTCCCACATTTCAACTACGTCCTTCCCTGACAGCCTATGCTCCCAATTTATGCTCCTCAGATCCTGTCTTGCAGCATTGTATTTACCCTTCCCCCAATTGTAAAACCTACCCTGTTGCACGCACCTTTCTCTCTCCATAACCAAGGTGAAAGTCACAGAATTGTGGTCACCATCACCAAAATGCTCACCCACTAACAAGCCCATCACATGTCCCTCATTGCCAAGTACCAAATCCAATATGGCCTCCCCTCTGGTCGGACAAGCTACATACTGAGCTAGAAAAGCTTCCTGGACACACTGCACAAACACTGCCCTGTCCAATCTACTTGATCTAAAGAGCTTCCAATCAATATTTGGGAAGTTGAAATTGCCCATGACTACTATCCTGTGGCTTCTGCACCTTTCCAAAATCTGTTTCCCAATCTGTTTCTCCACATCTCTGCTGGTATTGGGGGGCCAATAGTAAACACTCAACAAGGTGACTCTCCTTTCCTATTTCTGGCTTCAGCCCATACTACCTTCAAAGGCAGATCCCCCTCGAACTGCCTTTCTGCAGTGGCTCTGGATTTTGACTGAAGCAATTTTTAAAACAATTTGCTCATTGGATGTGTTTATTGCCAGCTGGATCAGCAGTTTTTGCCCATCCCTAGTTATAAGACCAAAAGACTGTTAGAAGTAGGAACAGAAGTAGGTCATTCAGCCCTTCGAGCCTCATCTTCCTGTCAATAGGATCGTGTCTGATCCAACAGTCCTCATGTCCACTTTCCTACCCTTTCCCCAAACTCCTGATTCCCCAACTGATCAAGGATCTCCCCACCTCAGATTTAAAAATACAAAAGAACTCTGTCCCCTCTCTGGGGCAAGGAGTTTGAAAGATTCTCAATCACCTGAGAGAAGAAATTCCTCCTCATTTGAGCTGCCTTCTTGAACTGCTACCAGTCTGCGTTCTGTAATAGACCCCAATGTCTTCAGGGAGGGGATTCCAGGATTTTGACCAATGCTTTGATGAATGGAATTATCACGGCTTATAAGTAGCACATTACAATAAAATTAGCAAAAATGTTGAAGGATTCCACTAAATTAATAAGCTCACTACGGGATGTAACAAAATCAAGAGGTGACAATACTGGACATGGGTCAATACTGAACGCAGACCAGCAGTTGTAGTGTTGGATGCATCCAAATATTGGGACATAGAAGCAGGTCATTTGACTCACTCAGTAAAGCAAATCCTCTCAATTCCTTGCATATTCTTGAATATTTACTTATTTCACCTTAAGTTTCCTTCAATACTGGGGCCTCTCTCAATACTCTCTGCCACGAGTTCCCCTGCAGTAAGTAATTAAATCTGAACTCTTTGTACAATTCTACCATCTAAGCCTGAGCTTATGGCTTCTGCTTTCAGACTTTGAGCCAATCTTGAACATTCTTAGAGGGTTTTTTACTTATTCCCCTAAGGATTTTAAAATTTAAATAATGTCAAGGGAGCCTTCTCGATGAGAATAGCCAGCCTTAGGCTCTTCACACAGAGCCTCTGTCTCTGATAATTGGACTTGCCTGACATGAAACAAAAATTGGAGACATAGGAACAACCTGATATGAGGCTTAGAGCATCAGGTAACTCTAACAGTTCAGTAAAACATACATTCATTTATTTTGATGTGGTGAATATCCTGATTGTAGAACTCTGATAAACCATAGAACATAGAACATAGAACAATACAGCACAGAACAGGCCCTTCGGCCCACGATGTTGTGCCGAACTTCTATCCTAGATTAAGCACCCATCCATGTACCTATCCAAATGCCGCTTAAAGGTCGCCAATGAATCTGACTCCACCACTCCCACGGGCAGCGCATTCCATGCCCCCACCACTCTCTGGGTAAAGAACCCACCCCTGACATCTCCCCTATACCTTCCACCCTTCACCTTAAATTTATGTCCCCTTGTAACACTCTGTTGTACCCGGGGAAAAAGTTTCTGACTGTCTACTCTATCTATTCCTCTGATCATCTTATAAACCTCTATCAAATCACCCCTCATCCTTCGCCGTTCCAACGAGAAAGCATCATTAATCGAATTTAAATTCCACAGTTACCTTGGTGAGCTTTGAACCAGTGCCTGCAACACATAAGCCTGAGCTTTTGTGTATTAGTCCAGTGACATTACCATTATGCCAATTGAAAGATGATTCATAACTCGACTAATCTCTGGATGGAATAATGGATTGAGATTCTCTAAAGTTTCCACAGGTTAAAAGCTTGAGAATTCATATAATAAACATGAATTTAAACTCTTTTAGAACAATGATCCTGATCTAGACTTTGCACTTCCTTGAGTCGCATTCCAATTAAGCTCATGAGTTTGATATGAACTCTGAAACAGACCCTGGATTGGAACAACTACATGTTGGCTTTGACAGTATAAGGTGTAGTCAAATTGAGATGGGGGAGGTGATAGGACAAAATGGTATGGGGGTACGGTGCTATAGCGGAAATGAACAAATCACCTTCAGGCCTTGGCTAACAGTATAGGTTCAAATCCTGCCATAGCATTTGGCGGAATTTTACTCCAGTTAAAATATAGATGTTAAACTAAAATAAAGAGAATCAGCTAAGCAGTAACAATGATGAGTATAACAACTCTCATTCACTAATATCTATTAAGGAAGGAAATCTGCTGTCCTTACCTGGTCTGGCCAACATATGACTCAGCAATGTGGACAAATCTTAAATGCCCTCTGAATTAGCTCAACAAGCCATGCCTTCCAAGGATAATTCGGGATGGGCAACAAATGCTGATCTTGCCAGCTCATACCCTGAGGAATAAAATAATTCCCTCCATCTGAGGTTCCATTCAGGGTGGGTTTTTAAACTGGGCTCTCTCTCTCTCTCTCTCTCTCTCTCTCTCTCTCTCTCTCTCTATCTCTCTCTCTAACCAGCCATATTGTTTTTGAGAGAGAATAGAAATATAGAAATATCTTGGTGCCTGTACCAATATTACTGTATTGATAAGGGACAATCTAATGGAGACATTGGCAGGAGGCACGTGGTGAGAATGAGGACTGATTGGGCTGTATGTTGACTCTCTGAGTCATTCAAACGGCTTTGTTTGAATTGGACCTGTCATGCATCACATTCAGGATCCTGCTATGCAGAGCAAAAGCTGCAGAGAGAGTTAAAAGAATTTCCTTTCCTGCTGAGAGAGAGCATGACCCACAAAGGTAGGTTAACGCAGAGACGGCAACATCATTGGGAAACTGTTTGAAAAAGAAAGATACAAAAAGACATGGACAATGCTAACAAAATGGAAAGTTGAATAAATGTTTCCCTTAAAGAGCTAGCATCAGCACAATGGGCCAAAAGGCCTCTTTCGAACACAGAACGTAGAACATAGAACAGTACAGTCCCTTCCACCCATGATGTTGAGTTGACCATTTATCTTAATCTAAGATCTACCTTACCTGCACACCCCTCAATTTACTGCCGTCCATCTGCTTGCCCAGCAGTCGCTTAAATGTCCCTAATGTTTCTTACTCTACTACCACACACCCATCACTCTCTGTGTAAAGAACCTACCTCTGACATCTCCCCTGTAGCTTTCTCCAATCACCTTAAAAATATGATCTCTCATGATAGCCATTTCTGCCCTGGGGAAAAGCCTCTAGCTATCTACTCTCTCTATACCTCTCATTACCTTGTACACCTCTATCAAATCACCTCTCTCCTTTCTTCTCTCCAGTGTGAAAGCTCCCTCAACCTGTCTTCATAAGATAAGCACTCCAATCCGGGCAGCATCCTGGTAAATCTCCTCTGCACCCTCTCTAAAGCATCTACATCCTTCCTGTAATGAGGCAACCAGAACTGAACACAATATACCAAGTGTGGTCTATCCAGGGTTTTATAGAACTGCAGCAAAACCTTGCTGCTCTTAAACTTAATCCCCCTGCTATTGAAAGTCAACATACCATACACATTCTTAACAACCCCTTCAACCTGGGTGACAACTTTGAGGGATCTATGTACATGGACCCCAAGATCTCACTGTTCCACCACACTGCCAAGAATCCTGTCTTTAACCCAGTATTCAGCATTCAAATTTGACCATCAAAAATTAATCACTTTGCATTTATCCAGGTTGAACTTCATCTGTGACTACTCAGCCCAGCTCTGCATCCTATCAAAGTCTTGTTGTAGCCTGCAACAGCCCTCAATACTTTCTACAACATCACCGACCTTTGTGTCATCTGCAAACTTACTAACTCACCCTTTGAATTCTTCATCCAAATCATTTATAAAAACTACAAAAGCAAAGTCCCAAGAACAGATCCCTGCAGGACACCACTGGCCACCGACCTCCAGGCGGAGTACTTTCCATCCACTATCACTTGCTGTCTTCTTTCAGCCAACCAATTCTGTACCCAGGCAACCAAATTTCCCTGTATCCCATACCTCCTAACTTTCTCAATGAATCTATGTATACAGCAAATTCTATGACATTTGGTGTATGAATTATTTCAAGATAAAACATAGCTTAAATTTATGTTGACCTTTCAGAGACTGGTCAGAATTTTAATGATCAGACCCTCTCACAGTGAGTGGGCTGAGCTAACTCTGCTTTCGGTATCTGACATTGTATGAACTGAATGTTCCCACAACTTCCAGCGTGCCGCTTTCTGAGTTGGTGTGATCACACGCTACAGCAGATTGGAGAAACCCCTTACTTCACTCACATCATTCTCGACAGGGCCTCACACATGCTGGTGACAATATCTTTGCAAAATATAGAATGTTAAAGCATGGGAAAAAGAAGAGACTGAAGAAGAGAACTGCAGGAAATCGCTTGCATGGATTAAACCTCTAAAATGAATGGACAGTATTTTCCCTTTAATGTGGCACCACAGTCCTAACAGACCATAGGGCTGCTCTCTCATTTGCGAGAGACTAATGGTGGTTTAAACTGAGGGACGCCATGCCTCAGATGACTCCCTCATGGTAACACCAGGATTTGAACCCATGCAGTTGGTAACACTCTGTATCACAAACTAGCTAACTAAGCTAACTGACCCCCAATGGCTGATGTTTTCACAAAGGACTCTCCATCCCAGCCTTGCTCCTTGCCTGAGACGTGGTAACAATACCATTAAACTCGCCACCAATTGTCTCTCTTTGTCTAATGAGAGATTGGGTAAATGATCCTTTGGGACTATGGCAACTTTATCTTTAAAGTCTCACTTAGAGACTCCATTCCCTCTATCTCTCAGCCATTTGGAACATTAATGATTAATCTGCATTGAGCTCAGTGAACCTTTTTTATTGGTTCTTATCTGCCTGTATACTTTCCTCCCTAGAGGAAGACTCTTAGACAATGTGGCTGAATCTAGGTCCCTCTCATTAGACGCTGGGACAAATCTTTCCTGTATTCTAGTTAAAAATAAAACTGTTCAGAGCACTTTATGACATTAATATAATGTGAACGAGGATTAGAGGTTAAAATAAGTTCAAACTAGTCTGCCTTACAATAAACTCACCCCAGTTGAAGAAGCACAATATCTGATTGAATTGCATTACATCAGAATTTAGGTAAATGTTGTCCTGTTGTCTTAACTGTCTTGATGTTTACTTGTCTTGAATGTTCCTGCAATAATATTGTTACAATGTGAGGAATGAGTAATTCTAATATTTCCTTGTAATAAACATTAAGCACTTACATAATTAATATTTATTCATTCTTGCAAGCCATTAACTTCTCAAGAAAATATAAAAATATGCTTTGAAATGCAGGGCATGATCAAATTGAAAATAGGTTCAATGTTCTAACTCCTTATTGAAAATGAAATTTTTGCAGGGATACTCTACCATGAGTAAAGTTTTGATGGTAGCTGCCACAAATTCTTTCAAAAACCTTCCTCAGAAAAGTAGTTGAGCAGCTAAGGTTTCTATGCCTGAATAGATTTTGGAGAATTATTTCTTTGAACATGGGCATCACTAGCTAAGCCAACATTTATTGTCTACTCTTTATTGGATGAATGTGTTGTTGGATGTCTTCAGTCCTTGGGGTATAGGAGGCTGATGCGAGAACTGACAGAAGTATATAAAATTATGAGAGGCATGGATAGGATGGATATTCACAGTCTTTTTCCCAAAGTAGAAATGTCAAATACTAGGGGGCATAAGTTTTTTTATGCAGAGGGTGGTAAGTGCCTGGAATGACCTGGCAGGAGAGGTGGTAGAAATAGACATGATAGGAATGTTTAAGAGGATTTAGACAGACACATGAATAGGCAGGGAATAGAGGGATCCATACAATGTGCAGGCAGTTGGAATTAGGTTAGAATGGCATCGTGGTTGTTACAGACAAAGGTGGGCCAGAAGGCCTATTGCTGTGCTGTTCTATGTTTCATGTTCTATGCCCTAACCTCAAACATTGGTTGTGACTTCTGGGTTGGAGAAGATAATTTAACCAAATGGACAGCCTACCATCAAATTCACAACCCAAACCAACATTTCAGCTCAATAACTACTCCTCACCTGTAACACCTCCCAGTTCTAGTGGTAAGTCACAGGGAACAGTAACATTGATGGACCAAGTTGCCCACTGCTGTTCCTTGTTTGTATATTTGTGACTCTGTTGCTCTCTCCATAGATGATGCCAGACCTGCTGAGTTTTTCTAGCACTTTCTGTTTCTATTATCTCCATCCTGGGAAAGAAAATAACCTTTAACCAGTTTGTCTTCTCGCAGAATTAAACATTGTGTTGTACTCAGTGCATCTCACCAGGTACAGCTCTTGCCGATAATGCAAGCAGGAATATGTGTCAAGCAAACAGTCAATTGGTCAGGTAGTTAGGAATTATCAAATTCATTATTAAAGGAATGCATATGTAATTAAGCAAATTGTAAAATAGGAATTAGCTGTAGGAATTGGATAGGAGTGCAGTGTATCTTAATGAGCAGTCAGCCCTTATTAAATGGAATATGTTTGAGTGAGTTCAGCAGAGAGTGCCAGCAAATTGATTCAGCACCAAGGACAGCAGAAAGATCTCATTACCTTTGTTTGAGCAGTCAGTCTCTCACAGAAATGTTCATCGCTTCTCGTTTTGTTTCTCTCTGCTCACAAAGGTGAGACATAGCTGCTTGTTGGAAGTTGGGCTGAAGATTAGATTCTGAAGCCATTGATTTCCAGCATCAGGGCCTGAACAGAGTCACGATGGCTAGCAGATTCAAACAGCCTGTTTCCTGCACATGAAGCAAGACACAGTTGGTTAGCCACTAGCTGTGGAACATGATTCATTGGAAAAAAATCAGGAGATAAAATTGAAAATAAAGCCATATATTCAAATATTTTGATAACTGTTTGAATCACATTTCTGTGGATTATAACCTGGGGGAAGCCAGCATTATTTGGTCAACTAATTACTAATTATGCAATTGCAGTGCTCTAAAATATCCACAAATAGGATCACTGACAGCAAATGCTTTCTCTTGTGGTGTTGAATTAAACTAGGGGAATTGGCAGATCTAATTTGTGATTCTCATTCTAATTTTCCCACTTGACACTCCTGGTACTGCACAGTAAACAAGCTCAGAATCTTAATGAACCTGACCAAACATCAGAAATGTCATGTTAGCCTCTTCATATATTTGTCAAGGAAACTGAAAATGGAGGAATCAAGCAGCCGGTGGGTTCATCCGTACATTTCTCACCGAATTGATTATTTTTGTTCATTCATAACGCGGGTATTGATGACTGGGCCAGCACTTATTGTCCATTTCTGATTATCGAGAAGGTAGTGGTAAACTGCCTTCTTGAACTGCCACAATTCATGTGCTGAAGAAGACCCATAATGCTGTTAACAAGAGAATTCCAGGACTTTAAACCAGCAATAGTGAAGGAATGGTGATACATTTCCAAGGCAGGATGGTGAGGGTCTCGGAAGGGAACTTGCAGGGGATGGTGTTCCCATGTATCTGCTGCCCTTGTCCTTGATGGAAGTGGTTATGGGTTTGGAAGCAGAGGTTTAAAGAACCTTGATGAAGTCTTGCAGTGCATCTTGTAGATAGTACACTAGAGTACCAACTTTCTCATGTCATTACAAAATTCATGTTCCCTGTGAAGACCCAGTTTGAGAGGAGGTTAGTTCCTGTTAATGGAACATTCTCCCATTTCTGAGAATCACAGTCAACATTTTGGACTGTTAGAACCAAAGCTTATTAAAACGCCTTTAAAAGTGCACTCAAGATTCCAGAATGTTTTTTCCATAATAGCTAGTTTTTAAATTTAATAGCCAGGAGGAATAAACAAGGGCCCAATGTTTTAAAATTCAAGAAAACAGTCAAAACACAATTGAGATAAAACACAAGCTGCAAATTACTAATATAAGTCAAGCTTCCCGTGCTATGGAACTGGATTATGGGTCAAATAAGACTTTAAGCTTTCATGATGATAAAATCTCGACCAGCTATTATGACAGCAAAATCCATTTATAGTAAATGTGGATGGATTGTCCACTGCACAGTACTGACTGTTAACATTAATGTTTAACGTACTACAGTACCACCACTGGATGACCTAGAACAAATGCTTTAAAATCAGACTGAAACATGAAGTGGCTGATGCTAAAATACAAATTTTCAGGCGGCTCTAAATGATGTGTTGTATTTATTTATAAGTAATATTGGTAACACTACTGAGGCTGTTGTGCAGGCACCATACTGTGGATCCTACCATTATAAATGAAAGCCAAAACATTAAGAGGACTCTGCATATGTGAAGAGAACAACGGAAAATTATTCTCAGAACTTTGTAACAAATCAACGTTTTCACACTTACACTTATATACAAAGATCTAGAGGTGCAGATTAAGTTAGGTGCAGAACAAAGTTCCCTCTATTCTTTCAAACTGAAAGTAAAGCATCCTCTGTACTGTCCCCTAAAAATACTCCCAGGACAGAGACAGCACAGGGTTACATACAGAGTAAAGCTCCCTGTATATTGTCCTTATCAAACATTCAGGATAGGGACAGCATGGGATTAGATACAGAGTAAAGCCCCATCTACATTGTCCCCCATCAAACACTTCCATGGCAGGACAGCACAAGGTTAGATGCAGAATAAAGCTCCCTCTGCATGGTCCCCATCAAATATTTTAAGTGTAGGGCAGTGTATATACTCTGTGTCGTGCTTGAGCTGTGAATGACAATGTTGTTGAGGAGAATACTGAGATACAGGCTATTAGGCTGGGCAGGATTGAGATTCATAAGGAAGAAGTGTTAGCAATTCTGGAAGTGTGAAAATAGATAAGTTTCCTGGGTCAGATGAGATTTATCTCAGGTTCTCTGGGAAGCTAGAGAGGAGATTGCAGAGCCTTTGGCTTTGATCTTTATGTCATCATTGTCTACAGGAATAGTGTCAGAAGACTGGAGGATAGCAAATGTTGTCCCCTTGTTCAAGAAGGGGAATAGAAACAACCCGGGTAATTATAGACCAGTAAGCCTTACTTCAGTTGTGGGTAAAGTGTTGGAAAAGATTATAAGAGATCGGATTTATAATCACCTAGAAAGGAATAAATTGATGAGGGATAGTCAACATGGTTTTGTGAAGGGTAGGTCGTGCCTCACAAACCTCATTGAGTTCTTTGAGAAGGTGACCAAACAGGTGGATGAAGGTAAAGTGGTTGATGTGGTGTATATGGATCTCAGTAAGGTGTTTGATAAGGTTCCTTACGGTAGGCTATTGCAGAAACTGTGGAGGCGTGGGATTGAGGGTAGTTTAGCTGTTTGGATCAGAAATTGGATAGCTGAAAGAAGGTGGTAGTCGATGAGAAATGTTCATCCTGGAGCTCATTTACTAGTTGTGTGCCATAAGGATCTGTTTTGGGGCCTCTGCTGTTCGTCATTTTTATATATGACCTGGATGAGGGCATAGAAGGATGGGTTAGTAAATTTACAAATGACATTAAAGTCAATAGTGTGTGGACAGTGCAAAAAGATGTTTCAGGTTACAAAAAGACAAAGATAAACTGCAGAGCTGGGCTGAGAGGTGGCAAATGGAGTTTAATGTGGAAAAGTGTGATGTGGTTCACTTTGGAAGGAGTAACTAGAATGCAGAGTACTGGGCTAATGGTAAGATTCTTGGTAGTTTTGATGAGCAGAGAGATCTTGGTGTCCATGTACATAGATCCCTGAAGATTGCCACCCACGTTGATAGGGTAGTTAAGAAGGTGTATGGTCTGTTAGCTTTTATTGGTAGAGGGATTGAGTTTCGGAACCATGAGGTCATGGTGCAGCTTTTCAAATGTCTGGTGCAGCTACACTTGGAGTATTGTGTATAGTTCTGATCACTGCATTATAGGAAGGATGTGGAAGCTTTGGAAAGGGTTCAGAGGAGATTTACTAGGATGTTGCCTGGTATGGAGGGAAGGTCTTATGAGGAAATTCTCAGGGACTTGAGGCTGTTTTCATTAGAGAGAAGTTTTAGAGCTGACTTAATAGTCACGTAAAAGATGATCAGAGGGTTAGATAGGGTGAAGAGTGAGAGCCTTTTTCCTCAGATGGTGATGGCTAGCACGAGGGGACACAACTTTAAATTGAAGGGTGTTAGATATCGGATTGATGTCAGAGGTAGGTTCTTTATTCAGAGAGTAGTAAGTGCATGGACTGCCCTGCCTGCAACAGCAGTAGACTCGCTAACTTTAAATGGTCATTGGATAAAATATGGAGGATAATGGAATAATGTAGGTTAGATGGCTTCAGATCAGTTCCATAGGCCAGCACAACATCGAGGGCCAAAGGGCCTGTACTGCGCTCTAATGTTCTATGTTCTATGTCCCTGCTCTAGACCTGTTCATTTCCCAGACTCAGATTCTGAAATAGAGGATTTAGTTCCCTGAGTGTGAGTATCCTTTATTTTGACAAATGCAGCAATACACACAAATAGAAAGACTTTTATTACGTTTCTCCAGTGGCTGCTCGTTGTTTTCATAAACACAGAATTTCCACATTAAAAGTTGCCTCTTCTCTGGCAGCTAATTAAAAATGGATTTATGTGGAGATACTGAAGAGCAATTGCATGTTAAATATCGCAAAGAGCTCATATGTGAAATATCATGGAACAATTCATGCTGTCAAATATAACAGCACAATTTGTGTCTTAAATATCATGAACAATCTGTATGTTAAAATGCTGTCTTTCATAACCTGCAACAAATCCTTCAACATCCTATTTATGAGAATAAATCTGCATTGGAAAATTAGCTGCTACCTTGTCGTAGTCATACAGTAATCGAACTCCCACAGTGCAGAGCTCACTCTTGGGAGAGCAAGATGGAGACTGATTATTAAAAAGGATGGTCCTGCCACTAATTGGACAGAATTGGAGGAATATAACACACTTCATATGCATCAAATCTTTTCATTTATTTTAAAAATATGAACTTCATGCTCATCAAGGTGAAGAATGCAAGTTCTGGGATTTAAAATATGTCCTCCTGTGGTTTCAGGATTAAACACAGTCCAGGTTTGGATTCACCATTTCATTTCTGCCAACAATAAGATTTTGCAGAAATGTCTTCATGTCTTTAACATCCATCCATGCTGCCTATCTCACCAGTGTTCAGGGGGTTGAACTTTCACCACTCAATTAGAGGATCATGGATTCAGGTCACCCTCGAAGACTACGAATGGCATTCCAGTGCAGTGCTGCGTTGTCAGAGGTGCTCTTATGCTAACGGTAATGACCTCAGGAGGATATAACAAATACACTTGTTGGCATGTGGGGAGTATTCTATCATACTCCTAACTTGTGCCTTGTACATGATGGACAAGCTTTGGGGGAGTCAGGAGATGAATTACTCTCCGAGCCTCTAACCTGCTCTTGTAGCCATTGTGTTTATGTGACAAGTTCCATTGAGCTTCTGGTCAATGGTAACCTCCAGTTTGCCCTCTGATGATGTCAGACTGGACTGACCTACTGATAATTATTTGGTTTATTCCTCAAAATCTTTCTAAACAATAGTTCAAAGTTTTCAGATCTCCAGTCTTCTGATATCTCACCTCGAGTGGGGATTGAAAGATGATCCTCAGAGATTCCGCTATTTCCTCTCTGCCTTCCCTCCTTAGGATACAATTCATCCAGCCCAGGTGACCCATCCATTCTCAAATACGTAAATTCCTCCAGTAATTCCCTTCTTATTTTATCTCATCTTTCCCCCTCCTCCTCTTTAACAGGAACCTCCTCTTTAATGAGCATGTCTGTATTATCCCTCACTTTTCTGAGAATTGAGACAAAGCTCTCATTTAGCACCTGGCCCACATTTTCTGCACAAACATGTAAGTTACATCTCAGGGACATTTCTGAAGGGCATGAGACTTTCCTTCATTACCCTTGAGCGTTAATGTACTGATAAAAACATCTTTGGATTTTCTTTGATTTTACCTAATGTCCTAAATTTGTTTTTAACTTCACCCCTGTGCTTTTCACAATCTCCAGGTTTTTATGACTGTCATACAAATCTATTTCTCTGCTTTATCTTCCTTTGTGTATTTCTAGATAACCAGGGGACTTTAGATTTGGCTGTGCCACCCTTTCTCTTTGTCAGAAGGTCTCTACACTGTCCCTTTTGAAACTCACTTTTGAATGTCTCCCACTGTTTTGTCATTAGCTTTCCCTCAAACAGTCATGTCCTGTCCACTTTTATTGGATAACTCCATTGCTTTGTAACATTTGTCTTCTCCAATTTACACTTTATTTTCCAGTTTTATCTTTATCCTTTTCCATAATGATGATAAATCTAACTATATTATGGTCCCTCCAAAAAGGTTACCTACTGTTACTTCATCCACCTGTTCAGCTTCAGTTCCTCACGCTAATTCTAGAACAGTACCCTATCTTATCGGGTGAAATTTATTAACTCGTCAGAAATCCATAACTACTTTTTGAAACCTCTATCTATCCATAAAAGTTTGCTCACAATTACAGGCAACCTTAAACTGTAATAAAAGATGAAATCATAATTATGAATTATAGTTTCAGAATTAAACATTGTGCAGTGCTCTGAACTTTATAATTGCTGTGTTGTTGTTGACTTTGTTTATTGTCTTGGTGTATGGAGTTTTAATTTTGAATTAATTCAAATATTGCGAAGAATTCCCTTTATATGTTGGTGATATAATCATTTTCACGTTATGTTTTCTTTTGTCTTCCAGGGAGCCACACAGAATAGTTATGTATCCGTAGGCCTGTTCGGCCCTTATACCTCTTGGCAACTCCTACTTAATTAAAAGGTCCTTAACAAATCTAAATCCTTTAAAGAGCTGGTTGCTGCTCTTGTAGGTTCTCTCAATATTGCCTGTTTCCCTTCATTTCCCTTACCTCACTGCCTTTGACAAGCACAGGGGAATGTAGGCCCGAGGCTTCAAATCTTGCATATTTCAGGCTGTTCAGAATGCAAAGTCAAGTAATTAATCTCACAGTGACTGTTTGTCTTCGCAGTTGGGCCTTGATTTGATTTTGATTTTACTACCTCTTAATGAAGAAGAGACATATTTCCCCTAATACTGTCACAGAGAAACTGGTACAGATTCTAATCTAACACTGTATATCGTTTAAAAGGAACAATTTTAAAATATATCTGAGTAATGATGTCAAACTGGGAGTTGGATGACAGTAATTTAGGGATTGGGACTGGGTAATGAAGGATGATGGTGTTGTTATGCACAAAGGAACCAATAACAATGTACTGAATTCACCAATAATGCTTTACATGAAGAGATGCAGAAAAATCAAATAATATTTTTCTTACAGTAAGGTTCATAAGAAGTTGAATATTTTTCTTTTGTTTTGGTGAGTGAGGACTGAGGTGGGTGGAGATGGAACTCTCAGCTCCCCCAGAACACATCACTCAAGAAAATGCTGACAGGATTCTGTACCCTGGTTTTCAGTTTGCATTCACACAATGCTTGCGAACCCAATGGATCATCACTTGTCACATTGAACATGTCACATCACACTGTGGCTGGCTTTTATTAATAAGGAAAGGCTCCATTCAGTCAATGGCCCCGAGTCATTGGTGATCATTGATATCAATCACAGACGTCTGTGGCAGTTATCCTGAGAGATGCGCTGGTGCCTATATCCTAGAGAATTCTCCAGCTCCCGTCCAGGCTCCGGTCCCGATGCCTGACCGGGATAGTCATCTCACTTGATTAACATGGCTCATAGCTCTGCTTTGCAGCTTCCAATACCAACTGACGCTGAGAGCAGGGACACAGCAGCTCATTCCTCCCCCAGGGTGGAACAGACAATAGCCCTAATGAAGAGGAGGTGCTGATGCCTGGATTGGTCTGGGGACATGAGTGGAGGCCCTTGCAGTACAGTGCAGATGGAGTGTTCAGCATTACCCAGCACAGCTGGAGTAGGCAACGAGGGGAGTGTAATGGTGTTGAAGGGAGGGGGTAGCAGTCTTCTGAGGATGAAGATGAGGAGGAACACCACCTTCAGCAGGATGGAGCACAGCAGCATCAGGGGCAACAAGCCAGATGGAAACTAATCAGCAGTTGGCTCTACTTTGGGTGAAGTGAAAATTCACTGATTGTAAATTTGTTGCCGTTAGAAAGGCAAGCAAGCCATGTTTATCCTCAAAAACAACTGCAGCTTTTATGTGTGTTGTGTATTCACTGTTTGTTGTGTAATAAATGTTCACATTAACAATTATTTGAATTCATTTCCACATCTGAAGTTCCCACACTCAGTAATGACAAGACAGCCTGTAGTTGTGGGTGTGAAGGAAAGTGAAGCACTCCTTCAGACACCACTCATGTTTCATGGTGCTCAGGGCAAGCAGCCTCTGTATTTCATTCTTATAGCTGCAGCTAAACTGACAATCAATCAGACAAGTGATGATTTAAATATTTACAATAAAATGTCACATGTGCCTGTTGTACAAACAATGGAAGTTTCTGGCATGGCACACTCTGTCCGGATAATACTGGGGGCCCGTCCCAGACCAGTCCAAAAAGTGGTTCCACATCGTCAGCCTCTCCATTGCCTGCTCCACCACAGTCCTCAGGCAGCATTATATCTGCTCACTATATAAGGCAGGTGATTGTACAATAATATCATAAGCATTGTAGTAGCCCTCATCTCCCAATAACCAGCCTGGGCCCTTGAACACAGCACGTACTGGGGATTGCTCCAAGATGTAGGAGATGTACCAACTGACAGAGCTCTGGGTACAAATCTCCAGGAGATGGTAACAGTGATGACAGATCACCCGAACATTAATGGAATGGAAGCCCTTCTGGATGATGAAATTTGAAGCATTGTGGTATGGCCTTCTTTGTGTGACTGATGGAATAGGGACCTGGATGGACAGAGCCCCCATCTCCCCAATGAATGAGCTGAGGACTAGCCCCAAGAGATTCCACCAATGCCATTTGGTTTAATGAGCGTGCTGTGTGTTTTCTGCTGCCACGTGCTTTCGACGTTAGACTGATGTCTCCTTGTTAGATGCATATCTCAGTGTTAGACTCAGGTCTCGGTGTTAGACTCAGGTCTCAGTATTAGACTGATGTCTCGGTGTTAGACTCACATCTCGGTGTTAGACTCAGGTCTCAGTGTTAGACTGATGTCTCGGTGTTAGACTTACATCTCAGTGTTAGACTCAGGTCTCAGTGTTAGACTGATGTCTCGGTGTTAGACTCAGGTCTCAGTGTTAGACTGATGTCTCAGTGTTAGACTCAGGTCTCAGTATTAGACTGATGTCTCAGTGTTAGACTCAGGTCTCAGTATTAGACTGATGTCTCGGTGTTAGACTCAGGTCTCAGTATTAGACTGATGTCTCGGTGTTAGACTCACATCTCGGTGTTAGACTGATGTCTCGGTGTTAGACTTGGTCTCAGTGTTAAACTCATGACTCAGTGTTAGACTGATGTCTCAGTGTTAGACTGATGTCTCAGTGTTAGACTCGGTCTCAGTGTTAGACTGATGTCTCAGTGTTAGACTGATGTCTCAGTGTTAGACTCGGTCTCAGTGTTAGACTCGGTCTCAGTGTTAAACTCATGACTCAGTGTTAGACTGATGTCTCAGTGTTAGACTCGGTCTCAGTGTTAAACTCATGACTCAGTGTTAGACTGATGTCTCAGTGTTAGACTGATGTCTCAGTGTTAGACTCGGTCTCAGTGTTAGACTGATGTCTCAGTGTTAGACTGATGTCTCAGTGTTAGACTCGGTCTCAGTGTTAGACTCGGTCTCAGTGTTAAACTCATGACTCAGTGTTAGACTGATGTCTTAGTGTTAGACTGATGTCTCAGTGTTAGACTCGGTCTCAGTGTTAAACTCATGACTCAGTGTTAGACTGATGTCTCAGTGTTAGACTCGGTCTCAGTGTTAAACTCATGACTCAGTGTTAGACTGATGTCTCAGTGTTAGACTGATGTCTCAGTGTTAGACTCGGTCTCAGTGTTAGACTGATGTCTCAGTGTTAGACTCGGTCTCAGTGTTAGACTCGGTCTCAGTGTTAAACTCATGACTCAGTGTTAGACTGATGTCTCAGTGTTAGACTGATGTCTCAGTGTTAGACTCTTGTCTCAGTGTGCCATTTACCATTCTGCCCTCCACCCCCTCCCAGTGCCAGACAGATGCTGCCTGAAAAGCAGCTACTCTGTATATCTGTGTGAAAGAACATCTGGATACAGCAACACTGCCACCCTTTAGCTAGAGCTGAACAACCAATTCACTGGAGGCACAGAATGTCACAATGTGGCACCAATACTGCCAGCCTGGAGATTCGTTTCTAAACTAGCGAGAGCTAAATACTGAAACAAAGGAAAATAGACAATAGGTGCCATGGGCCCTTCAACTCTGCTTTGATTTCAATATTATAACGTCTGAGTATCAACTCAGTCCCTGTTCCTGTTTTCTCTCCCATAACGTTTGATTCATTTAGCCCCAAGAGCTACATGAAACCTTTTCTTGAAAACTACTATGTGGGTAAGTGTAGACCCTTGAGATGCAGCCTGGTCCAATCCATGTTCAGGTTCCTGTTCCTGTTCACAAAACACATTGCAGTAACCTTTCAATGCCATCGCCTTTCTCTGTAAAGAATGAGAAAATGAGTAACTGTGAGTTACTGGGATTAATTAAAAAATACAGAGACTTGTGAAAATAAAGATTTGGAGACAAATGTTAGGTGATCACTCAGTAAATATTTGGGCACTTTCAATCTTTAGTTGTGCAAAGTATTGTAGCATTGCAAAAAATTATAATTATGTTTATAAAAAGAGGCATAACTAACGTGTTTCAGTATGAATACTCTCTCCAGAGACCATATTCTGTTAGAGATTTGAAGGTTTTCATCTTAGCACAAACCCATAAGAGTTTAAAAGGAGTTTTACTACCATGTTAGGGGTTCCCCTGTCCTTGGAGTTAGACTGCAGATACATTGGGTCTTTCTGGAATTGTGTTGATTCTAGTTGTGTGTTCAAACTCGATTCTAGGCCTGAGCTGCCCAGTGCAGTCCTGTTGGGGTGCTGCGCTGTTGGAATCACACAATTCTTTTGGTTCAGAAGGAAACCATTTGGCCCATCATGTCTGCACTGGCTCTCTGAATGTTTTAACTTTGTGCCATTCTCCTGCATTTCCCTGAGTGTGGAAGCTTACCTGACTGCAGGTCACATTGCCTTCCTTCTCATTGAAGTGCACTGGATCCCACTAATACCTATGCAACGGAGAAGAAGGAACAAAAGAGTGAAGGATGAGAATGAGCTATCACTGGTGTTAAAGGCAGAGCAGCAAAATGATGTTTGGTTGCTTGGTTGCTCCTGGAAGTCTTGCTTGCCCCTCCTCCAGCCAGCTGTCGCCCCTTTCTCCTCAGACAGGGTGAGGAACCAAAGGTGATCCAGCTCATCAGCAGGCTTGGCTCTTTCAACCGGATTCTGACAGCATTTCTTTCCTGCAATAACATAAAGAGAGGGTCTGAGTATTTGGGAAGTGGATGGGAATGGTAATGGGGGTGGAGTGGGTAGGGGGTGGGAAGCGAGCAGAGCAGGAGAGATAGTGAGGAACCCCCAGCGAGTGAGTTAAACAGTGCAGAAAGCAGAACGGGGGAGTCTTTTGGGAGGATAAGATGGGCAAGAGTTGTTCAGATAACATGGTGAGAGTTACAATCGATGAGCATTGCTGAGGGGTGTGTGCAATGGTAGCGTCAGAGTGAATTGTGGGTAAAGAGAGAGAAGATGGAGGCACGTGGTGTGCAAAAGGTAACATTGGGCACTGCTGTGCAAGTGTTTGACCCTGATGACTACCATGAACCTGAGTGATGAGGTCCTTTGTTAGTCTGGAGGAAGCAGCACTGACCTTCCATCACTCCCTTTGTACACCAGGAAGGAAGAGGATGCTAGTTTCCCTCTCTGTGACATGTCCTCATTGAGCACAGTTAAGCAACAGTGTCTGAAGGGCAGGTTGGGACTTGTAGCTCCTGAAACAATGTGGAGACATGATTCAACAATCACAGCACAAGAGAAGTCACAGTCACCATGATTCTCCCCAAAATAAATCCACTTTCCCAAATATTGGGCAACCTCAGTCCTGTTTCATAATAAACTGTGGCTCTTTCCATAAAATCAGTGGATCGTCCATAGATGCCATGTCAACCAAAATTATTTAAATTGGACAGTTTCCAAAACTTTCACCTTTGCAGAGAAAAAAAACATTTTTTTTGTTTCTTCATTTTGAAAACTTCATTCAGCAAACAGTTGAGAGATGCTCAGGTTTCCTGCATATCAGTTGCTGGGTTTACCCAGAGGGAGCTGTACTCAAGCTGTGTATACGGAGATTGTGGAGATACACAATGGGGCAACTGGTGCCTGAAGAGGACAAGCTGCTGACCCAAACCCCAAAGTGAAGCCAAAATATTGACCAACAGGATGATGAATGGAGGACAGAGACCAGAAAATTGTCATGGTTGAACTTTGCTGAAGTTAATTTTACACCCTTGGTGTGTGCAAACAGCTGAGCATGCAGTGAAGATGGATTTTACAATGGGACAAAGCCAAGTGTTAAAATATAATATTAAATGTTCATTGTTAATGTTAAATATTAAATAGCAAATATTAATATGAAAGAATAATACTAATGCAGGATTTAGTAAATGGATCATAAAATTACTCAGTATAAAATATCTAAGAAATAGAATAGCAAGATTCAATGATTAAACAAGAGTCTGGAGACTATTCTTGAAAAGACATCACTTTCTAGTAAAAAAATGGAGATTCCACCTCAATGACCACCATTGCTGATTCTCTTCACATCCGCCTGTATCACGCACAGTTTCATTTCACATCTGCCTACTCCACTCTGGAATTCAGGCCTGAAGCCTGTTTGGATAATAAATGAAAATATTAGGATTTTGATCAGGAACACCAACCACCTCCCATTTTGACTCAACCTCCACTCCGAGGTCATAGGTTTCAAAATGTAAGAATTATAAAGAGCGGAATTGAGCTTTTAGGCTCAATAAGTGTCTTTTTTTCAAAAGCTGGCCCTACATACCAATTCTTCACCTTGTCCCGTAACAGTACCGACAAACTTCTGTAGTTCATCTGCCTGCCCATAGACCCAACCATCTTCATCGGCTTCATGAATGACCTTCCTTCCATCATGGACAAGCATATGGACATACATGGAATAGTGTAGGTGGGATGGGTTTCAGATTAGTATGACAGGGTGGTGCAACATCGAGGGCTGAAGGGCCTGTACTGCGCTGTAATGTTCTATGCTCTATAAGTTCAGAGGTAGGGATGTTCACTGATGATTACACAATGTTCAGCAACATTTGTGAGACCTAGGGTACTGAAGCAGTCCATGTTCAAA
Organism: Chiloscyllium punctatum; assembly: GCF_047496795.1. Classification (NCBI taxonomy): domain Eukaryota; kingdom Metazoa; phylum Chordata; class Chondrichthyes; order Orectolobiformes; family Hemiscylliidae; genus Chiloscyllium; species Chiloscyllium punctatum. The sequence continues at coordinate 80,367,377 of NC_092767.1, read as the reverse complement.
TGCAGCAAGATCCAGACAATATCCAGCCTTGGGCTGATAGATGGATGGCAAGATTCATGCCACACAAATGCAGACAATGACCGTCTCCAATATCAGAGAATGTAACTATCACCCCATCCATTCAGTACCATTATTACCACTGAAGCCCCAATTATCAATATTCTGGGGGTTACACTGACCAGTAACTGAATTAGACTCGCCTTATAAATGCAATGTCGACAACTATTATATGTATGTACCATTCCAGGATAAAGCCCGGCTGGTTCAAACTGAGAACTTGGACATCTTGAGGAATTAAGAGTTAATAGTTGAATTTTCTTGCACCCTGTAACAACAGACTTTCTGAGATTGATGGGATGTTGTTGAAGGACTGGGAGAGGAAAGCTCATCTTCTATTGATAACGTCTGAGTGTTACATATGGGAAGGAATTGAGTGACAGTAATGATGTCAGCCACGGGGTCGTTAAGGTATTTGCTGGGTAGGATAATAAAGGAGGATCTGTTCATGACAGTAACAAAACAAACATAAATAAAGCATACCCATCAAATGGATTACATTAGGAATTCTTGATGGTTCATTGATGAAGCCTGCTCCAAACACTCTACTGTCAATAAGAACTGTCTTCAAGGATTCAGGACTCCTGAGGTCAGCTCCATGAAATGTATTTTTGTTGTGGGTAAAAGATGGTACAATGTAAGAATACAGTTTTCACAGATTTGCACAGAAGATCGAACGATGTAGCATACAATCTGTTCCATAGGCTCATCCATCAGAGGTGGACATCAATAAGTCAGTCCTGAATACAGAGGTACTCAATCATCGAGTGTCTCATGTTTATTTGGTATGTTCTCTCAGTGAGCCAGAGGAGAGGGAGGCTAACTCTCAGCAAGGAACAGGCCCTCAGATAAGGTTCACCCTGATAAAATCAACATTCTCCTTTCAAGAAAAGAAGAAAAATTTTAAAAATCACATGATAGGGAGAAGATTTAAATAGACAAACAGTTAAAATTTAAACTTCCATTTGTTAGTGAAGTTAAACCCCAAATGGCTCTCTCAATAGTTTTGGTAAGATCCAAGCTGAGAACATGCAGTGAGCAGCAGTTAATTAAAAATGAATCTCACTTGAATACTGTGTCATATCAGACATTCCTGTGAATGTATTCTATGTAGCAGCTGGACTGAGAGAGTGACATTACAAAGCTGCTGCTAGTCTACATTCTCATCCAAAACCTTTGACCTGTTTGACACCTCTTCAATGCTGTCTTCAAGCTGAGAGGCTTGATGATTTGGTCTTCAGTGTTGAACTTTTATAATTTAGTTTTCTACTTTCTGAATATTTCTTTTCTTCTGCTGATGGAATGGATTGACATTATGAAATAGTCACTCAACATCCAACAAATCAGGAAACAAATCTGACCCACAATTTCCCATTAATTCATGAATAAAATATTTGGTAAATCTGGAATTAGTTGGAGCAGGAATGATGCTCTATGAGACATACCTGAAAATACCCAGTAATGCTGAAATACCAGACTACTTTGTGCCAAACAGCATAAGCAGCTTTCAATAGATAACAGCTCAGAGATCATACAACCAACACTTGTGATTGAGGCTCTGCAGTCCTGCTACGAGTATTTCAGAGTGGCGGTGACAATTAAACTATGAACAAGAGGTGCAGACGCCAGTGCACAAGCCTGGGGTAAGCCCAGCACATCAGGCCAGAAGACACAAAGCTGAAGCATTTACAACAATCTCCAGCCTGAAGTGTGAAGTAGATGATCCAACCTATCCACCTCTGGGGTCCCCAGCATCACAAAATGTCAGTCTTCAGCCAATTTCCTCATTCCACATGATATCATAAAATGTTTTGGATTGATGCATTAGCACTGTTTGCTGCAAAGACTATGGGTCCTGACAATTTTCCGACAATAATATTAAAGACTTGTGCCCCTAAGCATGTTGCTTCCACAGCCAAGCTGTTCCAGTACAGTTACAACACTGGTATCTACCTGACAATAGATTAGATTACATTACAGAGTGGAAACAGGCCCCTTGGCCCAACAAGTCCACACCGACCTGCCGAAGCGCAACCCACCCAGACCCATTCCCCTACATTTACCCCATCACCACGGGCAATTTAACTTGGCCAATTCACCTAACCTGCACATTTTTGGACTGTGGGAGGAAACCGGAGCACCTGGAGGAAACCCACACAGACACGGGGAGAATGTGCAAACTCCACACAGAGAGTCGCCTGAGGCAGGAATTGAGCCCAGGTCTCTGGCGCTGTGAAGCAGCAGTGCTAACCACTGTGCCACCATGCCGCCCACAGAGATACATTGCTCAGACAGAAAAAGCAGAAAAAGCAGGACAAGTCCAACCCAGCTAATTACCGCTCGGTCAGTGTGCTCTCAATCATCAGTAATGCTTTTGCAGGCTTTACACCATCTGAGAAGGCACCAGTTTAATCTGAAAGGTGACACATCATTGCTGCATTTTCTTGGTGCAACATTCCCTCAGTACTGTACTGGACCAGATTCAGTTTTTGTGCTTGAACCTGGGAGTAGAACTTTGACCCAGAATTTAATAACACAGATAAAAGAGTGCTACCAGTGAAGCTACAGCTGAGGATGCAGGATAATATTTCAGCAAAGCAGCCATTAAATGATGGAAAGGTTTGAAGGACTTTTTTGGTTTGTGGATGAGATGTAGGCATCACTAGCTGGACTGGCATTTAATGCCCATTTCTAAGTTCCACCTGAACTGAATGGCTTGCCACAACCATTCTAATGGGACAATTAAGAGCCAAGCACATTGCTGCAGTTCTGGAGTCACATGCCACACCAGGAAGAAAATGAACACATTTCTTTCCCTAATGGACACTAGTGAACCAGATGGGACTTTGCAACAATTGACAATAGGTACATGTCCATTAAGCCGGCTGTTAACTTCCAGATTTTTACATTTTCTAAAATTTCCCTAGTTTTTCAGGAGTGCATCACACATCATGTCAATGTAGGAGCTCACTCAAGGGGAATTTATTGATTAGGGCCATGTCACCCACAGCTAAAGTCACAGACAAAACCTTCACAATAGATTCACACCAAGTAACTCCACATCCATGGTGCCAGCAGGTTCTGCAGTTTGTGCTTCACCTTCTTTCTTTGGCTGTACAGCATTAGCTATTTTTAATCAGTGTGTTTGGACATGTTATGACACACCAGTGGGGAGTACAGGTAGGACACTATCACTGCACCAGAGAAGCACCTGTTATGGTACACGAAATATATATTGTGAAACTTGAAGGGTTCAGGGAAGATTTACAAGGACATTGTTAGGGTTGGAGGATCTGAGCTATAAGGAGAGGCTGAACAGCTGGGGCTATTTTCCTTGGACCGTTGGCGGCTGAGGGGTGACCTTATAGAGGTTTATAAAATCATGAGGGGCATGGATAGGATAAATAGACAAAGTCTTTTCCCTGGGGTGGGGGAGTCCAGACCTAGAGGGTATAGGTTTAAGGTGAGAGGGGAAAAATATAAAAGGGATCTAAGGGGCAACTTTTTGAAATAGGGGATGGTGCGTATGTGGAATAAGCTGCCAGAGGAATGGTGAAAGCTGGTACAATTACAGCATTTAAAAGGTATCTCGATGGGTATATGAATAGGTAGGAGTGAGAGGGATATGGGCCAAATGCTGGAAAATGGGACTAGATTAGGTTAGAATATCTGGTTGGCATGGACGAGTTGTTTCTATGCCATATACCTCTATGACTCTATAACTCGATGAGTCATTGACAGTGCTACAATCTTTACTCAGTTATTCACTGTTGGTATGTTTGTAGGCAGAGCCATCCAGATCCTACCTCATATCAGCCTCAACCCAAAGAAGAGCTAAACTCAAAAGGTGAGGTGAGAGTGACTGTCCTTGACTTTGAGACAGCTGAGAATGCCATCAAAACATCTTGATAAAATTGAGGTCAATAAGAATTGGTAAGAAACTCTCTGCTGGTTGGAGTCATATCTGGCACTTAGGAAGATGGTAGTGATTATGGGATGTCAGTCATTTCAACTCCAGGACATCTCTGCAGGAGTTCCTCAGGGTAGTGGCCTAGGCCCAACCATCTTCAGTTGCTTCATCAATGACCTTTCCTCCATCGAAGGTCAGAAGTGGGGATGCTTGCCAATGTTTAGCACTATTCATGACTCCTCAGATACTGAAGCAGTCCATGTCCAAGTAACATTCACACCATGCAAGTGTCAGGCAATGACCATTTATCTTCAGAGAGCGAATCCAATCACTGCCCTTTGTCATTTAATAACATTGTCATCACTGAATCCCAGACTATCAACATCCTTGGGACTACCATTAAACAGAAACTGAGCCGGACCGGACTAGCCATTTAAACATTGTCATGACAACAGCAGGTGAGAAAATAGGAATTGTGTAGCAATATCTCCCCGTTCTGATTCGCCAAAGCCTGTCCATCATCTCCAAGGCACAAGTCAGGAGTGTAATGCAATACTCTCTACTTGTCCAGATGAGTGCAGCTCCAACAACACTGAAGAAGTTTGACCAAATGGCTTGCTTGATTGGAAAAGCAGCCACTTAAATACTTGCCCACTTCACAACTGGCAGACAGTGATATGGATCATGCACATGATCATGAACCAATACTCTTCAAATCCATGAAAATACCTCCTAGAAGACTAAAGGTAGCAAGATTAGTGAATATTTAACAGTCCTGTCGGTGTCCCTCCACTGAATGGAGGATGATAGTGTGAAGGTAAAGTTCACCACCATCTTCTCAAAGGGATGGGGAATAAATACTGACCTTGCTAATAACATTCACATCTCATAAATGAATAAACCATTGTCAGATGAGTGGGTCCCCTGTGGTTTTCCTCCTTGGTCATGTGGATCTTGTAAAGATTTATGGTCTTTAACTGCAAATCTCCCATAGCTTGTGTGTTGGAGATCATTTAGGAAACAGTAATTTCAGGCCCCATGGCAGTCACTGATTTTGCTGACTCCTTGTTAGAATGGTTTTGCCTTGGTAACAAAACCTGAGTCAATGCTGGATATAAGGATGTTATTTACTTTCTCCTGGTAACTACAAGGGAGCTAATGGAATAACAGGGGAACTTAATGTCAGCTCTGCTCTCAGAATCCCTTTTCAATTCAACATCTTATTGTTGCTTTAACATATTGGAAATGGTATTTCTGGGGCTTGAAATAAATTTCCAAAATAATAGAAATTCAAATCCACAAGTTAAAGGCCTGGGTCCTGAAGGGAGAGAAAATCTTTGAATGAGAGATGGGCCACATTGTGAAAGAGCTGAATTTCTAATTCCCACCCTTCACCTCAATACCAGCGAAAACCCAAAACATACACCTAAAACCGTTCTCCATTCATGAAGCAGACATAATGAAAGATGACTCCTGGGTCTTTGGTTTCATGGAGATATATCGATGTTGGTTCAGGTTTTATGGATCATCAGAGACTAGACATATGGCATTTGATGCACATCAAAACCCTGCTTTGGTCCCAGAGAGAGCACGAGCATCTGGAGGAAGCGTTTGGGAAATTTGAACCACTGACAGACAATCTCTCTGAATCTGAGCTAGGGTTGGAAACCTTACTCAGCTCCACAGCGTTTACCTGAATAGTTGCTCAGGTAACATAAAGGAGTGAAAATTCTAGTTGGGGGCAACTACAGATGGAACCACCATCCCCCACCCCCCACACCTGCCCCACTCCCAAATCACCAACTGTGGGCGGCACGGTGGCACAGTGGTTAGCACTGCTGCTTCACAGCGCCAGAGACCCGGGTTCAATTCCCGCCTCAGGCGACTGACTGTGTGGAGTTTGCACATTCTCCCCGTGTCTGCGTGGGTTTCCTCCGGGTGCTCTGGTTTCCTCCCACAGTCCAAAGATGTGCAGGTCAGGTGAATTGGCCATGCTAAATTGCCTGTAGTGTTAGGTAAAGGGTAAATGTAGGGGTATGGGTGAGTTGCGATTTGGCGGGTCGGTGTGGACTTGTTGGGCTGACGGGCCTGTTTTCACACTGTAATATAATCTAATCTAATCTAACTCTCCAGCCCAGACTAACATCCAGCTCACTGACTACGTCCCAACACTATCGAATTTTTCACATATTCCTCCACCCAATTACCTCCTTGCCTTGGCCACCCACTTGACCAGTGTCAGACCAAGAACCCCTCCCAACCTGATCTGACAAGCGTCTACCCACACTGACCATCTGTACCATCGCCATGATGCCAGCTACTCATTCACCCTCAATGTGTAAAGAGACAATTCAGCAGCTTATTAAATAAAGCGGGACCATGGCTTGTCTCTCCCTAATGCCCTTGTGCCCTTCATCGGATACAAACTCTTCATTGTGAAGAAAGTGGGCTCTGAGGACCTGACCAGAGCCATCCTGCAGCAGTGCGGCTGCATGAGGCTATAAGCAGAGTGTCCATTTAAGAGTGATCAAACCTTCATGTAAGATCTTGGTCACTGTGACCTGGTCAGAGTGATCACACCTTCATGTAAGATCTTGGTCAGAGTGATCACACTTTTGTGGAAGATCCTGGTCACTGTGCTGAATCTGGGCCAACACTTTAGCAAAGAATCATTGGCCAAACCTCTTCACCAGGAGCCATTCAGCTCATTGTGAATATATTACAGGCTCCTGTTGGGTACTGCTGTTTTCCCACACGCCTGTAAAAAATATTTATTGAATGTCTTATATGAGTTCATTATAATGTTCCCTGCTCATATTCATTTTGACAGTAATCAGAATTTGGGCTGCCCACTCATCTTCCCTGATTGGCTGGCTGAATGGAGGGCAATGAAAGTGTGATGATGTTGCTCCTTTGACAAGGTTATTCTGTCCTTGTTTTTTTTCAACAGGGGTTGCAAATGCAGAGATTCTGAAATGTCTAGGTATATCTACTTGAAGGAGCTTTTAAGTTTTAAAAAAGCCAGATGTACAATGAAAGGGGAGTGGCCAGTACCCCCAGCTCAGCTTTTCTCTGGTTTGTTTTGGTTTTCGCAGTCTGCCTGTGTAGAGCTGCTGGGAAGCCCAAACAAACTGCTACTGTAGAAGGAGGTTCCATGCTAAATCGCTCTGTCAGCTCTCTCTCCTAGAAGAACCTCTGTCTGATTTTATCTTTTTGCCAAGGGGATGTTTATGGGGATTGTTGGAGGCATTTGGAACAGCATCATTAAGTTAGGATTGTCTGTTGGGTTTTCATATAGGATAGGTTATTCCATATTCTCTTCTCTTTTGTTTGCGTTCCATTCAGTACTCTGTAAATAAATTCTGTTTTGTTTAAAACCAAAGGGTTTTGACCAGCTGCATCACTCCTGGAATATCCACTTATACCTGCTCAAAGCAAGTAGAAAAGTTGGGGTCTGGGCTACCTTCTTGAAATGTTCTGAGGGGGTCTGGCCTGGTCTATAACACAAGGTGGAGGGATGTCAGAATTGGAGTTGTAGTAAACTGCAGCAACTGAATCCCACTTTGTTCCCCAACGCCACCATCACCCATCCAACTTCGGTTTTCACAAGACGACCGAGACCCTTCTCTTTCATACAGTTCCTAGAGTGGTCATTCATCCATAGAATCATGGAATCTCTACTGTGTGGAAGCAGGTCATTCAGCCCATTGACTCCACAGCAATCCTCCAAACAGCATTCCACCCAGACATACCCCCTTATCTCTGTAACCCTGCATTTTCCATGGCTAACCAACCTACTTTGCATATCCTTGAACATTATGGGCAATTTAGCACAGCCAAGCCACCTTAATCTGCACCCAAAGTCTGGAGATGTACAGCATGGAATGAGGAAACCGAAGCACCCAAAGGAAACCCACACAGACATGGGGAAAACATGCAAATTCCACACGGACAGTCACTTGAGGTGAAATTGAACCTGAGTCCCTGTTACTGTGAGGCAGCAGTGCTAACCATTGAGCCACCATGCCAGCACTGAACCTGTAAGGCAACGACTATCCAGCCTTAAGCTTAAATGATTCATTTCCTGTGTTTTGTTTTCACTGTGTGACAATCACAGGAACAGCGTAGAATGAAATATTCATGTAACCTCTTCTAATTTCCACACAGCGCATCGAATAGAGAAACTGTGATCTGTGCAGATGCAGCTGAATGTTGAAATCTCCTTGTCAATAATTCGGCCTTTTACTATGTCTCTGCATCTGGGTCAATAAAACAGAAACTAGGGACAGCTTTCAGGGGACTGGATATAGCTGTTATAGAGAAATCCAGTAACCACCAGTTAATCCTTCTCGGGGATATTAAAAAGATTTAGTAATGTTGTTAAATGATCCGTGTGGCCAGCTGGATTTAACTCTTTGATGTAACTGCTTGTTGGCTTTGAGATGTTCCCTCATGGCTGGGTCTGTGGGAGTTCTCATGGATTGGCCACCATTTCCAACGCTGGAAAGAATGGGCTCCAAATGTCGGAGCTGAACATGTTTATGGGCTTTAACAGGAGAACTGGTTTCTGGGAGACACACCAGTCATTGCAGTATCTATGACTGTCAGTCCCTGTCTCTACACAGTCCTCCACTCAGAAGGAAACCCTGAACAGGTTGAGCCAACACTCAAAGGGGTTCAAGAAGACTGAGAGCTGATCCTGTTGAAATCTGTAAGATGCTGAGGAGAGTTCATTGGGTGTATGCTGAGAGATGCTTCCTCTTCTGTGGAAGTCTTGAACTGATAACAAAAGTTCAAGATCAGAGGGTCTCCCATTTAAAATGAAAATGAGCAATTTGTCTTCTTCCTGTCAGAGGGTCACGTGGTTTGTGGGCTGCATCAATGAATATTTTCAAGGCAGAGGTTGACAGATTTGTGACATACGACAGAGATGTTTGGTTCAGATCTGTCTTTCTCTTGTCTAACAAATGGATGAGGTTTGTTTTTCAAAAACACTTATTCAGTGTTACCCTATACTGGTACTCCAAAAATAATCCACATTCTCAGTCCCTGTAAATATTCTTAAATCCTGTCTCTATCCACCAACAGTAAGGATTTTTCACTCCTCAACGCTTTGCTAAATTGCACCTTCTGACATTTCTCTTCAAAGGTAAAAGTTCGAAGGTATGTTTATTTTGTTAGATCCTGGTATTCTATTCTGTAGTTCTGCAGTATTTATTTTAAAAATCCTTATGGTGCACTGTTTCCGAAATGTGAATAATTCTCCAAGGTGTGATCAGAACAGTAAAGAATCACACTGACATTTCATTTGATCTTGAGCTGATTTCTTCCTGGATCGAACTTCAATTTTCATTACCTGTAGTGATAGCAGTGAGATATTGAGTTGCTGTCAGGAAGGCTCCAGCTATCGGGTTTCGATCTCTCTCTCTCAAGGAGTTGTGGCTAGTATCTTCACTTGAACTCCACAATGGCTCTGCTTCTCAAGTCTGGCTACATGTGTTCACACCTCAAATGTACCTTTTAACTCTCAACCACAGAAGACCCATTGGACTTCAGCTCCGTTCTCCAACACATCCTCCCCAACTATTCTGGTGGCTGCTGACATGTTTATTTTGAGAACCATTGACACATTCATCCAACAGTTCAGGTGGAAACATTGGAGTACTAGTCATAACATGAATCCCTGCTGGACATCATAGTCTGAACCTCCTCTTGGGAAATGCCCCAGTCACGTGAACCTTCTGTAATCACCTGCTCACGATCTGTTCCAGTTCCAACACCAGCTTGTTCCCTGAATGATTTTCAGTGAGACACCAAACAGAATTGCAAAGCCTTTGTGAGTGGAGTGGACAGAGGAGATAAGGAGAAACTGGTTCACGTTTGTAATTGGATTCAGAATGAAAGGGCATGGATTTGAAATTTGAAGAAAAGGGTGATGTGACAAAGAAAATCTCATTCACACAGTGAGTCGTTCGGGTGTGGAAGGCACTGCCTGGAAATATGGGTTGCTATGGACCAGACCAGACCCCTCAAAACAGTTCAATAAAGTAACCCAGACTAACTTTGCGAGCTATTTTAAGTTGGTGTGAAGTGGATATTCCAAGAGGGATGCAGTTGGTCAAACCACTTAATATCAAACAAAACAGAATTTATTTACAAGATTACCGAATGAAACACAAACAAAAGAGAACAGAATACTGAATAACTCAACCTATGCGAAAATTCAACAGATCATCACAACTTAATGATGCTCTTCCAAATACTTGCAACAATCCCCAGAAGCACCCTTTGGCACAAAAGGAAAAATCAAACACAGGAGAGATGTCAGAGAGAGAGGAGGATCAGCATGGACCTGCTTTTTATTTGTGTCCAACAGCTTTAAAAACACGACTGACTGCTTTCAGTGAACAGCTCGACTGCTAAAACTGAATCAAAACAGAGGAAATCTGAGCTGGGAGAATTGGCCACTCCTATTTCATTGTACAAGTGTTGTTTTTCTAAAAAAAGACTTGAAGACCTTCTGCCTGAGGCAGTATCTGTTAGCTATAATCAAACTGGCCCTAAAACCCTTCAAACCTCTTTATGACCTCCTGAAAAGAACCGAGTAAAGCATAGCCTTGTTAAAGGAGCACCTTCATCACAGGGTGGAGGCAGGTTCAACTGAGACATTCAAGAGAGACATTGGATGATTATTTCGATAGAAATAATGTGCAGGGAGAGAGGGAAAAAGACAGGAGATTGGTGCTAGCGGATGACATCAATGCAGGCATGATGGACCAAATGGCCTCATTTCTGCTCTGTAACAATTCTGTGATTCTGTGAAATTCTACACACGCACATATTGATGAGAAAGAGCAGTAATTCCTGCCTTGTTGGCCTTGATCATATCCCAATAAATAAAGATAGACAGAAACCTCTTTAATCCCAACTGGCAAAGGTTTTGAGTATTCGCTCATCCTTTCCTGATAGATGACATCATTCCAAGGGGGAGTACTGAGACTTGGGGCTGCTTGCTCACATATCTTCAAAAATCACAGTGTCTGATCAAAAACGCATGTGAGATTCTTGCCTTTATAAATAGAGGCATAGAGTATAAAATCAAGGACGTTGTGTTAAATCTTTATTGATTCTGTATCAGCCGGTGTATTGGCCTTGGTTTTATTGGGGGTGTTGTGTTGGCAGTGATGAGCACATAGGCCTCCATGTCTCTATGTACCATGGAATTTTAAATCCAAATCTGATAGTCGAAAAGCTCTTTTACTTTTGTGATGACTGGGAATCAAGGGACCTGATTTCTGCTGTGCTACCCATGTGACACCATGGTGTATGTATTGGACTGTGATAAAAGAGAAAGTGTGTTTAGTCAATAAAGCTTTCATTCTGTTTTTACAGTAAGAGTCTTAAAATGTGAAATCTTGTTCTGTCCTCCTTTTAGCTACTAACTGGAAGATCCAATATCTATGTTTAAAGTTGTAGCTCTCTGAAGAGAATATAAAATCAATGAGCCTATGTTACACTGAATCTCCAGTGACATATCTGTTCCAGGTCTCTGACCTGCCCAGTGCTGGCCAATCCTGGGATTGAAGAGTTTCCAGCCCTTCAGTCAGGTCAGCACATGTTGACAGCAGCACTTCCGGCCTCAGGGTTTTAAGTTCAAGGTTCAGCCGTGACCGTCATCCCTGACGTTCCAATTGGCTCCTGAATCCACCACCTTCATCTTAAGTTCCAGAACCAGGGGGATGCTTGGGAGCTAGATGTCTTGGGGGAGGTGGAGTCTGATGGGGTGAGAATGATGATAACAATGACTGGTAGTCTCTCAGGCCTGGATGGATTATGCCTGGGCTGTGCCATCTCAGAATCCAGTAGTGGGAGAAGACACTGAGTGGTAGACCCTTCTACTGCCCCGAGTTTTGGTGGACTCTCTGTTGTACCAGCTGGCCTTGCCCTTTGCTATCACTCTTTCCTTGCTCCACTTGAAACCCTGGCCTTTGGGCAGGATCAATGGCCTCCCAGTCATTAAGTCTGATCCTTTACACCCGATGGTCTTGCTAATAGACACCCTGGTCTCACAGAAAAGGGTGACCTCTTGGTCTCTTGCAATAGCACACTTCTCCAAGGAACATCAGCTAAAGGAGGGCAGTGAGGGGGTGGGGAGGGGGTGGGGGTGGGGATGCAGGGGGCTGAATATTTAAACTGTCTTTGAGGTTGTGAGTTGCTGTGATCTGGAATGTACTGCTGAAAAAGGAGATGGAAGCAGATTGCACAATTAAGGGCAGCCTCAGGCCACTGTCTGTGTGGAGTTTGCACATCCTCCTCACGTCTGCCTGGGTACCTCCAGGTGCTCCAGTTTCCTCCCACAGTCCAAACGATGTGCAGGTTAGATGGATTGGCCAAGCCAAACTGCCCACAGTGTCCAGGGATGTACAGGTGGGTTAGCCATGGAAATGCAGGGTTACAGGGATGGGATGCTTTGGGTGGACTTGATAGACCGAATGGCCTGCTCCCACACTCTAGGGATTCTATGAATAGCTCATAGGGTTAGATTAATACTTAAAAAGGAGAATGGTGTAGCACGATGGGGAACGAGTGAATGATTTTATTGTCATGTGTATTTATAGTGAGGAAAAACAATAAAATGCAGTGAAAAGCTTTCCCACAGTCTCCACATCCATTGCTATTTTGAATAGTTTTATGAAAAAGAGGAAAAAGGAAAGATAGAGCTTAAAGAGAGTCTATCAGTCCTAAGCCAGCTCATCATCAGTGATGTCTAGACCACTATCCCTCTGAGACCAAAGCAAAGGAACTAATTGGGTAGCTTTCAAAGAGTAAGTGTGTAGATGGTCGCTTGTAAAACCTCCTTTTGAACTCATCAATTCATGATTCCTTTGTAACTTGGGTAGAGGCCTGTCTGATGTGAATTGACCCTTCACTCAGCCTTCGGAATAATTAAATAGAATGAAAGGTGCGAGTGAAACGTTAAATCCGCTGACATTTGCAAAATCAGCAGCTTCATTTACAGAGAGTTGTTCAGTGAAATTCCCATCAGTGTTACACTTCCACCTTCACAACGTGTCACTTGTTTCCTGGGAATTTAGTCAAGATTTGGTCTGTGCACTGACAGAGAGAGAGAGTGTGTGTGAGTGAGAGTGAGAGTGAGTGAGAGAAAATGAGAGATACAAAAGAGAGAGAATGAGTGAGAGAGTGTGAGAGAGAAAGAGAGAGACAGACTAAAAGAAAGAGATGGAGAAGATAGAGTGTGTGAGGGAAAAAGAGAGAGACTGAAGAGAGAGAAAGTGAAAGAGAGAGAGAAGGGATGGTAAGAGAGAAGAGGGTTGGTGGACAGGAAGTGAGTCACTGCTGTGTCTGACACAGAGCCCCATGGCCCAGGTAGAGTTTGGGCTGAACCTATGATTGGTGCTGATAGATTCAATCACAATGATCAAGAACATTAGAAATAAGAGCAGGCCCTGGTATTCAATAAGTCCGTGGTATGATAGTCTGCACTGAATCCACTTCCACACTCACTTGCTCCACATGTGCTTGAAAACTGATTTCAAATTAACTTGAATGATGAACTTGCACAGTGGGAGAGAGAATAGTAATAATTCTCTGAGAGGAAACATTTCCCCCATCTCAATTCTCCAGTGTCAATCTTTTATCTTGACTCTCCATGAGAGGAGAAACAGCCTCTCCAGTATATCTCACCTCGGTCTTTGGGGAATAGAGTGAGTTAAGCTGTCTGTTACAGTGAGACAGTCTGAACTCAGTCAGTGCATATGTGGGGAACATAACAAATATGAGGAGACCATTTTCGAGACTTGGGTCCTCTATATCTGACCGTGCGGGGGCCTGAGGGAGGTTGAAGAATCTTCACCAAAATTTCTCATTTGCTGGGGAAGCAAAAGAAGCAAGCCTATTTAACATGCACGGTGATTGAATAACACTCCTTCTAACACCCCCTTCCTCACTCCCCAAACTCCTCCTTCACCCACTGTGCTCCCCAACAGCTAAACAATGACTGATTTGTTGAAATATTGGTTTTGACTGGGGTGGGGGAAAGCAATCACAAGTGGCCAATAGCTGCATTCATCCCCCTCAAAGATGTTGATCAGACCCAGTGTCCAATGGTTTGTTGCCTCTCTGACTGACGGTGTCAAGGACATCTCCTCTGAGATCGAACATAAGGCAAGGCTAAATTTTTACACCCCTCCCCCACTCCACACACCCCCCAGGCTGTCCAAGCTTGCCTGAGAGGTCACTGGATGAGTACCTCAGTACAGAGCTGGGATACCACCCTGACAGAAATCATTGCTACAAAAAAAGTAAATTGGAAGAAAATAGCAAAATGAGGTATGCAAGGCAGATCCGGAGTAAATGAAAATCAATCCAGTAATTTGGTGTCGGGTAAGCAATTTGCCAGCGAACTGGGTAACGCTTGCTAAGTCTTGCCTCATCCTTGTACCTTAATTTTTTTTTACGTTCAACTGAAATCTCTGATATTGATTGTTCATCATTTACTCACTTTTCTGGACTGGTGGCAGGAGTTAAATAGAGACGAGCTAACAGCCTGTTGGGTTAATGCCAGTCAGAGAGAGACCTGAAATATTTATGACAGGTCTTGGTGCTGTAGCTGTAAACAATGCTCATACACAGTGTCTACTCATCACAGACATCGGCTTTCCTTCCACAGAGAATCAGGAGGAAAACCACAAGAAAATCTAAAATAAAAACAGATTTCAATGAGTGTTCCTCAGTCACGATTCCCCATTTGGCAAGCACACTGATGATGGATTTATAACTTGGCTGCTCTCTGGTTGGAAACAAACAGAAATGGAACAGGACAGAATTCCTCCTCCTGAATCAGGGGTCCATTGGAATGGGAGATGGGAGATCCCAATTGTTCTTGAAGATTGTGTCTCACACTCTCACATTGCTCTGGCTGTGGGATTGAATAAACAGTGAGGGCATTCTCACTTCAAAGATCACCCAAGTATGCCCAGTCTACTGGACTGCACAGGATCACAGCATTCCTGTACACAGGGAAGCCATTTGGCCCTTCGCACTTGGAGTCATACAGCAACACAAATCTGCACTGACCTATCTGCATCAATCCCACCTTCTAGCAGTTAGCCCACAGCATTGAATACTCCGACATTTCAAGTGCTCATCCACTTACTCAGGTTACCTGCCTCAACTCTCCTTCCAGACCCCACCATCCTCTGGGTTAAAATGTTTCTCCTTAAATCTTCTCCAAACCTTCTGCTCTTAATAAAATGATTATGTCCCCTCATTATTGACCCATCAGTTATGGTAAACAACTGCTTTCTATCTACTCTGCCCATGCCCCTCATGACTATATGGGCGTTTGTGGTAGAGTGGTAGTGTCCCTACATTTGAACCAGGAAGGCTGGGTTCAAGTCCCACCTGCTCCACTGGTGTGTAAGAACATCTCTGAAGATTTTAATTAGAAAGTATATCCCTCATAATCCATGCACCTCAGTCAGGCACCCTCTCAAACCTCTCCACTGTGAAGAAAACTCAAGCTTATCCAGTCTCTCTTCATAAATCATACTGTAGAGAAGAGGCCATTTGGCCCTTTGCATCTGCACTGACAAACGCAACTCTAAACCTACACTAGTCCCAATTTGCAACACTTCATCTTCATAGCTAATATGCTCCAACCCAGGTAATATTCTGGTCAATCTCCTCTGGGCCCCTCCAGTGAGATTTAGAATGCCCTTTGAACTTGCCATTTGGAGCTGCTTCCTTGAAATCTATGTCTCTTTCCTGTCACCAACCTTTTCCCAAAAAGTACTCATCAAATATAATGCCTATTTTGAAGTAAATCGAACACTTGTGGAGAGATGATGTTCAGTCAGTGGAGACACATTCCAAACAAGAATTTCAAATCACCAAAAGAATTCACTACTGAAACAAAATGAGACGACAGCC
This sequence comes from Chiloscyllium punctatum, assembly GCF_047496795.1. NCBI lineage: Eukaryota > Metazoa > Chordata > Chondrichthyes > Orectolobiformes > Hemiscylliidae > Chiloscyllium > Chiloscyllium punctatum. Next base: position 80,351,458 of record NC_092767.1, on the reverse strand, counting down.
TGACTGTGTTGTTAAATATTGCTGGAGAGATGTGGATGGTGAGGGATGTCAGGGAGTTTAATGCAGATTTGATATTTTCAACTTTGAAAAATTATAATTGGGTTTGTAAACAGAACATGAAGGCTACAACAAATGAAAGGAGAACGTTCCTTGAGCTGTTATCTAGGGCAGAATCTGAATCTTCATTCCTCATGCTGGATGTGTTTGAAGAGGTGATTGCTTTCTGACTCAGACTGATGTGCCTCACACCTCAGCAAACTCCAGCTTCCTTTGAATTAATTGCAATTGAAGGGGTTTGTGGTAGGTCATAGTTGTATCAGCCAACATTAATTCTGGGAATCAGGTTTGCCCAGACAAATGAACTGAAAAGGCTTATGTTTAAACCAAACTCAGGTGACATTAATAGAACATAGAACATACAACAATACAGTGTAAAACAGGCCCTTCAGCCATCAATGTTGCACCAACCTGTGAGCTATTCTCAGCTCGTCCCCCTACACTATCCCATCATCATCCATATGCTTATCTAAGGATTGTTTAAATCTCCCTAATGTGGCTGAGCTAACTACTTTTGGCAGGTAGGGCATTCTACGCCCTTACCACTCTCTGAGTAAAGAACCTGCCTCTGACATCTGTCTTAAATCTATCACCCCTCAATTTGTAGTTATGCCGCCTCGTACAAGCTGACATCATCATCCTAGGAAAAAGACTTTCACTGTCTACCCTGTCTAATCCTCTGATCATCTTGTATGTCTCTAACAAATCCCCCCTGAGCCTTCTTCTTTCCAATTAGAACAGACCCAAGTCTCTCAGCCTTTCCTCATTTGACCTTCTTTCCAGACCAGGCAACATCCTGGTAAATCTCTTCTGCACCTTTTCCAATGCTTCCACATTCTTCCCAAAATATGGTGACTAGAACTGTACACAATATTCCAAGTGCAGCCGCACTAATATTTTGTATAGTTGCCGGATGATATTGTGGCTCCGGAACTCAATCCCTCTACCAATGAAACCTAACACACCGTGTGCCTTCTTAACAGCACTATCCACCTGGGTGGCAACTTTCAGGGATCTATGTACATGGACTCCCAGATCCCTCTGCACATCCATACTACCAAGAATCTTTCCATTGACCCAGTACTCTGCCTTCCTGTTATTCTTCCCAAAGTGCATCACCTCACATTTAGCTGCATTGAACTCCACTTGCCACCTCTCAGCCCAATTCTGCAGTTTATTCAAGTCCTCCTGCAACCTGTAACATTCTTCCTCACTGTCCACTACCCCACTGACTTTAGTGTCATCTGCAAATTTACTAACCCATCCACCTATGCCTGCGTCTAAGTCATTTATAAAAATGACAAACAGCAGTGGTCCCAAAACGGATCCTTGTGGCACACCACTAGTAACTGGACTCCAGGCTGAATATTTTCCATCAACCACCACTCGCTGCCTTCTTTCAGAAAGCCAGTTTCTAATCCAAACTGCTAAATCACCCTCAGTCCTATGCCTCTGCATTTTCTCCAACAGCCTACCATGTGGAACCTTATCAAAGGCTTTATTGAAGTCCATGTATACCACGTCAACTGCCCTACCCTCATCTACATGCTTGGTTAGTGTCTCAACAAAACTCAATGAGGTTTGTGAGACATGACCTGTCCTTGACGAAACCATGTCGACTATCTGAAATCAAATTGTTGCTTGTGAGATGATTATAAATCTTATCTCTTATAATCCTTTCCAAAACCATTCCCACAACAGACATAAGGCTCACTGGTCTATAATTACCTGGGTCATCTCTGCTGTCCTTCTTGAACAAGGGCACAACATTTGCAATCCTCCAGTACTCTGGTACTAAACCTATAGACAATGACGACTCAAAGATCAAAGCCAAAGTCTCCACTATCTCCTCCCTCGCTTCCCAGAGAATCCTTGGATAAATCCCATCTGGCCCAGGGGACTTGTCTAATTTCACTCCTTCTAGAATTGATAACACCTGTTTGTAACTAACCTCTATCCTTTCTTGTCTAATATCTCGTACCTCATTCTTCTCCTCTACAATATTCTCCTTTTCCTGAGTGAAAACAGATGAGAAATGTTTGTTTAGCACCTCTCCGATCTCCACAGGGTCCCCACTCAACTTCCCACTTTTGTCTTTGACTGGCCCTATTCCTACCCTAATCATCCTTTTATTCCTCACATACCTATAGAAAGCTTTAGGGTTCTCCTTTATTCTATTTGCTAAAGACTGCTCGTGTCCTCTCTTTGCTCTTCTTAACTCTCTCTTTAAATCCGTCCGAGCTGATCTGTAACTCTTCCTCATCTGAACCACCTTGCCTCATCAACACATAAGCCTCCTTCTTCCGCTTAACAAGAGAAGCAATTTCTGTCGTAAACCACGGTTCCCTTACCTTATCACTTCCTCCCTGCCTCACAGGGACATACCTATCGAGGACACGCAATATCTGTTCCTTAAACCAGCTCCACATTTCCATTGTCTACATCCCCCGCATTTTGCTACCCCATTCTATGCATCTTAATTCTTGGCTAATCACATTATAATTGCCCTTGCCCCATCGATAACTCTTGACCTGGGGCATGTACCTATCCCTTTCCATCAATAAACTAAACATAACTGAATTATGGTCACTCTCTCCAAAGTATTCGCTTACAACTAAATCAAACACCTGGCCTGGTTCATTACCAAGCACCAGATCCAGTGTGGCCTCCCCTCTTGTCGGCCCTTCAACATACTGTGTCAGAAAACCCTCTTGTAACACATTGGACAAAAACTGATCAAATTGACTCAGATTTTGGTTGACATGAAACTGTACATTTGACTATAGTCAATGGAATTTAGAAGAATGAGGGGGGATCTTATAGAAACATACAAAATTATGAAGGGAATAGATTAGATTGAAACAGAGATTGTTTCCAATAGTGGGTGAAAGTAGAACCAGGGGCCATAGCCTCAAAATAAAGGGGAGCAGATTTAAGACTGAGCTGAGGAGGAACTTCTTCACCCACAGTTGAGGTCACCTCATTGAATGTTTTTATAGATTTTTGAACAATAAAGGAATTAAGGGTTATGGTAAGGGGGCAGTAAGTGGAGCTGAGTCCATGAAAACATCAGCCATAATCTTATTGAATGGTGGAGCAGGCTTGAGGGGCCAGATGACCTATTTCTGCTCCTATTTCTTATGTTCATCTGTTCTTATGTTCTTAAACCATCTGCAATTGGACATGACCTGCCACTGAACTGATAATTCCATCTAAAGTTTACACACAGCAGAAATGGAAATTTAGCAAGTGTTGGAATTGTTCTTTCAAGGCACTAAGTGATATGTCACATTGGTTAATGCATACGAATTATAACACAAACCTTCTGTTGTTGTCAAAAAAGTCAAAATTAACCCCAGTGACAATTTTAAAAAGGGGACTTCTCCTGGTTGGTGATCAGAAACAGTTTCTTGGGGTGGCACGGTGGCTCAGTGGTTAGCACTGCTGCCTCACAGCACCAGGGTCCCAGATTCAATTCCAGCCTTGGCCGATTGTCTGTGTGGAGTTTGTACATTCTCCCTGTGTCTGCGTGGGTTTCCTCCGGGTGCTTTAGTTTCCTCCCACAGTCACAAAGATGTGCAGGTCAGGTGAATTGGCCACGCTAAATTGCCCATAGCGTTAGATGCATTAGCCAGTGGGGGAAGGGTTACTGTGCGGAGGGTCAGTGTGGACTTGTTGGGCCAAAGGGCCTGTTTTAACACTGTAGGGAATCTAATCTTCTTGTCTAAATGTTTTACTCCTGGTCTGGAGACACTGAGGAGTATTCTAGACTCCTTGGCAAAATGCCCAACAGTTCATAGAAATATAGAATCTTTTTTTAAAAAACTCCTCCCTGTGGTGTGAGTGTCTTTCTGCATTTGAACATGGACTGCTTCAGTATCTGAGGGGTCGTCAATGGTGCTGAACATTGTGAAATCATCAGTGAACATCTGACTGTATGATGGAGGTAAGGTCATTGATGAAGCAGCTGAAGATGGTTGGTGTAGGACACTGCCCTGAGGAACTGCTAAATTGATCAGGACACAGAAGTAGGCCATTCAGCCCATTGTAGCAGTGCTATTGTTAAACTGTTGTCCAATTTAATCCCATGTTCCAGGATTCTCTGCAGAACATTATTCATTTCCAAAGACATGACAAATTTTGAAAGTTGCTGTAGTGATTGGAACCATGGCCAGGTGGATCCCATTGACTATGAGATCCTTGATTGGAGGTTGTTAACCTGAACCAATCAGGGGGCCCGGGCTAATCAATATAAACACGAGAGAATTATTCGGGTTTTTCCGCCTCCCAGAACAATGGTCTGATATGTCAGTAATGCCCAGAAAACTGTACTGTACAACATTATGGCAGTTTTTGAAAGATTTGTTGGTAATTTTACTCTTCACAATTATTGATTATATTGAAGAGACCCCCTTTCATTATCATTGCAAGTATGGAGGTATAATATTGCTGCAATCATCCTTCACTTTACACCAAAAACAACTTGATGACATTTTTTGATAAAAACATTTTGAAAATAAATTACATTGTGTTTCTAGCAAAAGAAAATATAAACAGGAGAGTGCCCGGGTGTCCCGAGAGAAGGAGCACATGGAGTCCACCAACACCCTCGAGATGTTCAGGGAGAGGTGGGCGCCGCAGGGAGTGGACTGCTTTATTTCCCTCTCCAACTCTATTTTGATTTAACCCCTGCCCTCCCCTTCACTGTTTGATCACGCAGCATTGCCCTCTGAGAAGGACTATGCTTGTCACTGGCCACTTGGGTGTTTCCTTCCTTCCTGGTGGTGGAATATGAATAAAGATTTACAGACCTGTTGTTCTTCACTGTGTCCTACATCTGCACACACACATACACCATGGGTGCTGGGGAAAATGTAAGCACCACTGCTGTTAGGCGGTTATCCAGGGAATAAAGAGAACGAAAGCATAAACAGGAGAGGCCTTGTCTTTAAAGAATGGGGCACTGCTTGTCACTGGCCACTCGGGTGTTTATTTCCTCCTGGTGGTGAAATACGAATAAAGTTTTCTGCACTTGATATTCCTTCACTGTGTCCTACACCTGCACATGATATGGGTGCTGGGGAGAAATAAGAATCAACAGAGGATTCGGAACCTCCTCGCTTCAGGAACTGACTCCAAGCTATCTGGCCACAGCCAATGTACTGTGCATGTGAGAAAAACAGGAAAAGAAAAATATAAACAAGGGATTCAGAACGTTTCCTCAGTTTTGGGTCTGACTCTGAGCTAGCTGTCCACATGTAAATAAAGGGTGACATGGTGATGGCATACCAGCCAGAATCATAGAATCTCTGCAGACTGGAAGCAGGCCATTCACCCCATCAGGTCCATACTGACCCTCCAAAGAGTATCCTACCCAGACCCAACCCTATATTTCTCATGGCTAATCCACCTTGCCAACACATCCATGGACACTAAGGACAATTCAGCCAATCCACCTAACATGTACATTTTTAGACTGTAGCAGGAAGCCCACACAGACAGAGGGAGAATGTGCAACTCTGCACAGCCAGTCACCCAAGGCTAGAACTGAACCTGGGTCCCTACCGCTGAGCCACTGCGTTACTACTGTGCAGTCATTTCCGTTATGAATGAACTTGACTCCATCATCCACTCATATTTTGCTTTTTAGATCCTAGCACCCATCAGTGTGAAGAAAATTCTCCTCCACTTCCTTTCCCGTTAATTTTATGTTTATGATCTCTGGTTATCACTCACTTACCGAAGCAAACAGCATCTCCCAGATAGCCTTGTAAAACCCCTCATCATGTTGAACAACATGCATTAGATTTTGTTTAAAATTTCCTTGTCATGAATCAAAGAGACTGATCTATTCTGGAGGTAAATTCAACTGGGACTGGGGAGTCCAAGGTCATGAATTGAGGCCACAATCAGTTTGGTCAGGTTTAATAATGGGCTGAATAGCCTGTTTCTTTCTCTGTCCTCTTACTCTTTTTATGCTATGTGGGGAAAATACATAATTCAAAGAAAAAAAATGCCAGTTTTATTTATAACGATATAATGTGACTAGCTTCTTCTCAATGTACACTCAAAATTCAATTCATTTTCAACTCAAGCTCAATAATGTGGAAATAATTCCATCAGTTTTATAATCAGTGTTGTCCCTTTTACTAAAGCTTTTATTTCATAACCAGGCTGGGAACAAAAACTGGAATTTCTGCTAGTGGATACGTCCATATCACATCAGAGAGCATAAGGAGAATTAGGCCATTCAGACAACTGAGTCTGCTCCACCATTTGATCATGGCTGATATGTTTCTCAATGCCATTCACCTGCTTTCTCCCCATAATCTTTGACCTCCTTAACAATCAAGAACCTATCTGTCTCTGTTTTAGGTACACTCAATGACCTGGCCTCCACAGCCTCCTGTAGCAATGGGTTCCATAGATTCACCAGCCTCTGGCTGAAGAGATTCCTCCTCATTCGCAATTAAACTTTACTTTTAAACAAAATGCAAACACTCCTGAGATCTCACATTTCAATTTATTTTTTGCCCAGTTGGTTCCAGTTTCTCTGGATTTTTTATTTTCAGGGTTAGTGCAACAAACTACACTTTACACACATCAGAAACACAGCTGTGGTCTGTGTTAGCACTGTGGCTCAAGGTCAGCACTGCTACCTCACAGTGCCAGGGACCTGGGTTTGATCCCAACCTTGTGAGACTGTCTGTGTGGACTATGCACATTCTACCTGTGTCTGCATTGGTTTCCTCTGGTTTCCTTCCACAGTCCAAAGATGTGCAGATTAGCTGGATTTGCCATGGTTAGAGAGGGTCTGGGCGGGATGCTATTTGGAGGGTCAGTGCTGACCCGATGGGCCGAATGGCCTCTTTCACACTCGAGATTCTGAAATAGCTCTGGAATTATGTGGTGGCTTTGTTGCCACAAAGCAGTTTGCTCTTTCTGAGCTGCAATGCAAGAGCAAAGCTGGGATCACCAACCAAGAACAACTGCCCGGTCAACTTGTGAAAGTAGGAGAATGGCCCAATCCATCCTCTAATACCTGCTGAACATCCAAAGCAGGAGCAGCTGAAGACCATTCAGCCCTTTAACCCTGCTCCATTCAATAAAATGATGGCTGATATGTATAAGTTGGTATTCCACATTCTCATTTACCCTCAACAACATTTATTCCTAGACCATCGAGAATGTATCTCACTAATCGATGCAGAAAGGACCCTTTTGCCCATTGATTCTGCACTGACATAACTACCACTAAAAGTGCAACAATCCCAAGTAGACTCATACACAGGCCATGTCAGAGGGCAGTTGAGACCCAACCAGGTTGCTGTGGGTCTGGAGTCACATGTCAGCCAGATCAGGTGAGGATGGTGATTTCCTTCCCTGATGGACATTAGTGAACTAACAGGTCTTAAAAATATTCAATGACCCACTTCGCCGGCTTTCTGAGACAGAGAGTTGCACATACTATCCGAGAGATAAAAACTCCCCTCCTCTCTGTCCTGAAAGGGTGATCCCTAATTTTAAATCAGTGTCTCCTAGTCCTGGACTGACCCACCAGAGGAACCATCCTTTCCCCATCCACCCTGTCCAGTCCATTCAGAATCTGAATTAAATCATCCCCTCACTCTCTAAACCCCAGTGGGAAGAAGCCAGTCTGTCCAACCTTGCCCCATCAAACAACCCACTCCTTCTAGGTATCAATCCAGTACACCTCCGCTGAAACATTTCCAACAGGCGATGCTCTGACAGCTGGTAGGGTCTCAGATTGTATTAATGGGAATCTGTGCCAGGGACTACACTGTTTCTTCGCTTAGTTTGAGCAGTACAGGACCAAACTGCCTTGAATCAATTAGCACCAGGGGGAAGAGATAGGAAGTCAGGACTCAACAAGGAGTGGTTTGTGTCACTTTTGGGTTTGTTCAGCGTGTTAGAGTTCAGTAGATGCTGTGATAAAATCCTTCACACCAAGAGGCTGTACAAACAATCTTACAGAATGTAAGAGACAACAAGAGCAAAGTTTAAGGATGCACTGACCACGATTTTATCACATGGAGAATGATTGGATGGCATGGAAGTCAGGTAAAGGATTTTACCTCTGGTTTTGTGCCCTTACTGGGCACCCTCAGTGAGACAGGATGACTGGGCTGTGAACTGGGAAGTATTGTACGCTGCAAAAGCTACATGAGGGTCCTGAGTGTGTTTCCAAAATCTTGTTTAGATAAGCACAGATTCGCTCCCCTTCCCATCTTCCCCACCACCCATCACCTCTCTGTCAAACACATGCAAAAAGAGAAAGACAGGTCAGAGAGACTTATCCTCAAACCAACCTTACAGATCCTCGTAGATCATAGCGAGAAAGCCATGTGCACACAATACTGGTTCCAAGGGCCTGGTGGAAGGCTTGTCTTCACATGATAACCTTGAGCAGCTGGTAAATAACATTGCTACTCACTCAATGAAATGTGTTCCTGTTCTGACCCATTCTGACTGAAGTAGCTTTGGGTTCAAATACCTCTGTGACAGAGAGATGGGTGAAGGAGTGGGAAACTGACAAACAGATCAGGAAAGAATGCATAGAGTTGAATGCAAGGAGTGCCTGACAGCTGCACTGGTGTAGATTTAACGGCACATCGCCACGAGTGAGAATCTCTCAATCTGTACTTCCATCTAAAATAACTTCAAACGACAAGCAAGTGTTTTACTTGCCCCCAGACTGACTTTGGTGCTTTGCTGAATCTTAAAACAATGAACACATGTGACTTTGTAAAGGGAGCTGACTGTGAAGGGTGTGAGGCAATTTAGTTATCACATACAATGCTTCAATGCTTGTCATCCTCTACATTAATCCCCCATCTGCACAGACATTATTAACAATCAACATTTAAATAATTGAAAAATAAATGAACATGCTACATAGATTAAAAAGGGGGCACATTAATCAGAATCCAATTTTCACTGCGATGAATGAGAGATTTTGTCTTAATATCTAATCCTTTGATAGATAAAGAATTGACCCAGACTTCAAATGATACTTGATTCTCTTTTAGAACTTGCCACTTATAATAGGAGATTGTTGCAACAGTACTGGATCAATCCCTCTCCCCATTGTCCCCTAAAACTATTTCCAAATGCCATCACAGTTTTCACCTTCTGTTTGTGAAAGACAAGAGAAATCTAATTTTCTGTTCAGAATTTGACATCATCTGTCTCCCATTTGCTGCAAAAAATCATCTTGTTTTTTAACAGGAGATGTTGCGGAATTCTGTTTGCTGTAGTTCCCAGGGGTTTTTCTTTGGTAGATTCTGTTTGTTGTCAGACTTGCATTTCCCTCAGGTCACTGGCTGACACAATGGGTTTGAAGCAGAGCTGCCTCACCGAGGACTCTCAGAGTGTGGAAGTCTGCAGAAGACCAACACGTCTTCCCTCATGCAAACTCCAGGGCCATCATTCGCCAACCTGTAGGCTAACAGTGATGGTTGGTGGTTTCAGGGAGTCTGGGGCCCTGGAGATCATAAATCAATCAGCTTGTAAGGAGTTGACTGGAAAACCTCTCAGTCAATCACAGTGGAATCCTACCTCACCAGAAGCTGCTAACCAATCAGAGGACAATCTACGTCCTAAAGCACATTGATCATGGACTAGCCTTCAGGGGATCCAATGACATGAAGGGAAGTGGTTTTTGTTTGCTGCTCATTGGTCACAGAAGGGGATAGGTTTCAGTGGGGCGAGAGGTAAGAGCAATGGGGTGGCTTCAGAAGCCATGCCCTGGACACCCATCCACTCCTCTGATTGCCCCAGATTGGGGCAAATGGAGACCTTGCACTTTAACCCAGCAAATAGCTTGCCTTGGTTTGTCTGGGCAAGAAATTGGGCAAGTTGGGGCAGTGATGGGTTCAGGCCCCGAAGTGACCATTAATTGACCACTTTACGGCTTCAAGTCAGCATTTAATTGATGTTATGGCAGGAAGGGGGCAAATATCTGTCCAGGGCCAGCTAACCCAATTATCCCCCCTCCTCACCACCTCCACAGAGGGGACATATCTGCCCCTGAGATTTTTGAGTCACGTCATGTGGCCGGTCCTTTGATGATTGCTCCCCTGGTTTACTGATTGGTCCTGCCCTTTGCTGTTACCTGTACCTGTGTGAAAATCACATCAAGAGCCATATGTGAATGTTGGTATTGCGAATTATTGTTGTCTCCTGGTACAGTCTGGCAGTTGGACCATCTTGGTGCTAACTAGAATCAGAGTGACATTGTGCCACACCCAGGTGAATACTCTACTGCTATTTAACTCTCTCTGTCCCACATTGAGCCTGACAGAGAAGATTACAATTGACCTCTTGGTGCCCTCTGCCTCATTAGTGCTAATAAAGTGGGCTATCCTAAACTCAGATTTTTTTAATTGTAAATGAGAGAGGGATGAATGGAAAGGAAGGTGTCTGCCAATTCCTGGGGGATCGAGAGGTTGTGATGGCAGCATTAAAGGAGGAATTGGATGCAGCAAAGCTCTCTCGATTCATTTGATCCTATCAGCTCTCTCCTGGCTCTCATTATTTTACTTTTCCTATTTAGCAAAATTTATGACCTTGTGCTCAATAACTGTTATTTTCCCTGCTTTGTGAAGAAACCCATTATTTATTAAATAAGCAACCAAATCGCCTTTACTTTGCTTTTGTTGACCCTGAATAAATCGTGTTGGAGACTTGCCAGGTTCAGTGGTAGCAATAAATCATTTAATACAAACTAATGTCTTTAGCAAATGGTAAATAACTTTCCTCACAACATACCTGAACTTCCCACGTAATGTAAATAAATAATTGATATATCTGCCTTTGTCTCACATCCCGATGGCCAATCTGAAAATCTAGGGCACAGCTTATATTCATCCTTTAGATGTATGAACTCTCCCTGGTTTGCACTCCCACATTATTTCTATGTTTCTTTGTCTCTTTATTTTGCTTTGTTTCTCTTCCCTCGTTTGCTCATTTTTTGAATACTTTTACTCAATTACAAAGCTGGATTCCAAATGGAAATAAGAGAACTGTTTTCTAACTTTTAGTTCCCCACTGCCTTTGGTAGTTCTCTATAGTTACATAACCAGCTCGGTATGCTTTTCGATGGCTCAGATTTCTTTTTGCATTCAGTATTTGCTTAGTAGAACAGAACTTAAACATTGCTAAAAAAAGAATCAATTTTGTTTGAACTCATGAGGACTGACACACACAAAAAAACAAAACTAAGAAAGGGCACACCAATTTATACAGCATGAGATGAGGGTTCTGATTGGTTAGACCATGGTTGGCACAAGGTTGCAGCAAGAATGATCAGTCTTCATTTGCTGAGGAGGTGATGTCAAAGTGAGAATGTCACAGGACAAGTAATCCAGAACCTCAAGATAATGTTCCAGAGACATGGGTTTGAATCCCGCCATGATGGATGGTGAAAACCCAATTCAACAAAAAGCTGACATTATGACAACCATGTTATCGTTGCTTATTGTCATCAAAACCCATTTGGTTCACTAATGCTCTTGAGGGAAGGAAACTGCCGTCCTTACCCAGTTTGGCCTACATGTGACTCCAGACCCTTAGCAATGTGGTTGACTCTAATTGCTCACTGAAATGGCCAAACAAACCATCACACTCAGAGATGGCCCATAAACACTGTCCTCGCCAGCATTGCCCACTTCTCTCGAACAAATTAGAAAAAAAACAGAGGAGATCATTTGATCCCTTTAGCCTTATCCATTACCCAATTGAATATTGGCTAACCTGTATCTCAACTCTGTTTCCCTATCTTGCTTTCATTTTCTTGATATCCCTCCTTACTTTCCTACCTTAGCTGCTGTCATTACATGGTCTGGCCTACCTGTGATTCCTAACCCACAGCAATGTGGTTGACTCCTACCTGCCTTGGGAATTTGTGATGGTCAGTAGATGCTAACCTTTCTGGCAATGCCCACGTCTCATGACCAAATGGAAAAAAATCTTAGTTGATTAAATTCAAACCAGACTGGTGGATCTGACTGGTCAGAGCATTGCTATAGGGAATGTAGCAGGATCTGGGTAGGTCTGTTTTGCTCAATGAGTATATTTCTGAGTCTAGCTTTATCAATTCCATCCTACAGTTACATTCACCATTAAAATGGAGTAATCAAATAAGCTCCCTATCCTCTATGATTAAATTGAGAAATCTGCCAGTCAGTTCTCTCTCGCTGTCCAACAAAAGCCAACTGTTAATGGTCAATAACCACATTGGGACTTGTACAACCCACAGACTAGATGATCAATTGTATTAGTAACCTTGTGAACAAGAACTTCAGCTCACTATATAGTTTGGTGCTGGGATAGGTCATATCAAAACTGTCCTATGTGATAATGGATACTGTCATCAAACCATTGCTCACAGTGTATCACATAAACTTATAAATGGGCCATTGGCCACCCTTTTGTCTCTGAACGATGTCCAGTCTGCTTCAGGTTACCCTAAATGGGAAAGGTTTCTCAAACCTGAAAACAACAGGTGAAGTTATCTGCCTCACACTGCTACTTCACAGTAAACATGCCAGAGGTGTTCCTCACAAACAAGGTGATGACACCAAGCCAGGAAGATTCTTTGTTCACTTAACAAATGAATAACGTGGTATATGAGCATCAGTGCTGATGTGGTGTCCAGTATGTAGGCTGTGGATAATATTAAACAGCATGTCCCTTTCAACCTTCATAGTGGCACCATGCTAAGTGAGCTCAACTAACTCATGCTTCTAAATCTCAGCACATCATATCCAACGTCAGTTATGAGTCTGTAATTGTACAACATTTACTAACTAATCCTGACTGTGCTAAGAATTGCACTGGAGAACAATTCCAGATTTTTGGTTGGGCTTGGTGTCATTCCTGATGAAGGGCTTTTGTCCGAAACATCATTTTCCTGCTTCTTGCATGCTGCCTGACCTGCTGTGCTTTTCCAGCACCACTGTAATCTTGACTCTGACCTTTGAGAGGCCCTATTCACTCCCTAGTTACCCTTTTGTCCTTGATGTTTTTATAGAATCACTTTGGATTCTCCTTAACCCTGTTTGCCAAAGCTATCTCATGTCCCCTTTTTGCCCTCCTGATTTTCCTCTTAAGTATACTCCTATTCCCTTTATACTCTTTTAAGGATTCACTCAATCTCTGCTGTCTATAGCTGACATATGCTTCCTTCTTTTTCTTAACCAAAACTTCAATTTCTCAAGTTATCCAGCATCCCCTACACCTATCAGCCTTGTGTTTGGGGAATGGTTTAATGTGGGAAACGGCTGGAGAATTCAATGAGAAAGACCAATGATTGGTGGTTTGAATAGGTGTGATGGTCACGTGATTTGACAGCTATAGCATTTAGACAGTGAGTGAAGTCAAGTCAATTACCCCCACCCACATCTCCTCTGTACCAGGCCCACTGGCAAACCCATCAACTACCCCTCAACAGGTTAAATGATTTCTCTTTGCAACAGAATCTACACCACTTCAATTTAAACTTTCAATAGATTCTTACTGGATTTGCCAGGCCTCACTACTTCACTTCCTGGTCATCAAATATCTGTGGCACACTTAAATTACTCTTCACCTGGCTGTGTGCTCAGAGAACATTCTAGTAATCATCTTTAAAAAGCATACCATGTGAACTGATTCTGTCTCAAGGACAGTGTGAGTGAAGAGCTATTTGATATTACATGGCTGAAATTCAATACTTTAATAGCATCCAGATTTAAACCGTATTAAAGGGATGTATCTGCAGAATTGCTTCCTAATCCAAAATGTTATTAAAAGACGATGGTTCGGTGACTCTCAGGAATCTCCGGTTGCTTCTTGGCATCTGTGCATTACCTAACAACAATCTGCATTAACTGAACATGGAGACACACATTAGGCCCTGAGCAGGATGGAGAATGTTGTAGGTGAGCAGCTGTGCTCGAGAAATTTGGCAGGTGGACGGGGTATGTGAGGGTGAGGGGGAAGTGGTGAACAGTTTGCAAAGATTTGGGAGAGGAGTTTTGAATGTGCCCCCACAATAATTACAGAATCAAACCTTGGGTACCATCCCATTGCCTCACTTACCATTGGAACTATCCCCTTCCCCTTCCCATTGCTTCCTCCCTGACCTTGCTCCTTGTCCCTCCTCTCATCCTACAAAATCATATTTAACCAAACAAAACTACCTCATCATACAGTCATATTCTCATTTCAACCCTGACTACTGTGGCCTTACCCAAAACTAGCTGTTTGCATTGTCTAACCAGCTCACTGCTGTGTATAATCCAGTTAAGTACTTTAACAGCTTTAGGTCCTTTGTCTGTGGGAGTAAAGTTATTTCCCAATTTGTGCAACTTCAGTGTGGGTTTAATCGTGCGGCTTTATTGTTATAAGATAATCATTTATGTACCATAGTTCCTATGACTAAATATTTACTTGCAGCTCTTACTTCTTTCGAATTTACATTAAATAAGTAATTCAGATATTTTAAAAATAGACTTTTCACTGAACCCCTTGGTGCTGGCTCAGGGTTGCTGAGGTTCTGGAGCTGTTTTGCCTGTACAGCAGCGATGACACAGTTATGTGATGTGAATGTTACTTGCCACTGGACATTGTCCAGTTTTTCCTGCATTTGGATAAGGCTGGTAGAGTATTTGAGAAGTCGTGAATGGTGCTGAACATTGTGTCATCATCAGCAAATATCCGAACTTTATAGCATCCCTACAATGTGGAAACAAGCCCTTCATCGCATCTGGTCCACACCGATCCTCCAAAGAAATTCATCCCACCCAGGCCTTATCCCTGTTATCCTGCATTTCCCAAGGCTAACCCACCCAACCAGGAGAAATGAGCATGGCCAATCCACCCTAACCTGGACATCTTTGGATTGTGAGAGGAAACCAGAGTACTGAGGAAACCCACACAGACATGGGGAGAATGTGCAAACTCCATACAGTCAGTCACCCGAAGCTGGAATTGAACTTGGAGCTCTGAAGTATCATTAGTGTTAACGACTGAGCCATCCTGCTGCCCACTTCTGATCTCATGATGGAGGGGAGGTCATTAATGAAGCAGCTGAAGATGGTTGGTCCTAGGACACTCCCCTGAGGAACTCCTGCAGAGATATCCTGGAGCTGAAATGACTGATCTCCAACAACCACAGCCACAACCACTTTCCTATGTGTCAGGTAGGAGAGAACTTTTTCTGATTTACATTAGCTTCAATTTTGCTGGGATCGTTGAAGCTGAAATTGGTCAAATGTGACCTTGATGTCAAAGGCTGTCAATTTCACCTCACCTCTGGAATTGAGCTTAGTTCAGTGTTTGAACCAGAGAACAAAGTGCTCCTGGCAGATCCTGAGCTGAGCACCAGAATCTGAGCCAATTAGTGGAATGCCTCATCTTCCGCTTTAGAACCCTTCAACCCCAGATATCAATGTGGACTTCACCAGTTTCCTCACCTTACCCCAGTTCCAACCTTCCACCTCAGCACCATCCTCATGATCTGTCCCACCTGTCAATCCTCCTTCCCATGTATCCGCTCCACCCTCCTGTCCGACCTATCACCTTTACTCATTCCTCCATCCACTTATTGCACTCTTAACGACCTTCTCCCCAGCCCCAGCCCCTCCTATTTATCTCTCCACTCCCAAGGCTTCCAGCCTCATTCTGATGAAGGGGTCCTGATGGAAAGGTCAATTCTCTTGCTCCTCGGATGCTGCCTGACCTGCTGTGCTTTTCCAGCATAACCCTAATCTTGACTCTAATCTCCAGCATCTGCAGTACCCACTTTGGCTGAGTTGATTTTAACTTTACTTCAAATCCAATTTGTGATAAATATGTACAGCTGATTAGTTTTCCCACCAACACTTTGTGTCACCGAGGACAATACTACGAGGACAATACTACGAATGAGAGAACTAGTGATGTGGAGAGATTGGAGAAGCAAGAGGTTTTTGTCTTAGAGTGCAGAAGGTTAGCAAAAATATTCAAAATGTGACAGTTGTGATAGAGTCTTAAGGAAGAAAATAATTATTTACAGTAAGGGATCAGAGACCAATGATTTAAAAACTGATACAATCCTGAAGATAAATGAACTGGAAAGGGCGCTGTGAGGAAATTTGTAAGAGGTTTTGATGTGAATCTGAAGGAGGCAAGTTTATTGAGTTACAGAGAAAGAGCTTTGGAGATGGTCCAACTGGATCAGTCTTTCTAAATGTTAGCACAGGCCCAGTGGGCCAAATAGACCCTTTCTGTTCTGTGTGATCCCAAAACCAGGATTTAATGCTCCCTGCACAAATTGTGGAAGCACTGAGCTCTCTGTTACACACACAAAGTCCTGGCCAATCAGCTTCTCATGCACTGACCACTCACGGTGCACCCTAATTGGAACTTCCAGTCAAATGGATTCTGTCTCCGGAGATTGTCACTGAACACCAAGGCGATAGGATGAAGAGCAGGAACAGAGGATAAACATGAAATGTTGATTCTCCTGCTCCTCAGATGTTGCCCGACCTGCTGTGATTTTCCAGTACCACATTCTCGAAAGGTTTTGTTTGAGGATTACAGGGAAGTAAGGGTCAAGGGGGGCAGAATCAAGGGCACTGGGGAAGTTTTCTGTGGTCACACGGCTGTTCCCTGTCACTGCCTGCAATTTCTCCAGATTGGGGCACATCAATCCATCAGGAAATTAGCTGGGAATGCTTCTGGTAAGGTGTGCCCTTATGTGGCTTTTAAATGATCACTTCAAGGACTTTGGCTAGTGCTGGGTTGTGAAGATTGTCCATGAACTCTCTCCCCCGGATGTTAGATATGGGGATGGTGAATATCTCTCTTGAGCCAATGCAAACAGTAATTTGCCATTTTGTTCCTCCAGGAAGCTACTGTCTAGTATTTCCTGGTAAGATGGCGGTGGTGTTAAACTTCTGAGCCTGAGATTCGTCCATTCTGTCTGCTTTTCTCTTCATTTCTTTTCTTTTTTCTATCTTACTTATTTTTAAAAATATCTCATTTTAATTATCTCTTGTTGAAGAGCTAGATTGCCAACAATGACATCGGCAGTGAGTAGGCCCAACATGGACTCATGGCCGGCAGCATCGGAGAGGGTTTTGGTTACCAACGGCGTTTGCATTGATTAGGCTTTCTTAGCACTGACTCATGGCTGCTGAGGCAGAGGTGAGTTTGGGATCCTGATGGCGTCTGTGTCCAATGCAGATTCATGTAGTCGGTGGTGGAGAAGATAGGTTTGGGCCCGGTACGAGACCCTGCGGCATCAGTAGCGGCAGCATCGGCAAGGTGGACCTGAAGTGGACCCACGGTGGTGGTGGAGTTGAGTTTGGGACGGTGCAGTACCTGGCAGCATCTGTGATGTCTGTATTGGTGAGGTCCAGCAAGGACTCAGAGCAGCGAGGAAGTCAGAGGAAGTGAGATGGTGCTGAAGAGCTGTGAAGGACACTCATGCCTGACTACCAGCTCACTGCCCATGTCAGAGCACTCAACACGAAGGACTGTAAAGCTGGACACTTGATTTCTTCATTTTTCTGCCTCTATATTCTATGTTTGGTTCATTTTCCTGTGTTTTAAGATGGTGGCAGAGAGTGGAGACATTATACAACACGTTTCACTGTATTTGGATCAAAATACGTGTGACAATAAATAAATCAAATCAAATCAAATCAAATGGGAAAATCAGGCCCAATGATTGTGGAGGAATCATTGAAATATTGAAATATTGTGAGCAGTTTTGGGCCCTTTATCTAAAGGAAAGAAGTGTGAGCATTGGAGGAGGTGCAGAGGAGGTTTTCAAGAATGATCCCATGATGAAGGGCTTGTTAAATGAGGACTCTGGGTCTCGACTCAATGGAGTTGAGAAAGATGAGGGGGATCTCATTAAAACTTACAAAATACTGAAACGCCTGGATAGACTGGATGTAGAAAAGATGTTTCCATTGGTGGAAGTGACTAGGACCCGAGGGAACAGCCTCAGAGTGAAGGGTCAAAGCTTAGAACCGAGATGAGGAGGAACTTCTGCAGCCAAAAGGTGGTGACTCTGTAGAACTCGTTGTTGCAAAGGGCTGTGAAGGTCATGTCATTGAGTATATTTAAGATAGAGATAGATATGTTCTTGATTAGTAAGGGGATCAGGGCTTATGGGAAAGGGTAGGAGAGTGGGATTGAGAAATATATCAGCCATGATCGAATGGCGGAGCAGACTCGATGGGCCAAATGGACTATTTCTGCTATACTTTATGGTCTTAAGGTCTGATTGGATGGATTTAAAAAGAAGACTGAAGTGATGTGACAGTTAATAGATTGTTTTCAAAGAGAAAGAAAGTATTAGTAGTTTTACAACGTCTTGGGTAAATAGAAAGAGGTTTGAATCTAATTCAAATTGAAGGGGCTTTAGAATTTAAAAAATGAAAGCAGTGAAAAGGCAAAGAGAAGCCGAGAAAGGTTAAAAGGAGAATTAAAACGGATCAGCCAAGGAAAGCAATTCCACAATCATCAAAAGCAACCATAATGTTTTCTAACAAATTGCTCAGTGAAAAATTGATTAGAAGCGAGGTGAAGTTCAGACCATAAGAAATAGCAACAGGAGTAGGCCATTCAGCCCCTCAAACCTGCTCTGTCATTCAATAGGATCATGGCTGATCCAACGTTCCTCACTTTCCCTGTAACCCTCGATTCTCCGACTGATCATGAATCTATCTACACAAGGGTTCTGCCCCAACAGCTCTCCGGTGCAAGGAGTTCCAAAGACTCATAACCCTCTGAGAGAAGGAATTCCTCCCCATCTCAGTCTGAATTTGGGGCCCCTTTATTCTGAGACTGCGCCCTCTAGTCCTAAACTCTCCCATGAGGGGAAACATCCTTTCAGCATTGACCCTGTCAAGCCCCTGAACAATCTGATATCGTTCAATCAGATCGCCTTATTTTTCTGAACTCTAGTGAGTCGTGTCCCAAGCTGTTTAGCCTTTACTTAGAAGACAATCCCTCCTTGAAGTGAGGGGATCTTCTCCTGAAAGATTATCAAATAAAATGACAGAAGCATTTAATAAATACTTCAGCTTAGCATTCACTAAAGTGAAGGTAAATCCTGAAATGGATGAGAATAAAATCCAAACTTTTAAAATATATACAATAGGAGAATTTTAACACTGTGAAGCGTCTATCATGAGGATTAAGTAATCGAACAACAAATGATGTTCAACCAATTGATAATTTTTCAAAAAAATTGGAATTGAGAGATGTTAGTTAACCAGAGGTAAGTTGGAATATGGGGTAAAGATCAAGAAATTGAGTTATGTCACAAATTGGCCTGACAGTGGTCCTGTTTGGTACTTCACCAGGTTGATACCTCATCTTCAGGTGCTGCTCCTGGCATGCCCTCCTACACTCTCCATTGAACCAGGGTTGATCCCACTAGTTTGATGGTAATGGTTGCGTGAGGGATAGGCTGGGCCATGAGGTTACGGATTGCGTTGGAGTACAATTCTACTGCTGTTGATGACCTACAGACTTCATGGAAGCCTAGCCTTCAGTTGTTAGATCTGTTCAAGGTCTGCCCCATTTAGCATGATGATAGTGCCACACAACACGATGGAGGGTGTTCTCAATGTGAAGGTTGGACTTGACTCCATGAGGATTGTGCAGTGATCACTCTTACCGATACTGACGCAGATGGAATCATCTTTGGCCGGCAGATTTCTGAGTCTGAGGTCAAGTATGTTTTTCCCTCTTGTCAGTTCCCTCATCTTGATGATAGACATTGAAATCACCCAGAGTACACTATATTCCCATGTCACCTTTATTAGCTCCTCCAAATGTTGTTCAACATGAGGAGTATTGACTCATCAGCCGAGGAAGGGTGCTACCTGATAATCAGCAGGAGGTTTCCTTGCCCATGTCTAACCTGAAGCTATGATTCAATGTTGAAAATTCCAGGCCAACTCCTTCCCGACTGTTTCTCACTGTGCTGCCACCTCTGCTGGGTCTGTCCTGCTGGTGGGAAAGGAGATATCCAGGGATGCTGATGGTGGGCTCTGGGACATTGTCTGAAGATGTGATTCTGTGAGTATGACTATGTGAAGCTGCAGATTGACTAGTCTGTGAGACAGCTCTCCCAATTTTGTCGCTAGCCCCCAGATGTTAGTGAGGAAGGTGAGCAGGGCTGAGTTAATTATTGTTGCTTCCAATACTTAAGACAATATCAGGCAATTCATCCGGTTTCATTTTGTTCATTAGGCTTTTATTATGGTTTGATGCAACAGAGTCTCCTGCTTGGCAATTTCAGAGAGCAGAGTCAAGGTTAGAGTGGTGCTGGAAAAGCACAGCAGGTCAGACAGTATCCGAAGAGCAGGAAGATCAATGTTTCAGGCAAAAGCCCTTTATCAGAAAAGTCTCTAATCTCCAGCATCGGCAGTACCTACCTCAGCATTTCAGAGAGCAGTTAAGAATCAACAACTTTGCTGTGGGTCTAGTGTCAAATGTGGGTAAGGGATGGTTTCCATTCCTAAAGGACATGAATGGAACAGTTGGGTTTTTACAATAATTAACAGTGATTTTGTGGTCATCATTAGACGTTTAAATGTAAATCTTTATTGAACTCAAATTCCACCATTTGCCATGGCAGGACTGGAACCCACAGCCTGGGTCACGGGGTTAATATTGCAGCAACAAGACTATTCGACTAACACCTCTCCAAAGAAGATATGTTACCTTAAATATAAATTTTGAATATCATTGCTTGGAAATGTGCAAATATCTTGAATTTTGTGGAAAAGATATTGAAACTAAAAGATACTAGCTACAGCAACATTTGTAACAGCAAGCTGGTTGGATACAGGCATCGGGTCTGCAACACTTTCAGAGTGAAGTCACATAACCCATTTTGTGGGTGAAAAAAACATTTTGAATTTGAACATAGAGTTTGAGATAACCTCTCTTAGATGCAACAGCCTTTATTCCATTGTTTTTCCCCAAAAGCCCTTTCTTTGAAATGAGCATGTTGAAAATACCCTGGAGGACCTCAACACCACAAGTGGAGAGTCCCTAATGGAAAAATCTTCATTGCTACAACCCAAAGTCCTTAAAGGAAAATTCTGATTTCCCTTCACTAGCTCCAGTTGAAGGTAATTCAGCCAGCTATTCCTGATCCAGAATGCCAAAAAACCTGGATCACAGACCAGTATTTGGGACAATCTGTGTATTTATTTTTTCTGAACTTAATTGTTACTTGGTTATTTCACTTCAAGATAATGTACTTGTGTGATCCAAGTTTTATTCTGGAATGAAAACTGGAACATTAATATTTTGGATGATGCCTGAGCAACAGAGGGAGTTTTAGGAACTTGAAAGTCAAAGAGGAACAATGTTAAACTTTACTTATCATTTACAACAGGTAAAGTGGCCTTTGCAAAAGCAGAAACATTTATGGCGAGATAAAATAGATTTGTATCCCTCTCTCTCTCTCGGAAAAGAAAAACATAAATCCTTTCTAATTATGGAGAAGTTTGCAATGAAGTAGGTCTCTCTCCCCACTTTCACTGTGTTTAAAAGACAATGCTGAAAGAATCTGAAAGCTGAGCTAACTCAATTAAAGACCAAGGTCTAACTGACCAGCCACCTGAACAGAGGACTTTGCATCACCTGCAGCTAACGGCAATGTGATTTCATTAAAGGGAAACTGAATGAATAATGAAAAAGTCATCTCAATCCGTCCTTGTTCTTTGAACTTCTGATCTCGAAAATTTTCTTTCTTTGCATATTTTTTCTTACCCACAATAACTCTGCAGAAATGTATTGATGTTTCAGGCAGGATAGAGAAGGAGGTAAAAGGGATGGAGGAGTTGCATTACTGGTCAGAGAGGGTATCACAGCTGTGCTGAAGGAGGGCACTGTGGAGAACTCGAGCAACGAGGCAATATGGGCAGAGCTCAGAAAGATGAAGGGTACAGTAACAATGTCAGGACTGTATTACAGGCCTCCCAACAGTGAATGCGAGATAGAGGTACAATTATGTAAACAAGTTATGGAAAGATATAGGAGTAACAAGGTGGTGGTGATAGGAGATTTTGATTTTCCCAACATTGACTGGGATTCACTAGATGTCCAACCCGGGAAGGGGCCTTACTGGACCTGGTGTTGGGAATGAGCCCGGCCAGGTTGGTGAAGTTTCAGTACGGGATTACTCAGGGAATAGTGATCACAATTCTGTAAGTTTTAGGATACTCATTGACAGAGAGGAGTGTGGTCTTAAAGGAAGAGCTAAACTGGGGGAAGGCCAACTGTACCAATATTCGGCAGGAGCTGGGGAATGTGGATCAGGAGCAGCTGTTTAAAGGTAAGTACACATTTGATACATGGGAGGCTTTTAAAAAAAAAGTTGGTTAGAGTTCAGGACAGATATGGCCCTGTGAAAATGAGGGATAGAAATGGCAAGATTAGGGAACCATGCATGGCGGGTGAAATTGTGAGACTAGCTAAGAGGAAAAAGGAAGCATGCGATTGAGAACAATCAAAGGCTTGGAAGAATATCAGGAAAGTAGGACCAATCTGAAATGAGGAATTAAGAGGGCCAAAAGGGGTCATGAAATACCTTAGCAAACAGAGTTAAGGAAAATCCCAGACCCTTTTCTTCATACATAAGGAGCAAGAGGGTAACTAGAGAAAGGGTTGGCCCACTCAAGGACAAAGGAGGGAAGTTATGCGTGGAGTCAATGAAAATGGGTGAGATTTTTAATGACTACTTTGCGTCAGTATTCACAGAGGAAAGGGACTTGACGGATGTTGAGGTAAAGGGATAAATGTTTGATTACTCTAGGTCAAGTCAGCATAAGGAGGGAGGAGGTGTTGGGTATTCTAAAAGGCATTAAGGTGGACAAGTCCCCAGGTCTGGATGGAATCTATCCCAGGTTACTGAAGGAAACAAGAGAGGAAATAGCTGGGTCCTTAATAGTTACCTTTGCAGCATCTTTGAACATGGGTAACGTCCTGGAGGACTGGAAAATTGCTAATATTGTCACCTTGTTTAAGAAGAGTGGCAGGGATAATCCAGGTAATTATAGACTGGTAAGCCTGACTTCAGTGATAGGGAGGCTACTGGAGAAGATACTGAAAGATAGAATCTATTTATGTTTGGAAGAAAATGGGCTTATCAGTGATAGGCAGCATGGGTTTGTGCAGGAAAGATCATGTTTTACTGACTTAATAGAACTCTTTGAGGAAGTGACAACGTTGATTGATGAAAGAA
Organism: Chiloscyllium punctatum; assembly: GCF_047496795.1. Classification (NCBI taxonomy): domain Eukaryota; kingdom Metazoa; phylum Chordata; class Chondrichthyes; order Orectolobiformes; family Hemiscylliidae; genus Chiloscyllium; species Chiloscyllium punctatum. The sequence goes on along the minus strand of NC_092767.1, from coordinate 80,328,132 downwards.
GGGCTGTAGATGTCATATACATGGACTTCAGTAAGGTATTTGATAAAGTTCTCCATGGTAGGTTGATGGAGAAAGTGAAGACCCATGGGGTCCAGGGTGTACTAGCTAGATTGATAGAGAACTGATTTAGCAACAGGATGCAGAGTGGTAGTGGAAGAGAGTTTCTCAAAATGGAGACCTGTGACCAGTGGTGTTCCACAGAGATCCATGTTGGGGCCACTATTGTTTGTGATATACGTAAATGATCTGGAGGAAGGTTTGGGTGGTCAGATTAGCAAGTTTGCAGATGACACTAAGATTGGTGGAGTAGTGAAGGGGACTCTCAGAGAAAACAGCAGAATATATATAGATTGGAGAGTTGGGCAGAGAGATGGCAGATGGAGTTCAATCCCAGCTAATGCGATGTGATGCATTTTAGAAGATCCAATTCAAGAGCAAACTTCGTGATAAATGGAAAAGCCCTGGGAAAAATTGATGTACAGAGAGATCTGGGTGTTCAAGTCCATTGCTCCCTGAAGGTGGTAACGCAGGTAGATAGAGTGGTCAAGAAGGCATACGGCATGCTTTCATTCATCGGACAGGGTATTGAGTTCAAGAGATGGCAGGTCATGTTACAGTTGGATAGGACTTTGGTTCGGCCACATTTGGAATACTGTGTACAGTTCTGGTCGCCACATTGCCAAAAGGATGTTGATGTTTTGGAGAGGGTGCAGAGGAGGTTCACCAGGATGTTGCCTGGTATGGAGGGTGCTAGCTATGAAGAGAGATTGATTAGATTAGAATTATTTTCATTAGAAAGATGGAATTTATAGGGTTGACCTGATTGAGGTCTACAAAATCATAAAAGATGTAGACAGGGTGAATAGCAAGTAGTTTTTTTAACCAGAGTGGGGAACTCAATTACTAGGGGTCATGGGTTCAAGGTGAGAGGAGAAAAGTTTAAGGGAGATATACATGGACAGTTCTTTATGCAGAGGGTAGTGGGTGCCTGGAACGCGTTGCCAGTGGAGGTGGTAGAGGTGGGCACGACTGATCATTTAAGATGTATCTAGATAGATACATGAATGGGCAGGGAGCAGAGGGATACAGATCCTTGGAAAATAGGCAACAGGTTTAGATAGAGGATCTGGATTGGCACAGGCTTGGACAGCTGAAAGGCCTTTTTCGTGCTGTAATTTTCTTTGCTCATTTTGTTCTTTGTATGCCCCATCTCAGCTTGCCTATGTATAAATGTGTATATATTTGGATTTAATGGGAATATTGTTTATTTTCGCACAGTTAATGTTTAAAACAAATTTTGCTACTTGTTCATTAAGAAGGTTATTCATAGCATCATAGAGTCATAGAGATATACAGCATGGCAACAGACCCTTCGGTCCAACCCGTCCATGCCGATCAGATATCCCAACCCAATCTCATCCCACCTGCCAGCAACCGGCCCATATCCCTCCAAACCCTTCCAATTCACATACCCATCCAAATGCCTTTTAAATGTTGCAATTGTACCAGCTACCATCACTTCCTCCGGCAGCTCATTCTATACACGTACCACCCTTTGTGTGAAAAAGTTGCCCCTTAGGTCTCTTTTATATCTTTCCCCTCTCACCCTAAACCTATGCCGTCTAGTTCTGGACTCCCTGACCCCAGGGAAAAGACTGTTTATTTATCCTATCCATGCCCCTCATAATTTTGTAAACCTCTATAAGTACATCCCTCAGCCTCTGACGCTCCAGGGAAAACAGCCCCAGCCTGTTCAGCCTTTCCCTATAGCTCAAAACTCCAACCCTGGCAACATTCTTGTAAATCTTTTCTGAACCCTTTCAAGTTTCACAACATCTTTCCGATAGGAAGGAGACCAGAATTGCACGCAACACTCCAACAGTGGCCTAACCAATGTCTTGTACAGCCGCAACATGACCTCCCAAGTCCTGTACTCAATACTCTGACCAATAAAGGAAAGCATACCAAACACCTTCTTCACTATCCTATCTATCTGTGACTCCACTTTCAAGGAGCAATGAACCTGTAATCCAAGGTCTCTTTGTTCAGCAACACTCCCTAGGAACTTACCATTAAGTGTACAAGTCCTGCTAAGATTTGCTTTCCCAAAATGCAGCACCTCACATTTATCTGAATTAAACTCCATCTGCCACTTCTCAGCCCATTGGCCCATCTGGTCAAAATCCTTGTAATCTGAGGTATCCCTCTTCGCTGTCCACTACACCTTCAATTTTGGTGTCATCTGCAAACTTACTAACTGTACCTCTTATGCTCATATCCAAATCATTTATATAAATAATGAAAAGTAGTGGACCCAGCAGCGATCCTTGGTGGCATAATAAAGAAATGTTTATATTTACTGATAAAACCTGGTGGGAGTCAACAAAATATACTAACTTGCATTTATGTGTGTGTGTGTGTGTACGCGCGCTTGCGTGAGTGTGTATAGATGTGTGAGTGTGCATGTTTGTGTGAACATATATGTATATGTACATGTCTGTGTGTTTTGTGTGTATGCACATATACATGCCTATATTAGCTCGTGCATCTGTATGTGCACGTTTGTGTATGTGTACATATACATATGTGTATGTTTGTGTCTGTACATGTACATGTGTCTGAGACTGTGTGTGGGATGATCTGCACATGTGTTTGTGTATGTGTGTATGTACATGTGTGTTCATCTGTGCATTACGTATGTACATGTGTATGTGTATGTGTGTTTTTGTTTTTGTCTGAGAGACAGACTCTTGCTTCTGATACTCTGGGATATAAAATCTACTCAATATAGATACTTACATACTCGCCTCTATTTTAAAATTCAAACCTCTCAGTGACTATTACAGAACTGAGACAAGTAAAGAATGGTTCACCTCTCCCAAGTGGGCCATAACAATCTCTTTGATATGTCTTGGGATTCTGAGGTAGGAAATTCTGGAAGCCTAGAAAGATTCTATTCAGTGTGAATAAAAGGAAATGAGCCACAGGAAGATGGAAGCAGGTGGATGAGTGAATTTGCACAATTTACATCAGTGGAGTATAACTGACCCAGTCATACTGTGGCTGGATACAGGTGACTCACAATAACTGCTGCCTGCACTGGATCTATGCTGGGGTCCTGACCACTTGGGTTGTTGTTTTTATATCCCTTGCTCACTGTCCAGGAAGAGTAGAAAGATGGAAAGTTGGGATACGAGATCCTGAGGCAGGAGACAGAAATTCCACATCAGCAGCACTCTCCAAATATTAGGGAGTTAGGACTGAGTACATGATGGGCAGTGTACAGTGTCTCATTCCCGACTGGCCATGTTCTGCTCCTTCTGGGACACATGATGCTGACACAGAGTGCAGGAAGCCCAAGTCTAATCTGTTCTGTGGATCAAAAACCAACATCGGGACTTGATTCAAACCTTGGGCCCAGGATTCAGAGGGCAGCACGCCACAGTACAAAAATAAATCTGTTTGGAACTGTTGCATTTTGAATGTTGTAGTTTAACAGAGATAAAAGGAATGCAACAGCTTCTCTAAATTCACTGAAAACAGAAGAATGTAAATAAGGCTAAGCAGACATGCTGTACACTTAAACTAGGCTGTGCTCAGCATTTCAGTATCTTATTACTCCTGTCCATCTCTGCTGTTGATGTGTAATTAATAACTTAATAATTCATTCAGCACAGATGTCATGTCTATATAAGAGCTCATCTTGTATATTGTGTCCAAGACATAACCAATCTTAGGGCATCACAACACTGCCAGTTTGAAATGTCACTAACAAGGCACACAGCAGTTTATAACACACCAACTATTTGTCTAGCTGTCACCAGCTGCTTTGACCCAATGCCCTGAGAACTCACAACCAGGGAGAAAGAAATGAAAATCCCCTTTACAGCACAATACTCAAACACAGGGCATTATTTCCACTCAATGCCTATCATAATTGCCAAGGCAAATGAGCTCCTCTAATCAGGAAGGTGCAGCTAAGCTCAAGGTCAGGTCAGTATCTAATCAAGAACGGAGATGAAAGAAGCCTTAGAAGCTACATGACGTGTTGGTGGAATATTCTGTGTGAAGGCCACATTTTCAAATCACAATGTCATGGCCAGGGGCTCACAGAACAAATGGCTTTCTGAGCTGCAAAAACGAAATGCCTTTAGGCCCCTGAGGGAACGCTGCCCCAATAATGTATACATACAGCCTGTATACACTTTAATGTATACAGACACACAAACTCTACACCCTGTACATCTACAGGCACATAAACTGCACACCCTGTATGTATACAGGCACATAAGCTGTACACCCTGCATGCATGCAGGCACAAACTGTATGTGCTGTACATATATGGACATACGATACATATACAAACACAGAAATAGCTGGAAATCTTAGCAGGTCTGGCAGCATCTGTGGAGAGAAAATATTTTGGGTTGACTGACCCTTCCTCAGAGCTCAGAGGAAGGGTTACTTGACACAAAACATTAACTCTGATTTCTCTCCACAGGTGCTGCCAGACCTGCTGAGCTTTTTCAGCTATTTCTGTTTTTGTTTCTGATTTACAGTATCTGGAGGTTTTTTGGGTTTTGCACAATCCATACACTCTGTATATAAAGAGACACATTATATGAATATTCTATATTCAAAATAGACATACGCACAAACACACACACATGCATAGGCACACACACACACACACACAGTGTATGCATACACACATACAATCTGCATGTTGTGCATGATGCACACGTATGTACACAAACAATCTGTGTACTGTGTATAGTTGGATAATTGTAGTTTGATATTTCAATGTTCAATGCAATGTTTCAGTACCTCAATCCTCTGCTATTCTATATAAGATATGGGCTCAGACTTCTCTACCAGCTGTACAGGGAAAGCTGTATTATGTGCAATTGTGATTGGTTCTGTATTGCACTGAGGTCTCCATTCTGTGTTTTAAGATGGTGCCTGTAGGAATGTGCTTAAAAGATTAAATCAGCTAGCTTTGAGAAATTGATACAAGCTGGAATCATAACTTAGTCCAGTCTTAGTGCAGTTTTTATTTTCTGGTAGATAAATCTATTTGACTTGCAACCATACAAAGGAGATACATTTACTCTGACCTTGATATAATCAGGAAGGTAACAGATGAAGAAAGCCTTGGATTTTACCACAGGGAGTTTCTTACTGCTCAGCAATTGTAAGCTAATGTAAGCTAAGGGCATGGGTCACAGAAGGTTGCAGATATCATGGCCTATCGTGAAGGGTGCATTGCAGAGTGCAATTAGGAGAGTTGTCAGTCAACCTGCTACAGCCCTCGTTAACTGCCACATCTCTCTCCCCACCACCCATCCATCATTCCCCCCCACCCCCAACCCCTGCTGTGGTCTTTACATCTTTGCATGCTTTGTCAGCTAATGTTATTTCCTCAAATCGAATTGTAAGTGAAACCCGACATCAAGAAACCGTACTCCTTTCCCAGAATGATCCCAAGCTTGTCTCTTCAACAATTCCAACTTTCGCTTGCCATTCTGGACAACCAATTACAGCAAGAAGCATTCCATTTTACGCGAGAGGTTTTGCATACACTTGATGTACAAATCCACCCCACCCTCCCATTGTTCAGCCACTACCTGCCATATCACATTCCTAGCTGAAAATGTGTTGCTGGAAAAGCACAGCAGGTCAGGCAGCATCCAAGGAGCAGGAGAATCGACGTTTGGAGCATGAGCCCTTCTTCAGTCGATTCTCCTGCTCCTTGGATGCTGCCTGACCTGCTGCACTTTTCCAGCAACACATTTTTCAGCTCTGATCTCCAGCATCTGCAGTCCTCACTTTCTCCTCGAAGACCATATCACATTCCTACTCAACCTTAGTTTTTCATTCCACAGGTGGATGTTTTCTTCATGGGTACCTTAGACCCCAGTGGAGAAGATCAAACACATCCTACGGCAATGTCTAGTTAAGATTTACAAGAGTCTTAGGACATACCTACACAGAGCAGATGCAGTGTCGTGAATGACAAACCATTCTCACCAGTCCCACTGGCTCTGTTTTGCACTTGGCCTCAGTGGTATTTCTGTTTGCAATTTTCCAAGCCTTTCAGTGGTATTTACAGTGACATGTATGACCCTTGAGCAAATGGTCAATTACAACGGGGCATAAGTTTCAAGTGAAAGGCAGGAGGTTGAGAGGGAAATTGATGAAACATCCTTCCCCTGAGAAGGAGGTGGGAGTCTGTGATGCACTGCCTGGGAAGGGAATTGAAACAGGAAATCTCACAGCTTTTGATAAGTACTTGGATGAGCACTCAAAGCATCATAATACTTAAGGGCTTAATGTGGGAAAGATGAACTAATGTGGGTAGAAATGTATTTCTGGTAGTATAGACTCAATGGGTTGAAGGACCTCATGATTCTATGATCTACAGTATTTATTTTAAAATTAGCTTTCTCAAACTGCCGCCTTCAGAGATTTGTGTCTATATTCTCCAACTGTTTCTTCGCCCCCTTTAATATTTTACCATTTTATTTATAAAGCTCTACTCATTATCCCAAATAAGTGTGTCGCTGCACACACTCTGTGCTCAATTTCATTTTCCGTGTGCCTCCTGAAGTCTGTTACTATTGTCCCTGCTGTTTGCGATATTTCCATCACTCCGCAGCTCCCAATTTCCCACAAATGAATGACTTCCATTCAGACTTCAGGATGAAGAGAATTGCACATTACTGGGTACAGTAGGAGGGGCCCTCACCTCAGGGGAGGCTGAAACATGTTATTGGGGTAAAGTAGAGGGGTGTAGACACATGTCATCTCAGGAATCCAGGCAGTCAAGGTACTAAACGGTTGCTCTCATTACCCCTTGGTTTGGATGGGGACAGGGTGGGGGAGGGGTGTGGATTTGTACTGGAGGGTCTAGGAGGGTTATACTCCCCACCACGAGTCACCTTCTGCTGGGGAAGGGCTGGCGATGGCCTGGGAAAAGAGGGGCATTGGCTGAGGAAGGAGTTGA